>NC_088360.1:131429270-131439270 GCF_034508935.2 Berghia stephanieae | reverse complement strand
GAGTGACGTCATCTTCGAACTATCTATAGATAGAATGCGCTTGGCCAAGGAGTTCACAACATTGCCATCCGGAAGTATAACCGACCAACACACAAACTCTGTGTAACCATGAACTTTTATAGTCTGGTTAATACAGTTTAGTGAGAACAACTCACAAACGCGGATGGCAAAAACAATAACAAAGGCCTGAGTGACGTCATCTGCATACTATCTATAGAAACGTTCAAGGTTGCACATAGTTTTGTATGTTGGTCCATTATATTTCCGGATAGCAATGTTGTGAGTTTCTTAGCCAAGCGCACAGTGTCTATAGATAATTTGTTTTTTGAAGAAATAATTTTATCTCACTTTTAAAGGGTTAAAAATCAATCGCGAAACGTCGGCTTTAACATGAATCAGTTTGACATAGAATTAATGAATTGCTTCTTTTAAGTCAAAGGCAGAAGGAGTTCAGCCATAACTCCGAGAAAACGCATCTCTTTAAATTTGGCCGAAAATACTTTCCTTCAAATGTAGAGGAATTGGAATGCTCTTCATTTTTTAAATTTTTTTTTTTTTTTTTGGGGGGGGGGGGGGGGGTTGTGGGGTGTTTTTATTTGGGTTTTTATTTCTTTTGTTTTTGTTGTTATTTATTTGGTTGATTGGTTTTGTGACACTCGCCTTCTGATCGGAAGTGGTCAGGGCGGCGCATAGTTGAGTCTTTGGAAAAGGATATAAATTTCCTCACATTCTCTCACAGTACTCATGTGTAAAATGAGTACCTGGCCGTTCACATGGTTGTTTGTATCCGAAAAATGGTAGGTATCGCCTAACATGTGTCGCCCTACAAATGTTGCGGCTAGCTATGGGCCACTTGTAAAGCGCTTTGAGCACGTTTTGTGGATATTGCTCTACAACTTTTGAAAATTTTAAAATGCTCAAGTTTTGTTTTTGTTTGGTTGGGGTTTTGGGGGGGGGGAGGTGTTTTTTTTTTTTTTAATTCTTTTTAATTATTTTTTTTAGGTCTCAAGTATATATAATATTTAATTTAGGGCCGTATTGAGCGGAGCCATCGTTATGTTATAGCCTGGCACTGAAATCCAAAAGGACTGGCAGTTGACGTCATGATTGCGTTTTTGCACCGCCTAGTGAGTTGTCGTTAGTAGTGCTCATGGAAACAAGTCATTTCATTGGTTGAACTATTGAATACAACTCACGATTTGTTTTCTTTTGTGTGCGGCAAAAGACTGGCATTTTGACGACATTTTTTGGTCAGTATCAGGCCATAACTTTACGAAGGCCACGGTCAAGCTATCGATAGTATGCAGATGACGTCACGCAGGCCTTTGTTATTGTTTTTGCCATCCACGTTTGTGAATTGTTCTCACTAAACTGTATTAACCAGACTATAAAAGTTCATGGTTACACATAGTTTGTGTGTTGGTCCGTTATACTTCCGGATGGCAATGTTGTGAACTCCTTGGCCAAGCGCATTCTATCTATAACAACGATGGCTACGTATTGAGTCATACATGTTTACCCCTCTCTTCACGACCTACAGCAAAATCGTCACATTTTTTACGACACAATATACGTTTTTTTCTCATTCATATTTATTTTGTACATCTCAAACTTTGAAGAATGATCTTTTTTTAATTATTTAATAAGAACATAAAGTTGTTTGGTAGAGAGCTTGTTCGAGTTTTTTTTTTTTTTAATCAATTTTTCTGCTGAGTAAGCCTGCCATTTTGGGAAAATGTCTAATTCAGAAAAAGTGAGTGGAGCAGGCACTTATTTTGATAACAACAAGAGATGAAGTGAGTAGGAAAGTGCCAGAAGACAATAGAGAATAAACATTTCGCGGCGGTGATGGGGGTTTGAACCCGCGACCTTCCTGGTACGACAATTCCGCCTGGCCAGGAAGAGCGTGACTCTACCGTATGTGCTATTCACGATCCCAGGGATCTCTATTGTCTTCTGGCACTTTCCTACTCACTTCATCTCTTGTTGCCATTTTGGGAAAATACTGAAAATCATCGGTAAGGTGAGCTGTTTCTGACCATTTATTTTATAACGACGTTTTGTCAAATTACGTTAAGAACTGTGAGATTTATACAAAGATCAGTGGAAAGACTTGCCTTTGGTACCGCTTTTGTTTTGCTGGGGGAAAGGGGGGAGGGGGGGGGGGGTTGGGAACGGGTGACGCCAAAGAAGTTAATTAACTGCTTTTTCCAGAGTTGTTATTCTAGCTTGAATAACACCCCCCCCCCCTCCCCCCAAACCACACAAACACACACACACACACACACACACACACACACACACACCTCCCTTTTTACTATAGTGGTGTGTGGACGGGGAAGGGAGGGATGATATTATTATTCTAAGCCGACAACTGTAGAGAGGATGGGATCGTGGCTTTTCAAAGGGAAAATTTCCAGTCAGACCATTTATTTGACACAGAGCAACGTTTCTAAAGTATGATTATTATTTTTTTAATTGAGCTTTTATTATATAGCGGAATATCCACTAAACGTGCTCAAAGCGCTTTACAAAAGGTCCCTAACCAACAGCAATACATAACATGTAGAACTAGACAAGACCCCTGTCTGGCATTATTTTTTTAGCTTTTTAATTGAGCTTTTTATATAGCGCAATATCCACTAAACGTGCCCAAAGCGCTTTACAAAGGATTATAACATATTTTGTTCCCGATGAAGAGATATGAGTTTTCGAACCTGTTATGAAACGTCATCTTCATTTTGACGTTTATATTTTATTATTTTATTAATGTATGTTTGTCTATCTATCTCTGTCTTGCATTTTTAATTTCAAACATTGTAAACCAAATGACAAGTTCCTATTTTTGGACAATATTGATTTGTATTATTATTATTATTATTATTATTATTATTATTATTATTATTATTATTATTATTATTATTATTATTATTATTATTATTATTATATTATTATTATTATTATTATTATTATTATTATTATTATTATTATTTATTATTATTATTATTATTATTATTATTATTATTTTATTTATTATTATTATTATTATTATTATTATTATTATTATTATTATTATTTTATGTATTATTATTTTATTATTATTATTATATTATTATTATTATGGCAATATTGTATTGTTATAAATGTGTAACCAAATGACAAACTGCCACTTTTTGGGGGACAATAAAGATATATTATTATTATTATTATTATTATTATTATTATTATTATTATTATTATTATTATTATTATTATTATTATTATATTATTATTTATTATTATTATTATTATTATTATTATTTATTATTATTATTATTATTATTATTATTATTATTATTATTATTATATTATATTATTATTATTATTATATTATTATTATTATTATTATTATTAATTATTATTATTATTATTATTATTATTATTATTATTATTATTATTATTATTATTATTATTATTAAATACGCATATTTCTGAATTACAGTAGTGAACTGGTTAAAATATAAGATGAGGTTTTTCCAGGGTGGTTATTTCCTGTGACCCTTTGAAAACATTTCGTTAAGGATTTGCCTAAAAACGGTTTTGATGGTATCTACAGTGGCACGGCCGGTGTATGGTATTCAAATGGGCAAGAGTAATCATTGTTGATCGTAGTCAATGACCGTATGACTCGCTATGATCCAGTCATAGGCCCCATGGATCTGAATTGATTCCAGTGTTTGCAGAGGTAGACGGAGCCTAATGATTGCTTGCATGACGTGTTCCAATGGTTCAGTTGGTGGACTACTTGACTCACAAGCAAAGGGATTTGTTTCGGGTTTCAGGTTGAGTCGATATCATCTTCTTCGCGTTCGCTCAGATGGTAAGTAAGTCTACTCTCCACCAGATATGATGCTGTCCTCTAGAGATTCTCCAGGATTCCTTAGAGAGATGCAGTATCTTCTTCTTATCGTTCGCTCAGATGGTAAGTCCACTCTCCATCAGATATGATACTGTCCTTTAGAGATTCCCCAGACTTGGAGACGTACCGTAGAGAGGGACCTAAAGCAGGGAGGTCTGTCTGTCCCTTGAGATGGCCCCAAGAATAGCGTCTGGCAGGATTAGGTGGAGATCCCTTGCTTCGCCTCAAGTGCCAGCAGGCCTGGGAGAGAACAGAGTGAGTGAGTGAGTGAGTGAGTGAGTGAGTGAGTGAGTGAGTGAGTGTGGATGAATGCGATGATCGTCAATCACAGGGTTTCCAGTTAATCTTATAGAGTTTTCCTTCTGTTCTTGCCAAGCACTCTTTCGATCAGGGATGTATAATCTTATTACTGAACACGACTTAATTCAGTTAGACCAACGCTGCCATCCACTGAAAAAATACATCTTTATTTCTTTTTCATCTTGGGGGTTCCGATAGCTCAGTTGGTAGAGCACTCGCTTCACACAGGGAGAAACCGAAATTGATCTCGGGAGATGTCGATTTTATTCCCCCCCCCCCTCCCACCCCCCATCCCTGTTCACCCGGCAGTGATTCAGTAGCTGGCCTATTAGATATGGTATTTTGCGATAGACAAGTCCTATCAAAAGGGTAGCAAGCAATTGTCATTGTCCGTTCCATGCTATAGAAACGGGATATACTCCGGCTCCGTGGTTCTAATGGCTCTGAAAGACTACCTTATTCATTTCAGCCAAAAAAATATAACTTCAAATAGCGATAGATTAACAAACTCCATATGACTCCTAGGTTGAATTTATATGTGTAAATGCATAAACATGTATATAGAATTTAAAATAAATGGCGACCCTTTATAATATATTATATATTAATTTTATAAATTGAGATAGATTATTCTTATGGCCTCTAATCCGAATTAGTATGTGTAGGATATTTTTTTTTAATAGTATAATTTAAATCATAGTTTCGCATTAAAATTCCGAACACTATGTGGTAAAAATGAATTAACTCTCTCCTCACCAACCATGGGAAATTCGTCACATTCGTTACGACACAACCAACAAATTTCTTTTTATGATATCTCTTGTACATTGCAACGTGTAAAGAAATGCTTTGATTTCAGCTGTAAATACTAAACACTGTGTTGTAGAGCTCATTTTACTGAACATAATTCTGTATAGAATCACCTGTTATTTTTTTTGTTTGATTAAGAAAAGTCTATTTTTGTGTCGGGTGGGTGTGAATTTTCGGTGAAAATTCTAAAAATGGCTGGTTGGTAAGGAGTGGTTAAGGTGACGTGTTGTCTTTGTTTTGATTGATAAAAGACGGCGGCTCCTCGTGGAGAACTTAATACATTTATTTGTGAAGGGGGGTGATCGCCATCCTTCACAATGGAACACGATTCGTAAAAAATGTAAGTAAGTCATTAAGACACAGATGTAGTTTCCCAAACATCTTTATCGTATGAACTCCCATCCGATGTCTTACTCAAATATCAATTACTAGATATTATTTGTCATGATGGCTCCCGTTGAGCCAATGATGAACCACCACTAATCTTAACATTAAACAAACCATTACCAGCTTATCCTATGCTGCCGTACTCTTTTAAAAAAACACATATCTAAACATTTGGCCAGGAAACTCGTCCTTCAAATATCGACCGATTTAAATGACTCTCATCTTTGCAAAAACGCTCAAACCCGGGACGTCGTGGAACTTGAGCTTTTATATAGAACAATGTCGACTAAACGTGCTAAAAGCGTTTTAAAAAGGGTCCTGGCCAACATTTAAGACGGGACATGACATGACGCCTGTTAGGCGATATTACAATTTTTTTTCGGACAGAAACAACGCTATTAAAGGCCAGGTATTCATTTTACAGATGAGTACGGTGAAAGAATATGAGTAAAAAAACTTTTTCTAAGACTTAGCTATGTGTCGAGCGAGGCTCGAACCCTAGACCTTCCGCTCCGAAAGCGAGTGTCATACCACAAGACCACATAGCCGCACAAAATACATTATCAATTCTCAAAATTAAAAAAAACAAACAAACAAACGATAAAATAAATCTAACTTTCTTAATCGTGACTATAGATAGAATGCGCTTGGCCAAGGAGTTCACAACATTGCCATCCGGAAGTATAACGGACCAACACACAAACTCTGTGTAACCATGAACTTTTATAGTCTGGTTAATCCAGTTTAGTGAGAACAACTCACAAACGCGGATGGCAAAAACAATAACAAAGGCCTGAGTGACGTCATCTGCATACTATCTATAAATTCAATATTCAATATTTTTACCAGTTAACACTCCGGATAACACGTATTTAAAAACTTGGCCAGAAAACTTCTCCTTCAAATATCGATTGATGTCAATGACCCTCGTCTTGGCCAAAAAACTTTCAAATATAGACTTCGCGAGGTCCCAGGCTTTTAGAGATGTTACCAAGATGAGGGTCATTTAAATCGATCGATATTTGAAAGACAAGTTTTCTGGCCAAATTTTTAAATCACGTGTCTTCCCAGAGTATGGCAGTTAACTTGTAAATAATCAGGACATGATGGGGCAGCGCGGCTAAGCCTTAGTTCTTTGCTTCGTACCCAAATACGCTTCAACAGTCGTAACGTCACTTCCCTCGTATTGATGCATGGTAACTTAGTAACTGGCTCTAAACTATCGGAACAATAGCGGACGCCCTTATGAAATATTTCTCCGACGAGCATAAAAGCGTATCCAGAGGGGAAAAAACATTATAAATCTGATCATGTTTTGACACATTCTGAACACAAGCAATATGAAAAGTTCTAGCCAGCATGAAGAATAAAAAAGTACCGAATTTCTTTGTTTAGAACCACGATGGCCACCGTTGTTGGGCGACGTGACATCAGACGATTGAATACAATTATATGTAGTATCACGTTTGATCACCCGCCTCACTGTGTTGCCTTGAACAAGTCCCCCACACCCCCCCCCCCCCCAACCCCACCCCATTGCTCACTTTCCGGCGTTGCACTGGGTTATTTCAGTCCTTAGAATAAATGGAATTTCATTTTTTATTATTTTAAAAAAAAGTTTTATTACGTTTGAGACAACTGGACACAATTCTTTTTAAAAGCGATTTATCATAGTACGCTAGTTTTTGTGTAAATGAACGCAAAGCCCCAGATTTCGACAAGCGATTTTTGTCAATCCAAAAATCTTTTCCATCCACAAAATGAGGCGATATTTGTCCAACTTATTGATTTTCACTTTCCCCTTTCCTCCACCGTGTCATCTTAGCATTCATTACGGCCTGCCCGCTTTTTTTTTTACAACTCCTAAGGGATTACCTAGATTCCGGTCATCCGGTCTTATCAACTTCACAGTTGTATTTTCTGACGTAGGCAGCTTGTTTTTTATTCAGGCCTATGCAATTATTTATTTCCGTTTACATTTATTTACAAAGGTGGGTGGGGGGGGGGGGTGGGGGGTCCTGTTAGTTCAGTGGTAATAGAACTGGCCTCATAAGCAGAATGATTGATATTGAACCCAGGCAGGTGAAATTGAGCTTTTATCTGACCACTCCCTCAAGCCAATTTAGTAGTGACTGCCTGGCTGGGTCAGCTAGGTCTGGCGGAAAGTCTGTATTTATCGCTGCATCTTTAACAGAAAAAAAATAATAATTAAAACAACGTCCTATGGTGAAAGGATGACTGTTGCCTTTAGTTTGATGGGCCTGTGAAGTTTGTTATGTGTACCAATTACGGTCATTATTTACATTATGACGACTGTCTGAGAGGCGTGGTTATCTATGTGTCTATAGGGAGAATTAAGATGACGTCACTCAGGTCTATGTTATTGTTTTTTGCCATCCACGTTTATGAGTGATTCTCACTTAACTGTATTATCCAGACAATAAAAGTTCATGGTTACATGTGTTGGTCCGTTATACTTCCGGATGGCAATGTTGTGAGCTTCTTCGCCAAGCGCATACTATCTATACGATGACAATCTCAATGAGCGAATGGAGTGAGAACTAATCACACAACTAGCGGTCGAAAAACAATAACAAAGAGCAGAATAATTTCAGCTTCGCTCCTTCATGTTATTGTTTGTAAACAACCAGCTAGTACACTAGCCTGAGGATGTTTCACAAATCCCACGATTTGATTGGTCAAAAATCTACTGGTTAATGAACGTGCTGTGAAGACAAGATAAATCACCCAAGATGATCTCGCATGATAGATTTACAATCTGATAAAAATCGAATCAGTTTCCATGTCGCTACATCTTTTGTATCCACATTTCAAAGACATTATCTAAATAATCGGACCACATTTTCCTCCATACAAACAAAGCGATTGCTATGATATCTTATTTGTGAGGCTGGCTGAGAAAACCGGGAAGATGCGGCAAGCTTCGATTTGAGATATGAACCAAAATCGAAGATAAAGTGTTTTCCATCGCAACAAAATTTATTCAGAAAAAAATTCATAACTTGGGTTCTAATAGACATAGAAAGAAAATTTAAAGTGGTAAATGATCAGAAAGATGTGGTCTACACCACCGCATATATATAACTCAATTTATGAAATTTGCGCATCTTTCCGGGTTTTCTCAGCCATTGAGACGAAGCAACCAAAGAGGAGATAAGTTGATTTCTTCTTCACTTTTCAATACTTCCGTTCCCTGGATAATATCACGTATTTTTAAAAAAATGGCCATAAAACGTCCTTCAAATTTCATATGATAAAATGACCCTCATCTTGTCAAAGATTCTCGAAATTGAGACTTCCTTAAAGATTTCTATGCACTCCCAGGTTTGAAAGTCTTTGACAAGATGAGATTCATTTTCATCGATCGAGATTTGAAGGAAGAGTTTTCTGGACTAAATTTTAAATACTTCTTTTTTCTATAGTACAACAGAATAAGAATTTATTGCCAAAACTCGTACTTTTGTGATTATTTTCCGTATTCCATGATATAAGCTACAGACTTGAGGTATAAATTTCCCTTTTCTTTTACTTCAAATAATATACGATTTTTCATTTCTTTATATAATTTTATTAAATGAGTTATTTTTATCGTGCCCAACAACACAACGAACTTGCGAGTATGTGTTCTTGCACGATAAAAATATAACGAGCTTAATTAATAAATACAAAGAAGTGAAAGAATACGTTTATTCTACCCCTACAAATAAGATTATTAGATATTTTGTAACCAAATGGTATGGTAATAATACTTCTATTCACCATAATTTGTATCTTTCTCCCTCTACTTGAATGACAATTTGGCCCAAAACTAAAAACTTTGGATCTGTATTCATGCGCACCAAAATATTATTTATAATTACCAATCAGCTGTCTTTTACACCTTATTTCACACCAATCAAATGTGCGAAAATATTTTGCAATTTTATCCAACGCGTTCAAAACATTTTTCAACGATTACGTATTTACTAAGAAATTATAGGGTTTTCCAATGAGAGGGCTGGAATAATATTCAATATATAATGTCATCATGAGATTGCAATGCTAGTGATAATAAAGGTCATTTCTAGCACGGGGTATACAGACTGTTGACGATTTGAGCTATGAGCTTTTAAAAAATTAAGCTTTTATATAGCGCGATATCCACTAAACGTGCTCAAAGCGCTTTACATGGGGTCCCTGGCCAACAGCAACACTTAACATGTAGGACGGGACATGCCGCCTGTTAGGCGATACTACATTTTTTTTTCGGACAGAGACAACGCTGTTAACGGCCAGGTAATCATTCTACACCTGAGTACGGTGAGAGAATGTGAGTGAAGAGCCTGTTCCAAGGACTCAACTATGCGCCGAGCGAGGCTCGAACCAAGGACCGAAAGCGAGTATGACTACCACAAGACCGCATAGCCGCACAAAGATTTGAAGAATATTATTAAAGTTATCGTGATTGAGAAAGATCATTGTAAACCACGGAGCTTGAATCTATCTCAGTTTCTGTAGCGTATCTCCATTGTGTCAATAAGGAACAAAGACGTGGTGTCAAAACACTGGTTCCAATCTCATTGGAAGTGTAAATCCAATCTTCCA
>NC_088360.1:131416770-131424270 GCF_034508935.2 Berghia stephanieae | reverse complement strand
TAAAGATCTTTCCATGACAAGCCACGTGAATAACACCATACAATCTATGTACATAGAAATGAAAAAAATAAGCAAAATTCGTAATTTTATACCGAAGCATATAGCAGAACTTTTAATTAATTGTTTTATCTAAATTGGACTATTGTAACTCCATTTGGGCGAATTTTGCTAAAGACAAAATTAGCAAACTTCAGGTTGCTCAAAATAACGCAGCCAGGCTCATTGTACGCAATTACAAAAAATACCCGTCAGCAACTCTTCTTCTCCGTGAGTTACATTGGCTTCCTGTGGAAAAAAGTGTTGCCTATAAGATTTGTACTGTTGTCTACAAAATCCCTGAGCACTAACAGTCCCTCCTATATTAAAGACCTTCTAAACATATATGTCCCCAATAGAAACTTGAGGTCAAGCAATGACCAATCAATCCTTGTCAAACCTAAGCCATTGCGTAAAATAGGTGAACAATCTTTTCAATTTTTGGCCCCCATTTTTGGAACTCTCTCCCATCACACGTGAGATGCTCGGATTCGTTGACAACTTTCAAATCTCGCTTAAAGTTTTATCTTTTTACGTCATAATGTTGCAATATTATTTTCATATTTTGGTGTTGTTAAATTGAATTCGTATCACGTTTCCTTCACACTTGTCTCACTGTAATATGTTTTGTTTTATATCACTGTAAAGCGCTTAGAGTCTGTGACAACGGGGTAAAGCGCTATATAAATGCCATTTATTATTATTATTATAAAATTTTGGTGCGCAAAACAAAATAATAGGGAAATCTCGGGTAGAATAGAAATAGTTGTAAAATGCATCCGTGCAATAAATCCAATATAGCGGTGTATTGATAATCTAGAAGCATGACGAAGAAGGGGTTTGAGCCTGAAACGGTCCGTGTTTGGTATTTTGTTCTTTTTTGAAGCTGTTATATACATTTTTGTTTATTAGGTATATGAGAAAGGGGTGGTAACTACGACTTTAAACAAAATCGCTAACTTGACCACGGGAAAAAACTTTGTAAACTCGGTTTTTCGGTCAATGTAATTCCCCATGTCAGTCAAATATCGTATAATTTGGTAATTAACGATTAAAATTATATTTAATGTATTTAAATGTTCTCTCGCCATGATTAAAAAAAGCAAAGAATTTTGTTAAGTCATGGGTTGTCAAGACAAAGAACTGGGAAGTAATTAGGTCATGAAAGACATTACCCTATTTTTTGTCACTTTACACAGTTCTGAAACTGAACGTTTTAAAACTAAAGCCATTTTTACAATGTCAATTTTACAAAAACGAATCAAATTGTCACTGAATAGTTTCGAAGTTCTGGAAAAATCAATTATTTTATTCCAAGTCTATCTACCACTGTAACATACTCTGGCGATTTTATTTTTTATATTTTTCCGGAAAACAGTCACTTCAAATTTCGATCGATTTGTATAACCTACAACTTGTCAAATTGACTCAAACCTGAGACTTCTTTGAGTGTCAGATAGAAGGCTTTTTGACAAGTTGGACCGATCTTCATAAGGTTAAAAAAATAATCAGGCCAAAATTGAAAACAAAATTGTTACAATAAGCCTTTATAATCTCAATATCAGCTCCAATCATTTTGTGAGTAGATTCCACGTAACATTCGTAATCTGACAGCCCGACACTAGTAGTAGGACCGCAAACGGTCGCTCAATTTAAAAGAAGTGGAAATATCTTGGGAATAATTTAAGGAATTTATTAAGCCAAGACACATACATCTCCAGTTAGGTGGTGTTGAACTGTGTCGAGTTTACATCCGAGACCTGCAATTTATAGATATCCGTTTATATATATATATATATATATATATATATATATATATATATATATATATATATATATATATATATATATATATATATATATATAAAATATATATATTTCATTTTGGGGAAAACACGGTAATTATATATATGTATAATATATATATATATATATATATATATATATATATATATATATATATATATATATATATATATATAATTACCGTGTTTTCAACCAAAATGAAATTTGTACAACAATTTAGTTTCGAAGATTACTAATTCTATTTGGTGCAAACCAGTCACGTGACATTTCTTACAAGAAAACTTTGTGGGGAAATTCCTTTCGACAAAGGGGAAAAACAACGTTTGAGGGGAATTCCTTTCGTCAAAAGTGAAAAAAAAACAACGTATCTACATTTTTTTTGGTGTGAATATGAGAAACATGAAAGATTGTGCATTGTGTGATGTCACATATCCATTTATCTGAGTAACCATTCATTGTCAAAACAATATTATAATCTGCAGAGTTGCTGCTCTGTATTTGACACGTAATTGATTAAGTATAAATTATAAATATTGTAATCAAAGCATCGCCTTGAAAATCTGACGGTTTTTTGTTAGATACTCCTCCCTTTGACCTTTTTTTTTAGAGCGCAATATCCACTAAAGGTGCTCAATGCGCTTTAAAAACGGGCCCTAACCAACAGCAACACGTAACATGTAAAACGAGACATAACGCCTGTTATGCGATATTAACATTTTTTTTCGACAAAGACAACGCTGTTAACGGCCAGGTACTTATTTTACACGTGAGTACGGTGAGAGAATGTGAGTAAAGAGCCTTGATTTCCAAGGACTCAACCTATTCGCCGAGCGAGGCTCGAACCCTGGACCTATCCGATCCGAAAGCGAGTGCCACGCCACAAGACCACATAGCCACCCTGGCTGGCTTTGGACCAAAGGTAGTCCATTATTCATCACGTCAGCAGATGTTTTTTTTAGTCTGAAAGTCTTGAAGACAGGAAGTAATATTGATTGTCGTGTTCATGTCTGACAACGGGAGATTGTTTGTCTGTCTGATTGAATGTATTGGAATAGAAATCCCTTATCCTGATGTTTAATCCTTTATTAGCCAAACTAAATTTCTTTGGAGAAAAAATATCACTCATTTTGCTGGTGTACCGCTTTACAAGGATTAAATCTGGTTCTTTCAAATTATTATTATTATTATTATTATTATTATTATTATTATTATTATTATTATTATTATTATTATTATTATTATTATCATTATCATTATTATATTATTATTATTATATTTATTATTATTATTATTATATTATTATTATTATTATTATTATTATTATTATTATTATTATTATTATTATTATTATTATTATTATTATTATTAGTATTAGTATTATTATTATCATCATCATCATCATCATCATATAATTGTTATTATTATCATTATTATTATTATTATTATTATTATTATATTATTATTATTATTATTATTATCATTATTATTATTATTATTATTATCATATATTATTATTATTATTATTATTATTATTATTATTATTATTATTATTATTTATTATTATTTTTATTATCATCATCATCATCATCATCATCATCATCATCATTATATTATTATTATTATTATTATTATATTATTATTATTATTATTATTATTATTATTATTATTATTATTATTTTTATTATTATTATTATTATTAAAACATGGACTTTTTCATATTGGCGCAATACTCACTCAGAAGCTACTCATTTTACACTTGATCATTGTGAGACAATATGAGTAAAGAGACTTTCCCAAGGATCATGAACCAGGGGCCTATAGGCTAAAAGGCGAGTGTCATACCGTAAGACCACAAGCTGTTCAAACCTTTGATTGACACTATCACTCATTCTCATGACCGGATATTCGTCGGGATGACTTCCGGAATGCAGCTTTCACAATTGGTTCCACACAGATCTGGGTCATTGGCCTTCTCCCGCAACTCATATAACGTCAAATCTGTCCATATCTTGATGTTCTCCAGCCATATTTGTCTTTGTCTTCATCTTCTCCATTGACTTTCCACCATGACTTGGAGAACTATCTTGAACATGCCGTCATGTCTGACCAGATGTCCAAACCATGACCTGGTATTCATTTAACGCCTGTGCACGGCGAGAGAATGTGAGTAAAGGGTCTTTCCCAAGGACTCAACTATGCGCCGCTGAGAACGTGAGTCAAACATTGGATCTTCCGGTCCGAAGGCGAGTGTCATACCACAAAACCACATCGCCAACCTCTCCTCATTTCCCAGTTCCCAGTTCCGACATAAATAAATCTCAATGCATATTTTATACCTACTTCACATCCAACTGAGACTTTGGTGACTCTAGACTGTTTGGAAAAGTCATTATTCGAATTATGTGCCAAAAATAGCCGGACAGAGGACGAATCTTGACCTCAGCTTGAAAAATAAAAAAATATATTTGAACATTTACTAATACCATGCGCGTTAGTAAATAAACTCATAACATACGCCAGCCGGATACAACGTACGAACACATAAAACTATCTGTAACCTAAAACGTTTATAGTCTGATTGAAACAATTTAGTGAGAACCGCTCATAAAAATGGCTGTATAAAAACAATAACAAAGAGGTGAGTGACGTCGATGCCATTCTATCTCTACAGAGCCTTTTCAGGGATTTTTCGCGATGCTTAATGCGCTTCGTTGTGGTTCACCCCCCCCCCCCCCCCGGACCATAAACGCGGAAAATGGGGGGGGGGGGGGGATGAGCTTTTATATAGCGCAATATCCACTAAACGTACTCAAAGCGCTTTACAAAGGGTCCCTGACCAACAGCAACATCGTAACATATAGAACGAGACATGACGCCTGTTGGGCGATATTAGATTTTTTTTTTCCACAGAGACAACGCTGTTAACGGCCAGGTTCTCATTTTACACCTGAATACGGTGAGAGAATGTGCGGCTATGTGGTCTAGTAGTATGACACTCGCTTTCGGATTGGAAGGTCCTGGGTTCGAAAAGGCTCTTTACTCACATACTCTCACCGTACTCAGGTGTAAAATGAGTACCTAGCCGTTAACAGCGTTGTATTTGTCCGAAAAATGGTAATATTGCCAAACAGGCGTCATGTCCTGTCCTACATGTTAAATGTTGCTGTTGACCAGGGACCCCTTGTAAAGCGCTTTGAGCACATTTAGTGGATATTGCGCTATATAAAGCTCAATTTTTAAAAAGAATGTGAATAAAGAGCCTTTTCCAAGAACCCAACTATGCACCGAGAAAAGCTCGAACCCAGAATCTTCCTATCCGAATGTGAGTGCCATACCACAATACCACATAGCCGCATGGAAAACAGGGACTTAACAACTCAAATATCGATCGATTAAAATAAGATAAGATAAGATAAGATGAGATATACTTTATTGATCCTGAATGGAAATTAGCATAATGTTACACATCATTCATTGTTTTTTGTGGGGTTTTTTGGTTTGTTTTTTGTTTTGTTTTTTTTTTCTTCTTTTTTTTTAAAGCTCAGGATTGGGAGACACCCAATGTTTGTCGTCACTTTGCCAGTTTAGATTTATCTACGTCTTTTAAATACAACAATAAACAGGTATAGGGATATTGACCTTAAAAAAAAAAACAAACAAACAAACAAACAAACAAACAAACAAACAAAAATAATAATAAAAATTTTTAATTTAAAACTTTAAAAAATATATATCATTCATCGTTATATTAGCACATATTTATTCACTGTCATGAACTAGTTATTGATGAAAATACGAAGCTAATTAAAAGCAAAATAAACATCAAATATAATAAAATATAAAAAAATGATCCTCATCTTGCAAAAGACTCTCAAACCTGGCAAATATCAGGCAATGTCCCAGGTTTGAGAGTTTCTGCCAAGATGATGAGGGTCATTTAAATCGATCGATATTTGCACAAATAAGTGATGAATTTATGTTTTTATTTTTGCTACTATTGGCTGAAGAAGGGTTTTGCGCCCGAAACGTTCCGTGTTTGGTATAATTTTGCTCTTTTTCGAAACTGTTCTATTCATTTTTGTTCATTACTTGTTACAGTCCACAGCTTGTAGCAGCTGCTTTGTATCTCTCAAGCCCTCTTGTAAGCTTTCCGTGTCCCAACCCAACCCTAAACTTTCACGCGAATTCATATTTCTTTTAACAAGTTCCCTGTCGTGTTCTGGAGAGAAAAAAACGTATTTAGAAATTTGGCCAGAAATCTTGTCCTTCAAATATCGATCGATTTAAATGACCCTCATCCTGGCAAAAACTCTCAAACATGGGACATCGCGGAAGTCTTGATTAAAGTGCCAAGTTTGAGAGGGTTTTGTTTGTGCCAAATGAAGGTAATTTAAATCGAATGATATTTGAAGGACGAGTTGTTTTTTTTTGGCCAAATTTTTAAATACGGGTTTTTTCAGAATGCCGCAGAAAACTAGTTCAATGAGTCTTCGCTTCTCTGTAAATATGGAAATCTCAATTTCACCAACTTGCCATGCATAACTAACGCAACGACTTGAGATTGGCGATGACTTGGACAGCTACAAGCATCCCTTGGGCATGGGGAGTTTCCACAAATTACAGTTTTCTCCTGATTTGTTCCAAGAGGCTGATATCGTCAAATCGGACATGGCCGACGTTGATTGGCTGTCTCAAGAGGTCTTGGAGTGTGGTTTACGGAAGAAAAAAAATGTCTATAAAAAGTTATTCCATTGTTATAATCATCATCATGATCATCTTCATCATCATCATTATTATCATCGTCGTCGTCGCCGTCATCATCATCATCATTTTCATCATCATCGTCATCATCATCATCATCATCATCATCATCTTCATCATCATCATCATCATCATCATCATCATCATCATCATCATAGTCGTCGTCGTCGTCGTTGTCAATGTTGTCATATTAATCAAGAGATAAATATTCAATGACATAACATCCATACAATTTAATGGAATGTATTTATCATGATTACGCCCCTTCGTTTGTCTAACAAGAAGAGTACCTTGAGATGGATAACCTACTGATAAACAATATCTTAATTTAATTTTTTTGTTTTGTTTTGTTTGTTTGTTTTTGTTTTTCTCATGACTTTACCGTATGAGCTATCCATGACCCAGCCTGGTTGTCGTACCAGTAAGGTTGCGGGTTCGAACCCCCATCGCCGCCGCGAAGTTTTTATTCTCTGTCTTCTGGCACTTTTATTTCTTGTTAATAAAAACATCAATACATCACATGAAATCCAGACATAGCGACAACATAGAAATTTAATATGACGTGTCTTGAAACCTTTCAAAATCCTTTTACTTACCGACAAGACATGACAAATATTGCACTCCTGTCTGTCTGTATTGTGAATGATGTATTGTTTGTATTGTTTCTGTTATTATGTGTGGACAAGGCATTTCACTGTGACCCGGAAGGTCCAGGATTCGAACCCCGCTTCGGGCACTTTCGTTTTTTTTCCTTGGGTAAGATTATTTATCCCCAATTTGCTCACTTTGCTTTGACAACCTTGGGTGATTCCTGTTGACATCAGACATCTTGTTTGATGAATCATCAATATTCCTTCATGGAATGCCTAGGCGACGATATCTTATGATGTGGCGGAC
>NC_088360.1:131341770-131411770 GCF_034508935.2 Berghia stephanieae | reverse complement strand
CGCTTCACAAGCAAAGGGACCAAGATTGATCCAGGGTGAGGTAGAGATTTTTTTTTTCTTCTGATCACCCTGTTCACCCAGCAGTGATTGGGTAGCTGGGTCTGATAGATCTGGCGGAATGCACTTTGCGTTAGACTGGCGTCTTATCCAAAGGTTAGAAAGCAATTGCTATTGTCCGTTTCACGCTATAGAAGCCGGGATAAACTCCCGCTCTTTGGGATTATGGCTCTGAAGGACTATTTTTTAATGTATGGTTTAATTTTTTGAAATCTGATATATAAATATAACTGCCTTTATTCATCCCATAGGGGAAATTTGTCTCAGGATCTATTCCTAGGGAGACTGGAATAACTCAGGCGTCAGCCGCAGTGCAGCGCCGCAAATTGATCTAGAGCGAGGTGACTCGCTCAAGGCCCACACAGCGCAGCGGCGGTGATCGAACTTGGTACCGTTCGGGTACGAAGCAAAGACCGTACCACTGAGCCACGCTACCCCCGTAAAAATCTTTTAAAAATATATCATCACGTGTTCAAATGTGTGGCGTCTGTTCGGCGCACATACCTTCTTCCAAATTGCTTACCTTTGTGTCAAGTGTATCATAATACGGGCCACTGCATAACTAAGATAATTATCGGCCACTTGTAAGGTTTGTATACAATCAAAAAGCATATCACGATAAGGCTATTTATCAAAGATTTTTCAAATCGATAATACCTCCCCCATTGTGATAACAATTAGTTGATCATGTGATACATGTGTGATAAGGACGCGTGATACGTGATACGTTGTCTCGCTAAACATCGCAATTGTGTACTCTTTGCACTAGATATTCTTACGGCTGAAATGTGCATAAAAAGAACAATAACAATGTTGCAATTAAGGGTTGGAATAATATCGCTCTTACCAATCTGGCGGGGGGGGGGGGGGGGAGTTGGCAGGGGGAAAGGGGGGGGGGGGACGGTTTGCACGTCTGAAACCGTTACCCGAAAAGTACCCAAAAAAAAAAAACATTAATTGTGACTATATCAGGATGATTAGGACTCTGAAAATGTCCGGCTATGTGGTCTACTGGTATGACGCTCGCCTTCGCATAGGAAGATTCTGGGTTCGAGTCCCGCTCTGAGCAGCTCATTGTTGAGTCCTTGGAAAAGGCTCTTTACTCACATTCTCTGAACTTACTCAGGTGTCAAATGAGTAACAGGCCGTTAATAAGCTTTGTCTCCGTTTGTTTGTTTTTTTTTCGTTGTGTGTGACATCAGACATCTTGTTTGATGAATTATCTATATTCCTTCGTGGAATGCCAAGGCGACGATATTTATGATGTCGTGGCGGAGGGCCATAATTTATTTTTATTTTTTTTTTAAATATTGTTGTTATCGTTGTATATTATTTTTGGAGTTTTTTTTTTCTTTTTTTTTTTTTTTAGTATTAGATGAACGGGTTTGTTACCGATTCTGTCCCTTCGTTGTGTCAAATAGCCATCGATTCACTACAGTGATTACTAGTATAAGGACGGCTTAATAAACAAACACCGTGTCTCAAGACGTGATGGTTTCTAGGAGTGAACGACAATCCTACATCAGACCAATTCACGCCGAACAAGCCACAAAACAACGTTTGGATGACAATCTTGTGTGTGTTTTTTGTCCTTGTCGTTATCATCATTATGTCACTAATCAAGGGACTGAATTAAGCTGCAAACGCATTTCCTTCAATACTGTATTCGGCAGCTTATTAAATCAACTGTTTTATCAATATCAAAAACATGACAATTAACTGGTCATTGGCTACTGGTCACTTTGACAATGTTTACATGCACTGGTCATTGGTCACTTTGACCCGTAATTTTGACAATGTTTACATGATGACGTGCAATGAAATGTTTTCACACGAGTCATATTTGAATTTTTTAAAGGTCCCAGGTTAAAGAATTTATGACAAGTGGGTGATCATCTTAATTCGTCGATATTTAAATTTCTATGATCAAAATGAAAAATGAGTAGACATTTAGTATTTAGTATTTTTTTTTTTGTTTTTTCTTTGTTTTTTTTGTTTTTTGTTTGTTTGTTTTTTGTTCTGTTTTTTGTTTTTTGTTTTTCAAAGGGAGGGATGGGGGGGGGGGGGTTGATAGAGAAATAATAATATCGCCTTTCGGGCTACACATCAAGTGTTGTCATTGGTTTGGTATCCATTATAAAAGATTTGAACTCATAATTTAATCGATACGGCGTTATTTTTTTGTTGTTGTTGTTGTTGTTGTAAAGGCCACTTTTGTGACTGTGAGTTGACATTTCTATGTGATTATTGTTGTTGCTATTAATTGTTATATTATTATTATTGTATTAATTAGATGTCGAGTGACGACGATTTATAATGTTATGATTTCTCCTATAAGAATGCAGAGTAATTAAAATGTAAACAAAGTTGCCTATATCTATCTCTAATGCGTGAAAAACACAATGGGTGAGAAAGAAGAATGCAAGAAGTCTCAGGTTGAATAATTTATGACAAAACTACACTCATCTTAATTCATCAAACTTTGAAGCAAACATTTTTAGTCAAAGTCAAAATGGAAAAATGTGTTTTGTCAGCGGCACATCCCAGAATACACTTGATTGGATATTGATCGTTGTCCAATCAAGGGCATTGTTCCTCTGTAACGAAACAAAGAGGATGTTATTATAGCATTTGGCGAGGACACACAAAATACTCTGGCCGGCGAAAAACTGGTCAATTAACCAGTTGACTGCCGCACTATGGAAAAAACTCGTATTTAAAAATCCAGAAAACTCCTCCTTCAAATATCGATCGATTTAAATGACCTTCCTCTTTGCAAAAACTCTCAAACCTGGGAATTCGCGGTCTTTATTAAAATCCCAGGTTTGGGAGTTTTTGCCAAGATGAGGGTCATTTAATGCGATCGATATTTGAAGGACAAGTTTTCTGGCCAAAATTTTAAATACGAGTGTTTTCCACAGGGCGGCAGTTAATTGGTTCATGCCCAGCCAGACCATTCTCGTGTTTTTGTTGAGATTTGTAATGTTGAATGAATATCACTGTTAAATGGTTTTGTTGTATAAGATTGTGATATATATTTTTATTTATTGAATTCCCAAGTACTTAAATAATGCATCATTCTTTTATTGATGTATTTCATAATTCCTGTATATTGATTGTGTCATACTTCACATTTGCTTATTCATCCATTCATTCATTCATTCATTCATTCATTCATTCATCCATTCATTCATTCATCCATTCAGTCATTCATTTATTCATTCATCCATTCATTCACCCAATCATTCATTCAATCATTCATCCATTCATTTATCCATTCGTTCATCTATTCATGGAGCCATTCATTCATTCATTAGTTCATTCGGTCAGTCAGTCCATCAATTAATCAATCAATCTGGGTGGGGATCCTGACCTCCCATAGCAGGCAGGGAGGTACATATTGTGTCTTCTATACCCTTATATCTGTTTTCCAACATATTTTCTGCCTTTGTCTTGGAATGAGATTACTTGGTTTTTTCCTGGCCCTGGTCGGAGTCCTGGCTGGGAGGGAAACAGTCAAATGCATAGTTATTGTTTTGGGAGGTGATATTTTTTTCCTTGTAAATCATCTCTCTGTTATGTATTATTATTTTTATTTTGAATGTATATTGTAAGCATTTGAGTGTATTCCTCGTTGTTGGATTTTGTCCATGTGTCCGGATGAGACTTATAGGTGATCTCAAACTAAGTACATTGGTGATATGCTCTTGGAATCTAAATCTCATCCCTATTTGTTCTCAGTTCCCCTTTGTCTTACTTTTTCTTGGGTGCTTTAATTGTAATTCTAGAACTTTTTACTATCCCATTTTCTTCCTTTTTACTGGCGCTGATATAACCTAAATGTGTTGCAAGCGCCGTAAAAACCTTAAAAACAAAAACAAAAAACAAACATAATCAATCAATCATTTATTTATCTATTTATTTATATCAATATTGAATGATTCATTTAATGCGGAATAATACATTAGAATCACTGAACTCAAATCCACTATCTAAAACATATGTCTTCGTTAATTAAATGAAAGTTCCATTCCATTTTATTATCGTTGAGAATAATTTCCTCTAGCTTCAAGCAGTAATGTTTGCATTCTTGGATACGCGAGTATTGAAAAAAAAAATATCTTTTCATTAACGCATTTCGGCAGTCCTGTATCTTGTGTCATAACATTCATTCATCATTCATTCACTCATTCAAACTGTCATTCATTCATTCATTCATTCATTCATTCATCTATTCGTGCATTCATTCAAACGGTCATTCATTTATTCATTCATTCGTTCATTCATTCATTACAACATTCATATATCCATTCATTAATTCACTCATTCATTTATTCATTCATTCTTTTATTCATTCATGATTCCTTCGTCCATTCCATTCCATTCATTCATTCATTCATTTGTTCCATCATAACAAACTCATTCATGCCTTGAAATCATTAATTTACAGTCCTTGTTGAATTCTAAGCACGCTCTCGGTAGAAGCCTACTAGAGTGAAAGAATCCTAGCGTGCCGAAATCCGATGCCCGTGGCAAGTAACAACTTACAATTCTATATATAAAATTTGGTCACCTAGCTCATTGCCTGCCATACTGCAGAGTGTTCTAGAATTCAGCCTGCTAGAATCCAGATAACACTGTATGTGCGGCAATGTGGTCCAGTGATATGACACTCGCTTTCGGATCGGAAGGTCGTGGGTTCGAGCCTCGCGCTCAGCGCATAGTTGAGTCCTTGGAAAAGGCTCTTTACTCACATTCTCTCACCGTACTCAGGTGTAAAATGAGTACCTGGCCGTTAAATTCGCTGTCTTTGTCCGAAAAATTGTAATATCGCCTAACAGGAGTCATGTCCCGTTCTCCGTGTTAAATGTTGCTGTTGACCAAGGACCCCTTGTAAAGCGCTTTGAGCACGTTTAGTGGATATTGTGCTATATATAAGCTCAATTTTTTAATGTATTCATCCCTCACCCATTATTAACATATATTATATTATAATTTCAATATCAGTATCTACAATGTTGAACTAAAAGATTCCAATTCACCCAGGAGAGTTTCCCGTCAACAAAAACTGTTAGGGCACTTGCCTCACAATCAAAGGCTTCGACTTCGATCCAGGTTTAAATGAAAACTTCTCAGTCGACTCAGGTGTGATTGAGTAGCTGGGTGTGTCAAATCTAGCAGAAAGTATCTAATATAGCACAAATAAATAACAATAATAAAATGGAACAGAAACTTCAATTCAGTTTACAACGACAGATGATGTGGACGTTTGGGGTTTCCCCTTTGTCAACAAAACACAAAGATTAAGACACTAAAGACGAATGGGGGATGATATTTTTTTTTAATTGTTATTTATTTATTCGAGCTTTAAGTTACAACATTTGCATTTACGATAGTCAAACATCCTATCCAAAGGATATCAAGCATTTTATTACTGTTCATTTAACGCTCTAAATCAGCTCCACGGGCCTCACATCTCTAAAGGACTGGTTCACAAAAGTCTCTAGTTTCACAATTATTTGACAGTTTGGAGATTATTAACATTGATCGACATGGTCTTTGGGTTTGTTTGTTTTGTTGGGTTTTTATTATAGCAAAATGGAAGAGAGGCGATTTATAACAGTGTACAAAATATTGCAGGATTTCTACTGTACTCTGGTACTTCGTCCCAGGTTTGAAATTGTTTGCCAAGATGAGGGTCATTTTGATCGATCGATATTTGAAGGATGAGTTTTCTGGCCAAAATCTAAAATGCTGTCAATTAGGGTATATTTGCCTCAAGGGAAAACTTTGCCTCTGTGAATTTGGAGCATTGTGAATTATCTCATCTATATTTACAGTACTTGCACCCGATAAAAGACTTGAATTTATATCAAAGGAAATACTTGCCACAAAACTGAACAATCTCTTATTGGTCCAAAATTCAAGAGGCAAAGTTGCCCCTGTTTGACGGTCACAATTTCTAAATGCACTGCTTCATCAAGCTCTGCAAGTGATAGGTTTAAAGACGCCAACCATATGTGTCAGTGCATGATATAATCAGTCGGAAGGTGACAATTTTTTGATTTGCATTTTTTTATTTAAAAGAATATGCTCCCCAGAGTATTTTAATCTTTATTTGAAGTAAATCGGGTGATTTTTCATGAAGTTATGGTCAAATGTATTGGAAAAGTATCCAGCAACTTTTCTCAAATTTCATAATTTTTCAACTTGACTAGCTGTAAAAAATATTTAGAAGTGAAATTAAGCTTTAATATTCCCCGAAGATGTACAAAAGGGTTGATTTAATCACTTATGACGAGAACTCAATTTTTGATAAAAATGGACCTTCTAACTAAACTTGGCAATATCTCACTTCAAACCTTTTCACCATCCGACTGATTATGTTATTCGCTGTAACATATTATGCTCAATTCAAAGTGTGAACAAAGTAATGTAACAATAACAGATAAGAATAGACGACATGACTACGACAATAATGGTTGCCATTTTTCTCCATTTTGGGAAATTGTGGACAAAGAACAAGTTAATTCTCAGTAGCCCACGCTGATTTATTTTAAGTACGGTGGATTTGATGTAGAAAATTGTAAAACAGGTAAATAAAACGTTTATCACTTTGTATCAATATTAATGTCGCCGACATTTTGACTTCTGAATATTGATCAGAACAAGATAAACATTTTCTCAATCGATCATTCAACTGTTAAGATGATAACAGATTCATGCGGATCGCTGATTATTTCGAAGAACAAGATAGAAAAAAAAAGAGTTACAAAATCAACATAACATTATGGTTGCCATGACAACTATATACATTCTACCGTTGAACTTTTATGTAAACACAGCATAATTTGTCAAATGGGGCGTAACACCCTGACCCTATGATGTCTGACTCTGAAATAAATTTAAGTAGATAGTTATAAAATTTTAGCCATAAAATTCGTCCTTCAAACATCGACCGATGAAAATGACCCTCTCGTTGTCAAAAGCTCTCAAACCCGAGGCGTCAACGACGTCCCAGGTTTAAGGTTTTGACAATGTTAAGGTCATTTTAATTGATCGATATTTGAAGGACGAGTTTTCTGGCCAAGTTTTTAAATACGCGTCTTTCTGGAGTTACGGCATGTCACTGGTTAATATAAAAGTTGATAAATCGCTAAAAGTTTTTTTTTTGGTTTATGGATTAACGTCATATCAAAGTTTGATAGAAACACTTACAGAGATTTTGTGATGAATTTCGATTCAAATTGTCCACATTGGATTAAAATTATGTTGGGTGTAATGTTATGCATGAGATTGTCTGTGTTCTCGTTAAAGACGAAGCAGAATAAAATGTAATATAAGATTTAGTTTTTATTCTGTTTTTTTTTATCATCATCATCATCATCATCATCATCATCATCATCATCATCATCGTCGCCATCATCATTATCATCATCATCAGCATCATCATCATCATCAGCATCATCATCATCATCACCATTATCATCATCATCATCATTATCATCATCATCATCATCATCATCGCCATCAAAATTATCACCCTCATCATAATCACTAGCATCATCAACATCATCATTATCAACATCATAATCATCGCCACCATCAACATCAAGACACATTCTGGTGCAGGAGGTGAAAATATGATGAGTATTCGTATCATTCGTGTAGTCTCTCCTTCAAAAGCTGCTGGGTTTTTTTCGTCTTTTTAAATCTTTTTTCCCAGAGTACTACAGCATAGATAGCACCTGTCTCTTCATTGATTATCAATTTGTCTACTTTGGTAAAGCCAATCCTGACTTTTGACCTTTACAACCTGAAACCATTTATTCTGATCTTACTTTACCAGATAACTGCTGTACTCTGGAAAAATAAATTTGGCCAGAAAAACTCGTCCTTCAAATATCGATCGATTTAAATGACACTCATGTTGGCAAAGACTCTCAAACCTGGGACCTCACGAGATCCCAGGTTTAAGAGTGTTTGCCAAGATGAGGGTCATTTCAATCGATCGATATTTCAAGGACCATATTTCTGGCCAAATTTTAAATATATGTTTTTTTTTCTTCCAGAATACGTAGTTGACTGGTGAATTCCATCTCTACTTAATGTATATTTTCTATCTTGACATGGATTGATTTCCACTAGAATATTTTGCTACGATAATTCTGTGGTTGATACGGCATGTCGGTCTCGTGTATAGATAGAATGCGCTTGGCCAAGGAGTTCACAACATTGCCATCCGGAAGTATAACGGACCAACACACAAACTCTGTGTAACCGTGAACTTTTATATTCTGGTTAATACAGTTTAGTGAGAACAACTCACAAACGCGGATGGCAAAAACAATAACAAAGGCCTGAGTGACGTCATCTTCGAACTATCTATACGAGTGTGATCAAGTCCTCCAAAACAATTGATGGTTCCTCTGTGACCTCTTGTTGCTATGTCTGTCAAGCATTGATGCCTTTTTAACTATTATCTTATAGTATGAGCCTTCGGTTCTTCAATCAACATACAGTGCATACACTTTTGAAAATTACGTCAGTTATTTTTTACTCAAAATTTTAAAATAAAGTATATTTTGTTTATCACCCGGAGTAAACAGCCCACGAATCCTGAGCATCACTCACAATATTTACATAGATGATTGAAAAATATTCATTGTGTCGTCAGGTTGTACGATGCAATTCCTTTATCAGCGTGTTAAAATATTGTGAGAAATACTCACTAACTGAGCCTGACCTATTTGTGTGTTTGGCATGCACTCATGGTATCTCAGGCCTTTTCATACATGAAATAAATAGTCTTGGGGAGTAAACGGGGTAAATTAATGGCAGGAAATATTCTGATTGGTTAATGCTTAGTAACGGGCGAACCTTCAATAGCCTTCAATAGTCGTAACGTCACTTCCCTCGTAATGACGCATGGTAACTTAGTAACTGGCTCTAAACTATCGTAACAATGGCGGACGTCCTTATGAAATATTTCGCCTACGAGCATAAAAGCGTAGACTATCCAGATGAAATTTTTTTAAAACATTATAAATCTGATCATGTTTTGACTTGTACACATTCTGATCACAAGACAAGAAAAGTTCTAGCCAGCATGAAGAATAAAAAGTACAGATTTTCTTCGTTTAGAACCACTATGGCCGCCGTTGCTGGGCAACGTGACATCAGACTATTGAATCCAATTATAACAAGTTAGAAAATAAAACCACTTGTGCCACATTGTGTGTGTGTGTGTGAGAGAGAGAGAGAGAGAGAGAGAGAGAGAGAGAGAGAGAGAGAGAGAGAGAGAGAGAGAGAGAGAGAGAGAGAGAGAGAGAGAGAGAGAGAGACAGAGAGAGAGAGAGAGAGAGAGAGAGGGTGTTCAATGGCTGAGATATGGTTCAGAAGAAGAATGCCGAGGACCTCATGGACGGACAGAAAGGTAAATAAGGAAGTAATGGAGTTTGCGGAGTACTCACGTTCATTGATGAGGGAGATAAGAAAGAGACAGGCAAAATTCATGAGAAAGAAAGGGTTGGAAAACTCGAAGACAGCGGTAAAGTTCGGAAGAAAAAGTACAGATCCTGGTCGGCAGCAGCGACAAAAGATGTTGGACGGTTTGACAGAATGATGGAGGACTGAAAGTGAAAGGACACGGTGCAGACGTTGTAGGAAAGAGTGGGGTGGAGATCGTTGGCCGTCAAGCACGGCTTACTATGATGATGATGATAACTCAAGTATCTGAAAAAGCGTGTGTGAAACAGTGCCAGACAAAGCAAGAAAGAAAAATACACACACACACACACACACACACACACACACAAAGAAAATACAACCCAAGAAATCAGTCTTCCTCGACTGAGGATCGAACCTCAGACCTTCTGATTACCGACCAGTCGTGCTACCATTACGCTACAGAGGTTGCATGATATTTGGGACGATTTTTTGCCTATATTTGTCAATAATTTGATGATAACTCGGTATTCTTGGGTGGGACGGGGTTATAGATAGTATGCGCTTGGCTAAGAAGCTCATAACATTGCCATCCGGAAGTATAACGAACCAACACACAAAACTGTGTGTATCCATGAACGTTTATAGTCGGGTTAATACAGTTCAGTGAGCATTACTCATAAAACGCGGATGGTAAAAACAATAACAAAGATCTGAGTGACGTCATCGTCGAACTATCTATAGTGAAAAGAACATATCAAGTGTAAAAGATTTCAGATGGAAGTGACTTGCTCATCATGATCTTCCAGATATTTTGATTGATTCATACAACTAAAACCGCGAGAGAGAAAAATCGGTAACTATAGATAGATCGAAGATGACGTCAATCAGGCCTTTGTTATTGTTTTTTGCCATCCGCGTTTATGAGTACTTCTCACAAAACCGCATTGACCAGACTATAAACGATTAGGTTAGTTTTATGATGTTGGTTCCTTATACTTCCGGATGGCATTGTTATGAGCTTCTTAGCCAAACGCATACTATCTATAGATAGTATGCAGATGACGTCACTCAGGCCTTTGTTATTGATTTTGCCATCCGCGTTTGTGAGTTGTTCTCACTAAACTGTATTAACCAGACTATAAAAGTTCATGGTTACACAGAGTTTGTGTGTTGGTCCGTTATACTTCCGGATGGCAATGTTGTGAACTCCTTGGCCAAGCGCATTCTATCTATGGTGCGTTAATATAAATAGGATGCACTTGGCTAAGAAGCTCACAACATTGCCATCCGAAAGTATAACGGACCAACACACAAAACTATGTGTATCCATGAACGTTTATAGTCAGGTTAATACAGTTCAGTGAGCATTACTCATTAACGCGGATGGCAAAAAACAATAACAAAGACCTAAGTGACGTCATCTTCGAACTATCTATAAATAGGATGCACTTGGCTAAGAAGCTCACAACATTGCCATCCGGAAGTATAACGGACCAACACACAAAACTATGTGTAACCTTGAACTTTTATAGTCTGGATAATACAGTTAAGTGAGACTTAATCATAAACGTGGATGGCAGAATACAATAACTAAGACCTGAGTGACGTCAACTTCGATCTATCTATAAATAGGATGCACTTGGCTAAGAAGCTCACAACATTGCCATCCGGAAGTATAACGGACCAACACACAAAACTATGTGTAACCTTGAACTTTTATAGTCTGGATAATACAGTTAAGTGAGACTTAATCATAAACGTGGATGGCAGAATACAATAACTAAGACCTGAGTGACGTCAACTTCGATCTATCTATAGACAGTTTGAAGTTGACGTCAATCTGGTCTTTGTTATTGTTTTGTTTTTTTGTTTTTGTTTTTTTTTTGTTTTTTTTTTTTTGCGAGCCATGCTTTTGAGTAATAGGATCCAATAGTCGTAACGTCACTTCCTTCATAATGACGCATGGTAACTTAGCAACACTGGCTCTAAACTATCGGAACAATGGCGGACGCCCGTATGAAATATTTCTCCGGCGAGCATAAAAGCGTATCCAGAGGGAAAAAAAAACATAAACTTGATCATGTTTTGACTTTGACTTTTACACATTCTGGTCACAAGACATATGAAAAGTTCTAGCCAGCTTGAAGAATAAAAAGTAATGATTTTCTTTGTTTAGAACCAAGATGGCCGCCGTTGCCGGGAGGCGTGACATCAGACTACTGAATCCAATTCTCACTAAACTATTAACCAGACTATAAACGTTCAAGGTTACTCATAGTTTTGTGTGTTGGTCCGTTATTCCGGATGGCAATGTTGTGAGTTTCTTAGCCAAACGCATACTATATTTTTTTGTAAATAATTTGATGATAACTCGGTATTCGTGGGTTGGGTGTGTGTGTGTGTGTGTGTGTGTGTCTCTGTGTGTGTGTGTGTGTGTGTGGGTGGGTGGGTGGGTGGGGGGGGGGGGGGGGGGGGAGAATGTATTCAGGGGGGAAAGATTTCAGATGGAAGTGACTTGGTCATCATGATCCAGTTCCAGTTATTTTGATTGATTCATACAACTAAAACCGCGAGAAAGAAAAATGGTTGCGATTATGGTCGTCAATAACATATAGAATAAGCGGCACATTGTTTTGAGTTGTCACAAAATCAGTGTTAAAAGGTGAAAATATCAAAGTGACAAAGTGATAGCAGGCACTGTTGTGAGATAAAGGCCTGAAAAAGGGTGTGTGTGTGTGGGGGGGGGGGGGTGTGTGTATGTGTGTGTATGTGTGTGTATGTGTGTATGTGTGTGTCTGTGTGTATGTGTATGTGTGTATGTGTGTGTATGTGTGTGTGTTTGTGTGTGTATGTGTGTATGTGTATATGTGTGTATGTGTGTGTATGTGTGTGTATGTGTATGTGTGTGTATGTGTGTATATGTGTGTGTATGTGTGTATGTGTGTGTATGTGTATATGTGTGTATGTGTGTGTGTGTGTGTGCCTATGAAACAGTGCCAGGCAAAGCAGAAAGAAAAATTCAATTTAATAAATCAGCCTGTCTCGACGGGTTGATTCTATAGATAGTATGCGCTTGGCTAAGAAGCTCATAACATTGCCATCCGGAAGTATAACGGACCAACACACAAAACTGTGTGTATCCATGAACGTTTATAGTTAGATTAATACAGTTCAGTGAGCATTACTCATAAACTCGGATGGCAAAAAAACAATAACAAAGACCTGAGTGACGTCAAATTCGAACTATCTATATAGTCTATTTATTGATTTTTTAAAAATGTGTTTGTATTTTTTTCGATGGAGTATTCTTGGGTGAGGAAAGTGAGATGGAGATGAATACACCAAGTGTCTCCAAATAGGAACACATTTTCAACAAAACTATGAAAGTGACACATCGAGAAATAAACAACATTGTTTGATTGTTTGTTTGGATTTTGTTTTTTGTTTTGCTTGGGGTGGGGGAGTGTTGTTTTTTGAAGGGTTTTTAAAATAATAGTTTTTATTGTACTGAAGACACCGTTACGTCAATTGAGTACCAGTAAAGGATAGTTAAAAGACCGTAGCTTCGCTTTAAAAAAAAACAAAACACACACACACACACACACACACACACACACAAGAGAAAGCAAAACCTATGTGGAACTAGTTCTGAAAGGTTACACAAGCAGATTCCAATGTAATGTGCTCTCCGTGAATGTAGTCTGTACCATATGTAAAAATCACACAAGTGCAAGATATACGTCAAGAAGGATGTTTGATTGTTTTTCTTTCTCAAGGTTTTACGGCGCTTGCAACGGGATGGGGTACATGCAAAAACTTTCAAAATACATCTCTCCTACTTTTTCACAAGTTGACTGCTGTGCTCTCGAAAATCTCGTAATTTAAAAAAATGGCCAGAAAACTCGTCCTTCAAATATCGATCGATTTAAATGACATTCATCTTGGCAAAAACTCTCAAACCTAGGACTTTGCGAAGTCCTGGGTTTGAGAGTGTTTGCCAAGATGAATGTCATTTAAATCGATGGATAGTTGAAGGATGAGTTTTCTGGCTAAATTGTTAAATAGTGGCCATTGTAATTTTAGCACCAAGATTGTTTCTATGAGTTTTGCGGCTATTGCGACAATATTAGGATATTTCAGTGCCAGTGAAAAAGGAAGATGACAAAGGAAAAGTTGCAGATCTAAAGTATAAAACGCCAAAGAAAAAGCAAGCCAATGGCGCTGGTTTTAACTTGGGAACAGAAGATGTTTGTTTTTGTTTTTAATGGATTTACGGCGCTTGCAAAACATTTAGGTCATATCGACGCCAGTAAAAAGGATGAAAATTGGATAGTAAAAACATTCTAGATGTACAATTAAAAGAACTTGAGGAAGAAGTAAGACAAAGGGGAAATGGTTCAAATAGGGAACACATGAAGATTCCAAGAGCACACTCTCAGTGTACTTAGTTTGAGATTACCTAAAAGTCTCACCAGACATCAGCACAAGGTTCCACTTAGAGGAATACACTCATATGTTTACAAATCATATGTTAAAAATAAATACCAGAACATAACAGAGAGATTATTTACAAGTAAAAAATATCATCTCCCAAAACTGTAACTACACATTTGACTGTTTCCCTCCCAGTCAAGGACTTCGGCCAGGGTCAGGGCAAAACCAAGCAATCCCATTCCAAGACAAAGACAGAAATCAAATTGGGAAACAGATATAGGGGGATAGAAGACACAACAAGTACCTCTCTGCCTACTATGGGAGGTCAAGAACCCGTCCAAAGGGAACAGAAGATTAAATGAGTAATCCATCAAAATAGCTTTTTCGACATTACCTAAAAATGTCATCCAGGCATACGGAAAGGATCCCGCTATGAAAGATCCACTCAAATCTTTACAAAGTACAATACATTGTACATTCATAACTGTACATAAGAGAAAGATGATTTACAACCAAAACCAAACACATCACCACTCCAAAAAAGACAATTTACATCCAGATGTCTCCCTCCCAGGACCAGAAGAAAAATCTCAATCCAGAAACAAAGACAGAGAGCAAAATTGAAATGGAAAACACAGTAGGGGGGGGGGGGGGGGGAAGAGATCGATAGAAGGCACGGCAAGTGACCTTTCCGTCCACCATGGGAGGTCAGGATACCCCAACCAGTAGCATGAGGACATTTATCATGTTTTGATTTTGTTTTGTTTTTAAGGGTTTTACGGCGCTTGAAACACATTAAGGTCATATCAGCGCCAGTAAAAAGGAAGAAAATGGGAAAGTAAAAAGTTCTAGAATTGCAATTAAAGCACCCAAGAAAAAGTAAGACAAAGGAGAATTGGTTCAAATTGGAAAAAGATGTAGATTCCAAGAGCATATTATCAAAGTACTTAATTTGAGATCACCTAAAAGTCTCATCCAGACACGAGCACAGGTCCCCACTAAGAGGAATACACTCAAATGTTTACAAATTATATATAATACGTAAACAAAACACAATACAGTTCAAAACAGAGAGATGATTTACAAGGAAAAAAAAATCATCTCCCAAAACTAACTATACATTTGACTGTTTCCCTCTCAGCCAGGATATCCGACCAGGGGTAGGACAAAACCAAGTAATCTCATTCCAAAACAAAGACAGAAAGCCAATGGAAAACAGATATAGGGGGATAGAAGACACAGTAAGTACCTCCCAGCCCACTATGGGAGGTCAGGAACCCCACCCAGTTATTATCTATAAGAGCAATAAAGGAACAAACGACTTTATTTCTCAAGTCCATCTTTATTATATATCATCTGTATTAATATGATAATATAGCAATATCAATGACTTGAAAATAAAATTTATAATTATTATTATTACTAAATAATCATGATTATTAAATCCAAGAAATCTTGCTTTCAAATTTCACATGTAATAAATAGAAAATGGAGGTAAGAGTATAATATAGTTCGTGTATCAACATGTTGTAACAGCCTGTAGATATTATATTATTTCAATTATAATTTAACGACTTTTTATTATCTATTGACGTAATATACCATTATCATTATTATCATCTATAGACGTGATAGGACATGACAAAGTTAGTATTCAAGGAATAAATGCCGTTCAATGTCAAAATATCATTTTTCTATCTTGGCTAGAATTATTTTTATTAATTTTATAGACAGAATAAAATGATTCCCAACTTGTTCAAAAGTCTTTTAAATATTTTATTTATCTGTTTAATTATTTATTTAGTTAGTTATCTATTATTTATTTATTTTATTATTTATTTATCATTTATCTATTTCATTGTATATTTATTTATTGATTTAATTATTTATTAATATATTTATTCATTTATTTATTTGATTATTTATTTATCTATGACAAGGTGGAGGTCATTTTGATCTGTCTGAATCTGGATATGACGATTTAAGTTGGAAAAAAAAATTAAAAAGAAAGGCTCGAGGGCCCATCACTGCAAGCAACTTTATAGGTGCAGCACATTGAGAAATCGCCGACATGAATATCGGGTATCGATACAAGTGATGAAGTAATTTATTTTTTTTCTAGCCAAAATAAAAAAAAAAATAATAACATGTTTTATCATGGACGGCAGAAGAGATATTAAAACTTCCAAAACGCTTTAGCCGGCCTGAGATATTGATAAATCGTTGTGTTCAATAGCACTTGTATTAGTTCATGACAACATTGACAGTACAAGCGCCGTACTCTGGAAAAACCCATATCTAAAAATTTGGCCAGAAAACTCGTCCTTCAAATATCGATGGCAAAAACTCTCAAACCCGGGGCTTCTTTTCTGGCCAAATTATTAAATATGGGTTTTTTTCCAGAGTACGGCAGAGAAGTTGTAGGTAGTAATATTTCGTTACGTTAGTTTTTTAAAAGTTTTACAGTCTTGGGACACTTAAAAAACGTAATGGGCAAAACAAGATGACATACAACCAAAAGTTTATAACAGTTTACTCTAAGTGCAACAACACAGGATATTGCTTGTGGACAGTGACAAACATACGTAATCTCTAATTTTGGACAGAAAACAAATTCTTTGAACTATCAGGCTTAACACTCGAGGGTCAATCTTATCCGATAAATATACACACACACACACACACACACACACACACACACACACACACACAATATATATATTATATATATGGAAGTTAGGAAAAAATTGTCTGACCAAAATGAAGAGGGCAATGTGACATTACTGTAGATTTCACTCGTAAAAAGACAACAAACCAAACCAAGCGATCACATCTGTTGCTTCCCTGTCAACGAATGATTCCAACCGAAGACAAAACCATGTCCACTCAGTCATGGGCAACATCACACGGTCACTTGTAAAGGTTAACCCACATAGAAAAGGGGTATAATAATATAGAAGAGAGCTCGGCGCATAGTTGAGTCCTTGGAAAAAGCTCTTTGCTCACATTCTCTCACCGTACTCAGGTGTAAAATGAGTACCTGGCCGTTAACAGCGTTGTCTTTGTCCGAAAAATTGTAATATCGCCTAACAGGCGTCATGTTCCGCCCTACATGTTAAATGTTGCTGTTGACCAGGGACCCCCTGTAAAGCGCTTTGAGCACATTTAGTGCATATTGCGCTATATAAAGCTCACAAATCACCTACAGTACTCATCAATCACCCCTTAGTACCAATGACCCTATACGAAAATATAACTCCATTGCCCTCTGACACCAATGACGTTATACATAAATCTAACGCAATCACCCTCTAACATCAATTATTCTATACGTAAATCTAACGCAGTCGCCGTCTGATACCAAATATTCTATAAGTAAATCTAACTCATTGCCATCTCGCACCAAATATTCTATCCATAAAAAAAATTGCAATCGCCCTCTAACATCATCAATGACTGATTCTGTAAATAAATCTCACTCCATTACCAATATCAACGATCCTAAACATAAATCTACTTCCATTACCCTCTAACACCAATGACTCTTCATATAAATCTAACTCCATTAGCCTCTATGCCAATGATTCTATACATAAATCTACCCCCATTACCCCCTAACACCAAAATTATTCTATATATAAATCTAACTCCATTATCCTTGTTTTTGTTTTGTTTTTAAGGGTTTTACGGCGCTTGCAACACACTGAGGTCATATCAGCGCCAGTAAAAAGGAAGAAAATGGGATAGTAAAACGTTATAGCATTACAATTAAAGCACCCAAGAAAAAGTAAGTCAAAGGGGAACTGGTTCAAATCGGAAACAGATGTAAATTCCAAGAGCACATTATCAAAGTACTTAGTTTGAGATCACCTAAAAGTCTCATCCAGACACGATCACAGGTCCCCACCAAGAGGAATACACTCAAATGTCTATAAATCATACACAATATGTAAACAAAACATAATACAGTGCATAACAGAGATGATTTACAAGGGGAAAAAATATCTCCCAAAACTCTCTATACATTTGACTGTTTCCCTCTTAGTCATGGCATCCGGCCAGGGCCAGGTCAAAACCAAGTAATCTCATTCCAAGACAAAGACAGACAACAAATTGGAAAAGAAATATAGGGAAATAGAAGACACTGTATGTACCTCCCTGCCCACTATGGGAGGTCAGGAACCCCACCCAGATTCTACACATAAATCTCACATGAAGTTACAATGTATTGGGATGGTCATTATTATATCGTCTTTGCTATGATAGAACCGGAATATACGACTCCATGAACCTAATGGCTCTGAATGACTACTTTTACTTATGGCGAATAATCCCAGTAAAGGTCAGGTAAAAACCAATTATTTGCATTCCACGACGAGGATAAAAACCCACCTTGAATGAAACATTGTACAGGCGGACGTGAGAGATAACTAAAACTAACATACTTCAAAGAATCCCCATCCCATAAAGGGAACATATAAACCCTTCCTCAGTGTCAGACCGTATAACAACTTCTCTGAACAGAAATATCATAAAGGGGAAGTCAATGCAAAATTCCACAACAACAGGTATTGTATTTGTATATCATAACAAATATCAAAAATGAAAGGTTAAATTTTAGCTGCAAGTGAGTATCACAAGTGAGTGAAAGTGGCATTGAACACGACAAATAAAACAATCACATTGATGTAGTTTATAGTATAATTAATTAGAACATGAGATAATTTCGTGGTTCCGTGTGAATTTTGTGTGTCCCATCTTACAAATACAGTTCTTGTTATTTATTTATCAGCTTATTAGATCACGTGACACACACAGTGCAGAAAAACGAGACTGTTGTATTTGTTGGACTTGTTGTAGTTTGCTCTTGTCGATGTTGTTTGTTTTGTTTGAATTTAAGGGTTTTACGGCGCTTGCGACACATTTAGGTTATATCAGCGCCAGTAAAAAGGAAGAAAATGGGACAGTAAAAAGTTCTAGAATTACAATTAAAGCACCCAAGAAAAAATAAGACATAGGGGAACTGGAAACAAATAGGGATCAGATGTAGATTCCAAGAGCATACCACCAATGCACCTAGTGTGAGATCACCTATAAGTCTCATCCAGACACAAGCACAAAATCCAACAAAGAGGAATACACTCAAATGCCTACATTATACATTAAAATAACAATAATACATTACAGAGAGATGATTTACAAGGAAAAAAATATCATCTCCTTAAACAATAACTATGCATTTGTTTGTTTGTTTGTTTGTTTGTTTATTGCTTTAGGTCTCTTCCAACACAAATGAGGTTATATGAGAGACCGCTGAAACAAAAAAAACAAGCAATCTAACAAAAATAGTACAAATGTAAATCAAAATCATAACCTAAAGATATAAGCTAAATTATAAATAACCAAGAACAAACAGGCAGAAGATTTACAGAAAAAAAAAAAATCCCCTGTCAAAAATACAATCACAAACCAAAGAAGCAGGATAGGCTAGTAAAGAGAAGAAGAAACGACATCACTATCGGATCGTACACCCATGCGAACATCATAGGTATATGATTCAAGGGTGATGCTTTTGACTGTTTCCCTCCCATCTAGGACTCCGGCCAGGGCCAGGACAAAACCAAGTAATCTCATGCCAAGACAAAGACAGAAAGCAAGTTGGAAAACAGATATAAGGGGATAGAAGACACAGTATGTACCCTCCTGCCCACTGTGGGAGGTCAGGATCCCCACCCATCTCTTGTTGATCAATACGGCAATACAGGAGGGGGGGGGGGGGTGTCAACATGACATGTTCACTCATCTAAAGTTGAATACTAAACAGATAAAAGATATCAACTGTAAAAAGTACTAAACAAAAAAGGATTGGAACAGCTTCAAAATGATTATTTTTTAAAGAAGTATTTAACGCGACTTAAAATGTTGATATTTTATTTAAGCTGTTATTATATTTATTTTTTGTTTATTATTTTATTATTTAAAATGTTTTCTATTATTTCATTTATGTAAATATCTAGGCAATAGCATTATTTTAGTATCATTTTTTTAAATAATTTTGTAATTTTAAAATAATTTTGTAATTTAAATATTGCATACATATATTTATGTGAATAAATTATTAGGGTAATTTTATCATTAATTTTTTCTATTCATCATTTTTATCAGCATAATCAATGTTATGGCGTTATCAAAGAGATAGGAGGTATAAATCGATGAATATATTTCTATTGCTTTTAACCTCATACATATTATATCCATAACATGACTATGCTTTACAAAACACACAAAAGAAAGAAAAAATTAACCATTTAACTGTAGTACTCTGGAAAAACACATATTCAAAATGTTGGCCAGAATACTTGTCCTTCTAAAATCGATCAATCCAAAAAAAAAAAAAAAAAATTGAGCTTTTATATAGCGCAATATCCACTAAACGTGCTCTTTACAAGGGGTCCCTGGCCAACAGTAACACTTAACACGTAGGACAAGACATGACGCCTGTTAGGCGATATTACTTTTTTTTTTCCGACAGAGATAACACTCTTAACGGCTAGGTGTTCATTTTACAACTGATTCCAGTGAGAGAATGTGAGTAAAGAGCCTTTTCTAAAGACTGAACTAGGCGCCGAGTGTGGCTCGAACACGGGATCTTCCGAAAGTGAAGTGTCATACCACAAGACCACATAGCCACATCAAAAGGGCAAGATCCCAGGTTTGAGAATGTTTGCCAAGATGAGGCTCATCTAAATCGATCAATTTTTGAAAGGACGAGTTTTCAGGGCCAAATTTTTAAATACATGTATTTTTCCAGAATATGGCAGGTAACTGATTAAAAACAGGATCACGAATTATAAGGTTTGGTGTGCCTAGCCGTTGATTGTCAACAATAATAATATGTAACCCCATCGCTTCTGCCTGGTATTTTTGTGAAGGGTGGACTGAACAGACACTGGAAATTGAAGTTTGTAGTCCAAGTTGTGTGTATATCAATTTATGTTAAAACAATATGGTAAAATCTGTTATCATTGGAAGGATGAAAGGAGTTTATGTTTTGTTTTGTTTTTGTTTTTGTGTTTTTTGTTTTTTTTTTTTTTTTTTTGTTTTGTGGGGGGGGGGGGGGGTTGGTTCTGTTTTGTTTTTGTTTTAGTTTTTTGTTGTTATGTTTTTTTTTAACTAATGCAAACTGCCCATCATTTCATTTTGACTTCAATTTCCTGTGTCAAGTTCAGCCTGCCAGACATGTTACCAGATTGAAGCAATGGATCACAAAAAATGTTCCACCAGGGGAGGTTGTTTTTTGTTTTTAAGGGTTTTACGGCGCTTGCAACACATTTAGGTTATATCAGCGCCAGTAAAAAGGAAGAAAATGGGATAGTAAAAAGTTCTAGAATTACAATTAAAGCACCCAAGAAAAAGTAAGACAAAGGGGAACTGGGAACAAATAGGGATCAGATGTAGATTCCAAGATCATACCTACCAATGTACTTAGTTTGAAATCACCTACAAGTCTCATCCAGACACAAGCACAAAATCCAACAAAGAGGAACACACTCAAAGGCTTACATTATACATTCAAAATAAAAATAATAATAATACATAACCAGAGAGATGATTTACAAGGAAAAAAATATCATCTCCCAAAACAATAACTATGCATTTGACTGTTTCCCTCCCAGCCAGGACTCCGACCAGGGCCAGGAAAAAAACCAAGTAATCTCATTCCAAGACAAAGGCAGAAAGCATGTTGGAAAACAGATATAAGGGTATAGAAGACACAGTATGTACCTCCCTGCCCGCTATGGGAGGTCAGGATCCCCACCCAGTACCAGGGGAGGCAACTGAATTCTGCCCAGCAGATGCCTTCCTTAGTGCCCCTCTTCCCCCTGCCCTATGGACAACTGACTTCATTGTCCATTTCAAAAAACTTCGTTTCTTCAACAAGACTAGGTATTTTAATTATATGATCATTATAATTTCTTTTTAAAGCTGCTAGTGATTTTACAACGCGATTTGAAGTCAACAAGGAGAAAACATGAGAGCACCCCAAGTGCATTAACAAAATTTCGTGAGTGATAAGTTACGCAATACGAATTTGATAACTATAATGTGCAATTTACTAGCTACAGAGCTGCCAAGTGCAAGGCATTTTATATATCTTGTGATCATGTCATTATTTACGTACAACAAAACAGTTGGTACTCAATTAAAATAAACTATATCTTATCTTATCTTATTATATCCATAGCTAAATTCCAGACAGCAGTTCAATTGCAAGTATTCAAAATATATATCATATTATATTCAATAATGTAAAGTAAAAGTTTTCAGCCAAAAATTTTTTTTTTTTTTTAATTTAGTCATGTCAGCTTAGAGGGACTTTAAAAGTAAGGCGTGAATTTTCTTTGGAATTTACATTTTCAAACCTGTGTAAGTGACAGCCGACAAAACTGTCTGAAATTTTTCACAGAACGAACAGCACCAAAAGTTTTAAGTCAATATTCTTATCATAAAAAGTGCAAAATTATAATGAAATAAGTAAAAGTAAAAGAATTTGTGGTGATATTTTCCGAAGTCAACAATTTTCATAAATCTAACAATTAATTGTCGGACTTTTGATAGGTCTTGCGTTTTTCACATTATTATATATCTGGAAATGACCAAGATATTTTACAAGACAGCGATAACAACATCCATTACAATTCCGACTTCATTGAAGCAATTATAGTAGCCTTGCTGTTACAGCTTTCTTGGTGATGATGATAAAGACAATATTAATGGAAAACTGACTGAAATGTGATAAAAGAGTATACTATATTTGAACACTGGCTGAAAAAACGTTAAATAAATCTGATTGTTTAAAATTTTATACTAATCTTTTTTTTATCTGGTAACCATAGAGTGGTTCATTGATAAACTTTTTTGAGCAATTGCCATTGGACATCACAAAGGTCAAGGTCACCCTTCTTGGTAGAAACAATAGCAACAAGAACCAGAGGTGATAAAGCTTTTTACGTGAATTGTAACAGTGTGTAGTTATAATAATAATTATAATATATTAATACATAATTACAATTTTGTTGATATAAATGATATGATATCTATATACATTTAACAAGACTAGAAAGAACAATCTTGAAAAAAAAGTAAACAAACAAATAACCAAAAAAAAAAACCACATCAGGTTCAACATTTCAAATTCACAGCATCCTAATAATTTGCCATTGTTGAGAGCACATCACAATAAATAACATGCAGTGGTGATTCAATTATAGTATCTTTAAAAAAATTGTCCACTTGTGTAAACTCTGTCTAGGCATATCAAGGCTGATACAGTACAAAGCTCAAATTTCATTTGATCATTAATCTCGCTTATTTATTTTATTTTTTTTCAATTAACCTTAACGTTTCTTTTCCTCCTTGTTTTAGTTCTATCTTAGGCTGCAAACTGAGTTCATTTATTTTACTCTCTGGTAGTCTTGCCCTCCATTTGACCTTTCCTCTCAGGCGGTCTACCTATTGTTTTATCATAGCAAACTGAGTGCAACTCACTCGTTTTAGTTGCCGAACCGAACGCGAATGTTTTATCTCTAAATTAAAATTTGGTTCAATTTTCTAACAACAAAGTGATACAACACACAGTACACAGAGTTTCTTTGTTATTGTTTTAAGAACACCTTTGGATGATCAGTTCTCACTAAATAAATGTTTGAATAGTAATATACACGCTTTTTGTAAGTAGATTACAGAAATGCATAGCGTCTATGACATACTAATTATTCACGAACAGGAGACGAAAATGAATGCACTCAGTTTACAGCCTTTATCTATATTTCTATTATATTTTTTTTTTTTGGTATGATATCCAGGTGTTTTCGCATTCCTTCAAATGGAGGAGAGCTGATCTTATCAGTTTAACACTACAGAGTTCAGGCTGAACTCAAGTTCCACAGACCTTATACTTATAACTATGAAGGATTACTTTCCGTTGATGAAAAACATTTTCCTCTCCATTACTTGATAAATAAAAGTATTTTCCAGGATGAAATAATGTCTAAATCTCCTGAATCAAATCTTTCATATATTTTCAGAAATTCAATGGAGCTCTTTACATCTGAAGATCGTATCAGAGAGACGGAGATGTCACGGTAGTTACAGCATTGTTCTTTTTAGTTTGTCAGTGCTTGCTACAACACATTAGTACCATATAAATAAATAATTAAATAACACCATTTTCAATCAATCAATCGGGATGCAGGTAGAGTAAATGTACAATTTGGACTAGATTAGATTACGTAGTAGAACACCTAACACAATAACATTTTAATTCAATTGCATGAATAATTGGTATAATAATAATAATAATAATAATAATAATAATAATAATAATAATAATAATAATAATAATAATAATAATAATAATAATAATAATAATAATAATAATAATAATGAAGCGGCATTCATTTTGATGGAAGACTATTGTGACCTATTACACTGTGCAATGACAAAATATGTTATTTTTTAAAAATCATTTTAAAAAGAATTTTGTTTGTTTATCTATTTAATTTTTATTTATTTTTGTTTTCTTTTCTTTTGACTCTCTGCTTACCCAAAAGAGGAAATTCGTCACACGTGTTACTATATAACCAGCATTTTTTTTCGGTTTTAAGATCTTCCTTACTCATCAAAATATTTGAAGATGATTATTTTTTACAACTATCAGAACATATCACTGTGTGTTGTAACGATGGTTTTTCTGAACAAAATTATTCCACAATTCCAGGAAATACTGGGTTTCCTCAAATCGCCTCTTAACAGGACAAGGCAGAACTGCATTAAATATGTGCAGTTGAAAACTTGGGAACAGTGATGCCTGCTGGAAAGGTCAGGCAGATCCAGAGACCAGCAGTCACATCGTCCTCCACTGTCCAGTAACTAAACTTGCAGTTGGATATAAAACAGTTCTTAGGGCTGAGGAAGACTTCCGAAGCTGGGTTAAATTTGGAGGTGTAGCCATAGAGTTGTTGTTTTTGTTTGATTTCTTTCTAAGGGTTTTACGACATTCGCAAAACACTTAGGTCATTTCAGCAACAGTAGTAAAAATGTAGAAAATGGGATAGTCAAAACAGTTGAAGATGTATAATTGTAGGTCTTAATACTGAGCAAAACAATCTATTTTTGTAGTGGATGGGTGTGATTTCTCTTTAAAATGACTGATTAGGAGAGAGTTAAACTCAACACATTAAAAAATTAAGATGATCCTTTATCTTCTCCACAAATCCTCAAATCCCGAAACCTTTTAAAAAATTGATATGTTTAGGTTTATCACAATCTATTGAAAAATTAAATGAAAGTTTCGTGGCTAAATAAAATCATATAAAGATATTTTGTCATTTTACAGGAGTATTGTGATTATATATTATAATCTAAATAAAGGTTGCTGTTTAAGAAAGCCTCAAATAATGATGATGATGATGATGATAATGATATAATATAATAATAATAATAAAAAGAAAAGAAGAAGAAGAAAAAAGAAGAAGAGAAGAAAGAAAAGAAGAAGAAGAAGAAGAAGAAGAAGAAGAAGAAGTAGTAAGAAGAAGAAGAAAAAGAAGAAGAAGAAATATAAAAATAATAGTAGTTGTAGCAATAGCAATAATAACAATAATAATCATAACAATATGATTGCATCACATCTAAAAATCACAGCTAGTATTAAATTTACGGAATGGAAACGAGAATGAGATACAAAATATTCTGTACAACAAATGGTATACAAATCAGTATTAAATGGCAAAGCATATTTCATTCACGTCAAAGACAAACAAAGCTAAATATGTGTTAACCCTTTCACAGCCATCCTAGAATATTTCAATCAGAAAAGGCGTGCATGAAACAAAGACAGACGAATCAGAAAGAATAATACAAGAAAAAAAATCATCCCAAAAAATCCACCTGCCTCAACTCGGGATCGAACCTCAGACTTTCTGATTATGGTAATTAGAAGATCTGAGGTTCGATCCCCAGTCTAGGCAGGCTGATTTTTTTCTTGTATTTTACTTTCTGCTCTGTCCGTCACTGTTTCAGACACACCTTTTCAGATTTTTATCTCTCACCAGTGCCTGGTTTTTAACTTGTCGTTATTTCAATGAATAATTCCTCGAAATATCTATCTGAATATCATTGAAGAGTGATTTTCCAAAACTGCCTAACTCCTATTTTTTTTTTCTCAATTTTGAGATATTGAGGATTATTTCCCCTAAAACTTCTCAGTCAGTCTATTATTTTATCATAATTCTAAGGGAATTCTGGTGCCATTTGATGCTTTAAAAAAAGGTTACGTTTCAATTTATCTTATGGATGGAAAATCTCAAAAAGTAGAAAAATCGACTTAACGAGTTTTGGAAAACCAGCCTTCAATTGTAAACCAGACAGTTTTCACCAAAGAGAACAGTAACACCAGTGATACTCGAGTCTCAATGCAGCCAGACTCCAATCACTGTTATCGCTCTCTTGGTGAAAAACAGTCGTGTCTGTCTGTGGTCATATTCAGATTGATACTTGCATTATTGGTTGATCGGGTTAAATAAGTAAGTAAATTAAAAGCACATCTGTAAAGGCTTGAATAAAGACAATTTTTCTAACTTGTAGGCTTTGTGAAGTGAGTGAATGTATATGTTAAGTATATAAATCTGTCAGTAATTAGGAATGAATAATAAGTATGGAGTGACAAACAAAATCAATCACTCCCTGATAAATAAAATAAAAAAGATATTTTTTAAAGATTTAAAGCTAAATTTTAAAGACAATTTAAAGATGAAAAGTGAGATATATGACCAAAAAGATGTCGCAATTTAAATAGTTTTAGCTTTATTATGCAAGAGGTGCAGAAAGTAGATACCAAAATCTGTGGCTTGATGGAAAATGTCGATTTAAGCGTCTTCTACTAGGCTTTTTGATATACACTAACTTTATTTATGTATATCATTGAGCAAAAATATAGGTACTTGGGTGCAAAGTCAATATAAACGTCGTCGATATATGCATGCTACTCTGTAGGGGAGATTTGGACTTTATGATATAATATACTAATGATATATATTTTTTCCTGAATAAATTCACTTAGAACTAAAGAAAAGTTTATATCTCTAATCATCTCTCTAGTATTTTTTCTTCACAAAATAATGATTTATAAAGTCTTAATTAAATTTCTGCTTTTTCAGACACTGTAGTAAAAAAAATGGTCGGTATTTCAGAACCTTAAGTTACGCAATTTTTAATTGTTAAACTTTTGTATAAAAACAAAACATGTTTCAGCCATGTTATTCTTCGTTTTGTTTGTCTGCTTTTCTAAAATCTTGCGACACCTTTTTTCAGTCAACTCAGCACCAGTAAGAAAGAAGGTAATAGAATGGTCAGTTTACAAAGCACCCTTGAAAAAGTAGGTCAAATGGACTCATTCAAAAAGAGAAAGAAAATGCGTAAATCAAAGAGCAAGTTATTCATGCATCAATTCTGTACCTAAAAGTTCTATAAGGACACAGGCAAAGAATCTCATCTTAGAAGGAAATGCCAAAATCATTACAAAAAATATATAAACGAAAAATGAATAAATATATAAAAAAGAGATGAATTAAAACGGAAATGTATCACCTAAAAAAAATATATAAATATAAATTTGACTACTGACGCCCTCTTGGTGATGGACACCAGCCACAGCCAGGACAAAACCAATAAGTCTCATTTAAGAGCATGGACAGAAAGTAATGGAATAGTACGACAGACATGGGGGGATTGTGGACCCCATCCACATCATTATTCTTCATTGATATAACTTTTAATATTGACAATTTTTTAAGTTCTATAGAGAACGCGTATATGTCATTCAATAGAATATTAATAATGTGATATATGTTTCTACTTTTCTCACAGAAAATATTGTTTTCAATAAGTGTAAGGTAAATAAATCCAATCAAAAGAGACAAGACGGAAGGGCTAGAGCTCAGGTGGTCGCTGGTTCGGATAAGTAAGTAAGTAAGTAATCAAAAGAGACCACACAGATAAAAACAACTCGTGAGACAGGTTAACAGTGATTGTAAAGGGAAATGATACTTAGCTGTTAGCAGCCGTAGACCGTGCAGAGTAATGGACAAAAATTAACATAAGAGCTTCGATAAAGAACAAAATACCAAACATAGGATGTTTCGAGTTCAAACCCCTTCTTCAGTTAATAACAAAAGCAAACAAAAACTAAAATAAATCACTTCAATTCTAGACAGAAAATCTGGAATTTAAGTGATGTCTTAATGTTTTTGTTGTTTTCTTTTGTTATTGGATGAAGAAGGGTTTTGAGCCCAAAACGTTCTGTGTTCTGTTTCGAAGCTGTTACATTCATTTTTCTTCATTACCTTTAGTAGGGAAGAGGGGAGTTATAATGTTATAGATAACTTTGCACAATAGAAATTTGACAGAAACAAAAACAAAAACATTTTTAAAAACATGTGTAAATAATCAATATCTGGAAGCTGCATCAAGTTAAGCTGAAAAGCAAGAAAATCATATGGGACTTGATTAATATAAATAAATAAATAAATAAAGAATTGTAAAACTCTTGATTATAATCAAGGGGTGAAAAAATATCATCATCTCAACCGCCTTTTTGTAAGATATATAAATATATTTTTATAAAACCTTCAATGAGTTATTTTAGCACGCAATGTTATATCCTGAGATGATGTAATGATACATTTTGTTTTTAACAGTTTGGTGGTTTTTGTGGCCTTGACTGCCATACATTGACATAACACATTTTTTAAAAAATTGGACAAAAAAAATTTTCATTTCTTTTTTCAATAATTGCCAAAAGTCAAAAATCAAAAACGTCGTTGAAGTCTTGAGTTTAAGAGTGTTTGACGCCATGCAGGACTGAACAATGAACCCTAAACTTGTAAAAAAAAGTCAAAAACCACAAAACTTCTTAAAATTGATGAGTTTAAGACTGTTTGACGCCATGAACCCTAAACTTGTCAAAAAGTAAAAAACCAAAATACTTCGTTGAAGTCCTGAGTTTAAGACTGTTTGACTCCATCCAGTGATCATAAATGAACCCTTAAAAAGTCAAAAACCAAAAAAATTCTTTAATAACATATGAAAATATTTCGTGCAAAGCTTCTCTTTATCAAAAGAGATACCTTACATAATAGAAAAGGATGCCATATCCATCTCTCTTCCCCTTAACTGGCTTTAGTCAGAAACGGGGCATCCCTGGAAACGGAAAGGTGTGATTATTACCAATCCATCTGATATTAGTTACTATCTAATCTAGGGGATCTGGTCACAATCTTAGAGAGAAAAATATATATAAAATATGGCATGTTGTGGACTACAAGTACTACAATCTTTCTTTATGATTCTAAGCTGCAAGAACAAAATTGATTATAACAGCTTCGAGAAATAACAAAATACCAAACACAGAACGTCCTTCTTCAACAAATGGAAAAAAAAAAAAAAAGTTCTTTTTCAAAGTAGTTATATCCATTATAGTTCATTACTTTATACAAACTTTCTTTGAGCAGAAATTAAAAGTTTGCACAAAAAAATTAACACTTTTCAGTTCAATTTATTATGGGGAAAGTCCCGTCTTGAGATATAAGAATAAACAATGGAACTTAGAATGTTAAGAGGAGAAACCATTTTGTCTTCCCTAAAAGTGAACATGACTACAATCTACTTTAAAAACTCATTTTATTCTCCTACCAAAAAACTTCTATTATGTCTGTCTGCACGGCTAAAAAAGACATTGAAGTGAATAGCAGCATCAATTGAGACAAAGTTATATTTATGAATGAAAAAAAAGGAAAGTCAGTAAAATATTCTTAGCATATTCTTAGTCTTAGTATATAGTAGAATTGGAGGAAATAGATCAGAGCAGCTGTGAATCTTTATAAAATATATTGTGAGACAATCAAAGCGCTACCCCTTTCGACTATGAAACAAGTTCTCCACATACTGAATGAAAAAAACCAAAAAAAAACATGTTTAAACAAAGCTTCTGACAAAAAGCAATTAAAAGATTAGAGGCAGATACCAGATAAAAGCTTAAGAAATTGTAATTTGGTTTATTCTTTGTCATTTAGAAGTGAGTGAAGCTTTCTTAATTCCTATAATAAATAAATCTGTAAAGAGCAAAAAATCATTTCAATGATGATTTACAAATGAGAAACAGATTCTATCCCACAACCCATTTTGTTCTTGAAAATCTGCTAAGCTGACAATAATTTATCAATGCAGTATCAAATTCTAAATCATTAGGTTTCTAAATTTGTAGGGCAGAATGAGCCATGAATTTCCCCTATATCATTTCATGAGCGACCAAAATGAGCATCCCATATGCAGTAGAGATGATGAAAGTGTACGTGTTATCAAAGTAAATGTATACATGAAAACAGTATAAAATAATCCATATCAAAAGTTGTAAATGTGGATGGAAAAATCCTAAGATAATGGCTTGAAATGTAAGATAACAATAATAAGTAGTTTGGGGAAAATATTTCTCTCTCTCTCTCTCTCTCTCTCTCTCTCTCTCTCTCTCTCTCTCTCTCTCTCACACCCACACACACACAAAATATGCATGCGCAAACACACAAAAACAAGCAAATAAACATTCTATGGCCACGCTTACAATTCAGATCTTTAACTTATACATGGACAAACAGACAAACAAACCAATACAAACAAAAAAGTAAAAATAAAGAGAAAAAGAAAAGAAAAGAAAAAAAAAGGAAATCTAAATGAACGATAGGACCAGAATCCAAGGTCACAAAATTTATTCCATTAAAGTTTTTGTTTCTACAGTGTGATGCCCTACTTATTTCTAGTTCAAATCCAAGGGTGGCACGGTGTAGAGTACTTGTACAATTACAAAGTAATACTATTATATAGGTATCTGTATCTATTCATGGCAGCTCTTTCTGATGTCGATGTATCTACAGTGACTAACCTAAATGTCTGTTATCATTTTCTGCTTCCCACACATTAGACATTCCACCAGTCACCACTGAGTCACGTTGGGTTTTTAACAAAAAAATATGTGAAACATTCTTTGAACTGTTTAAGTCTGACATCAAGAGTCAGCAATTTTCAGTAGGGGCGGGGATTTAAACAAACTATCTTTATAAATCGATCGTGCATCAAACCAAATCCATAATCGAAAAAAAGTATCGGTAACCCAACAAAAAATTGATGAATGAATTAATTGATCAATCAATTAAAATGAAAAATAAAATCAAACAAAACAAATTTCATAGACAAAAAACCTGATGAATGTATCACTAAATCAAACATGTGTAATGTGTAAAATGTTGCCCATAATAAAGCGATGAAATATAGTTAACAACATAATCAATGCATAAATGACTTAATATAAGTAAACTATAATTTCTTCTTTCTTTCTTTTTCTTCTTCTAATTCATCGAACCTCAATATTGGAAAAAAAACAACTATATTTTTAATTTAAATCGTTAACAAATTAAACAAAATCAAACAATTGAAATTTCAATTTGAACTTTCAATTTGATAAATAAATTGCAAATGACATTATAACGACAACTACAGAACTACACAAGAGACCGGGGTGGATTCTAGCATGAATAAATAAATGAAGGGAAATTACTCAAACAATTAATTCTCCAAAGAGTTTTACAAGATGTGTAGATAAAACCGTTACTCATCAAATACAGTGTTGTCAACTGTAATATCAAGAATATTTTTTTCTAACATAAAAGAACACAGTTTTCTATGAACATTCCAATCAGATTCTGAACTCAAAGGTGAACAAATCAATAAAATGAGAAAATCAAAATGAACAAAAAAAAAAAAACATAAAATGTGAACAGTGATATGAATTTCTTCAACATTTCCAACATTTGTTTTGTTTGTGTTTTTTTTTTTACATAAATATTCGTGATGCAGTTCTAGAAGATCATGACAAACGATATTTTTAAAAATGAATGTTGAGACACAGATACTGTTGTGTAATGATTACGAGACTTCAAATCTTTTCTCTATCTCTATTTATCGTAATAAGGAGAGAAAATTTAAAAACTCGAATGTAATACACCGGAGCATACTCAATGTCTCAATCGTTTCTATGTTATATGTTTGTGATGAGAATATTGGCTATTAAGCTTAACTGCTGGTCAAAATTACTTCGCGATGGTGGTGAACGAATCGGCGGTCTCAAGAAGTGGGTGAGAGAGGGATCTAGAAATGACTTTGAGTTTGAAACGAATATTTTTGTGTTCGTGGATAGCTCACACGGTAGAGCCACGCTCTCACCTGCCAGGCGGAGTTGTCGTACCAATAAGGTCGCAGGTTCAAACCCCACCACCGCCGCGAAAAAATTTTTTATTCTCTATTGTCTTCTGGCACTTTTCTACTCACTTCATATCTTGTTGTTACCAACATAAGTGCCTGCTCCACTCACTTTTCTGAATTAAAAATTCACCCCATACACCGGAGCATACTCAATGTCTCAATCGTTTCTATGTTATATGTTTGTGATGAGAATATTGGCTATTAAGCTTAACTGCTGGTCAAAATTACTTCGCGATGGTGGTGAACGAATCGGCGGTCTCAAGAAGTGGGTGAGAGATGGATCTAGAAATGACTTTGAGTTTGAAACGAATATTTTTGTGTTCGTGGATAGCTCACACGGTAGAGCCACGCTCTCACCTGCCAGGCGGAGTTGTCGTACCAATAAGGTCGCAGGTTCAAACCCCACCACCGCCGCGAAAAAAATGTTTATTCTCTATTGTCTTCTGGCACTTTTCTACTCACTTCATATCTTGTTGTTAAAAACTCGAATGTAAGAAACTCTAAAAGATACAGTCACTGTTCTCTTCATTTTAAAATTTGAAATAAATCAAAGTGTTTCACCTTTGTTATGATTTTCTATGCCACATCACAAGTAAGAATTGAAATATAAACAATACTGAAATCATTTGTTTTGTTTATTACAGGACAGATGAAATTTTAAGTATTATTTGTGATGACATTGTTCCCAAAATGGTTGCTATCATAACTTCCATTCTGTAAAGCAATGAGAGGTTTCTCCTCAACTGAGATGTTATTTAATACCTTTTTGTTATCGGATGAAAATGAAAAGTTGATATTTTCAATTTCAGGCACACTAGTAAAACTGGAAGCACTGCAGCTGCTCAAACTAATGTCACTGTTGTCCGTGTTATCCTCCCTGGTTTCTCTGTAACTGACAGCTGTTTTGAAAGATTCACTTGCTAAGCTGGCACAATTACCTTGATTGTAATCACATTCTTCTGAAATGTTTGCTTTGTCTTCACACTCCGAGTTAAAATCCATCTCATCGAAATCCAGAATATTTTCAAAACTGGACTCTCTAAGGATGCCGCTGTCCCTGTTACAAAACCCACTTTGTTCCGACTGTTTTGAAAGTGGTTGTTTAGTTTGAATTTTTGCTTGTTTCTTTCCCGGACCGAAGAAATCAAGGCACCCCAAACTACGAGTTCGATTGGTTCTAAATTGAATTTGACCATCAGTAGGAGAAATAGAGAGCTCTTTTGAAGACTCGCTCGATTCATCACTGGTCAGCCTCAAATAAAGATCACGTTTACTCTCAAGTCGGACAGCATCGGATCCCCGCAACGATACCTGGTGCATTTGTTCTGCTGCTTTACGAAGCATGACGGGAGAGGAAGGAAGAGACAAGGCTTCTTGCTTGTAAATTTCAGGAAAGATAAAAGTAGTAGAGGTAGTGTTGGCCTCACCAGCGTTTTTATTGGACGGTGAGGTAATACTGACCCTTCGATGGTGGAAGTCCACAAGCTTGTGACCGTATCTTAATTGACTAATATTGGCAAATGGATTGACCACAGATGGAGAATAGTCTGGGTCATTGGCACTCATTGCCTGGGCAATGTTCTCAACCGTCATAAAAACATTTTCTTCACTAAAAGAGTCATTGCACTGAAGAATGTTGTCCTCCGATTTTGAGCGTTTATGACCTCGTCCTGAAAGTTAAAAACACAACACACAAAAAAAAAAAGAAATTAAATTCAAGATACATTGGTATCCTGATATGCCAACAACACAACCAGAACAGAAAGATTGGTTGACTTTATCCATTAGCAATGATACAAATTTCGATAGAGAACAGAAACTTTGGGACCAACAAGAGGTCTTGACTGTTGGAGTGTTGACTGTGTCAACTGTAATATTATTATTACTATTATTATTATTATTATTATTATTATTATTATTATTATTATTATTATTATTATCATCATCATAATCATCGTCATTATTATTATTATTATTATTATTATTATTATTATTATTATTATTATTATTATTATTATTATTATTATTATTATTATTATTATATCATTATTATTATCATTATTATTATTTTTATTATCACTATTGTCATTAGTATTATTATTACTATCATAATATTAATGTTGATAATGGTGATGATGATGATAATAATAATAATAAGTACTGGCAGCATTTATATAGTTTCTACTTTACCTCATAATAACAAACTCTCAAACATTTACTGAATATAGATAACCAGAGGTGTCTCAATCCTGAATTAAAATCCGGTGTTTCAAAATCAAATAACAGATTACAGAGTTCTGTGAAAAGAGTCTTTGGATCTGATTTGGATTTTAAGTCAACAGAGTCAACACTGAACAACAAATAAAAAACAGTTTTTACACTCCCGCTAAATGTTCAAAAAACGAGAAAAAAAAAAAAAAAAAGAAAAGAAAGAACAAAAAAAAAAGGTTGATATATTTAGTACAGCGATGTGGTCTAGTGGTATGACACTCACTTTCGGATCAGAAGGTACTGGGTTCGAGCCTCACTCGGTGCATAGTTGAGTCCTAAGAAAAGGCTCTTTACTCACATTCTCTGTGTCCGAAAAAAATTGTAATATAGCCTAACAGGCGTCATGTCCCGTCTGTACTGTCAACTGTTGCTGTTGGTCAGGGACCTCTTGTAAAGTGCTTTGAGCAAGTTTAGTGGATATTGCGCTATATGAAAGCTCAACCTTTTTTATTTTTAAAAATATTTTTATTACATTTTAAGAGTTGCACTGAATATCCTTCAGTTAAAACAAAAATACTGACTGAAATGAAAACGCACCTGGAGAAGTTAAGGAATCGGAAATTAAGCTCTTGTACACTTTTTCCAGACTGTTTACAACAAATTTGGCACTCGGTCTTCTTTCCGGTTGAACCTGGGTGGAAAAGAAAGAAAAAAATGAAATCCACCTGGACACAAACAAAGGTATCTCTGCAATCGGTTGCATGGGACAAAATGGATGATAGTTATGATTCCTTATTAAATTACTTGTTTGTCTCTACAAGTTCTGTGGCACCAGTAAAAATAGAAAGCTGATGGGTTAGTCATGTGGCAGCAATAAATGCAACACACAAACATAGGATCCAAACCCACGAGGATTCACTCAAATGACACCCACCCGCCCAATAAAATAACAAAACCTATGATAATATAAAACACAGTTAAATGATTTATCTTTAAAAAAAAAAAAATCTACCACAAGAAAAAGGAAATCAATTGTTTAATTTAATCTTGGCTAAGAGCACTCGCGCTTCAAACACAAAGGACAATTCTATCGGCGCAGTTGGAATTTTTTTCCGACCCCTCTGCCCACCCAGCAGTAAATGAGTAGCTAGGTCTATTAGATCTGGCGGAATGTACTTTACGATAGATGAGTATCCTATCCAAAGGGTAGCAAGTAATTGCTATTGTCCGTTTCATGCTATAGAAACTGGGATAAACTCCGGCTCCATGGGCCTTACAGCTCTAAGGGCTTCAGCCTGGGTTATTCTAGAGCAAGGACAGTAGACAGTCAAGATATGGGAAAAGGATATTGGGGGCCACATAGAAAGCAAGAGTGGTCCTTCCTAACACAAGGAAACGCCCAGGGGCCTCATCCAAAACTCTTCATTCAAATGATAACTGTGGTCATGTCTTTTGCTTCCTGGCCTGCTGGGGGAATAAATGAAACAGTGGGTACAGTAAATCCGTGGAATACCCTATATAAATGAACAGATTTTTTTTCTTTATCTATTATATAATATATTTATTATATATATATTGATCATTATATATATATATTATATATATATATATATATATTATATATATATAATATTATCTATCTATATATATATATATCTATCATATATATATATATATATATATATATATATATATATATATATAATATAAGAGAGAGAGAGAGAGAGAGAGAGAGAGAGAGAGAGAGAGAGAGAGAGAGAGAGAGAGAGAGAGAGAGAGAGAGAGAGAGAGAGAGAGAGAGAGAGAGAGAGAGAGAATCGATCTCAATACCCCCAGATGCTCATTCATTACCTGACAACATTTGAAAGCCAGCAGCAAATAATCCAAGGGACAATACTCCACAAGTTCACACATTTTGTGGTAATCCAGGCCAAAATTCTAGAATAAAGAAAAACATTTTTAAAAAGGGGAAAACATTACATCATTTGGAAACTGTAATAATCTGCTTGAAGCTCGAATGAAAAAATAACGATGTGTTGAATTGGAAGCTTCAATTTATTAGACGAAGAGAGATACTGTGGATGTTTCAGGTTTTTGGACCCGATACGTCCACAGTATCTATCTTCGACTAATAAATTGAAGCTTACAATTCAACACATCGTTATTTTTTTACAAACATTTAACACATTTTCTTAAACATTTAACCTAAATTTGATATACTAATGACTTCCATTCACATATATATTCTACGTGTCATAATTCCCCTACAGGCAACGATGCAAAAAAAAGTCAAACAAACCTGTGTCCTAGGCATGATGTCTGGATCGCTTTCTATCCTGGCAGTAATTTCCATGTTGATTATCCCAAATGAAAATAAATCTGCCTACAAAACAAAAAGAAATCATTGAACTGTCAGATACATACTGTAAAAATCTGGAAATGCAAAATGCCAAAAAAATAAAAAGTCTCCAAGTTATTTATCTAAGCTTTTTGCAAACTGGGTATAAAGCTACAAAACTCTTGTTATTTGGGCATAGATAATTATCACAATTACGAGGATCCCAATATTATGGACAATTTTACTCTCATATCTTTCAAAGAATAAAACTCCACTGGTAATTATTTTTATTTCAGTGATACACATAAGTATTATATATATATTTGAGGTTTCAAAACCAAATATTATATATACAACTTACCCTTTCATCGTAGTACTTGGCTTTTAACACTTCTGGAGCTATCCAGTAGGGACTTCCAACAGGAGTCAGTGGGGTCGTTGAACTGTGTCAGTATCATAAAGAAAAGAAAATAATAAAGAGAGGACAATTGCATTTACAGTACGAATAACATTTCTTATTCTTCTTCTCTAACATATCACATTACAAAATTGGAATCTAGTTGTTAGAAAAGGCTCCCAAACCACTCTGAATCTGACTGTTACTCAAAATCGACTCAATTCTGAGTATTTGTATTCAGGGGTGGAGAGAGTTGTTGAATGTGACAGCCATTGTTGGTTGGTGTTTAGGCTGGAGAATTTTGATAATCTTCGCATTGAAGGTTTCTAAATCTGTTATGTTCACACATGATCCGAGATGAGTGTTCAAGTTTTTGATATTGCTGGGTGCAAATGAATATTTGAAGCTGCTCGAGTTTGTAGATTGGTGTTTTAGTGTTTTTGAGTGGGTTAAATTGAATAGATAGCAACCAAATTATCTGAGACACGTTCTGTATGTAGACCTGTAAATGAGCTCTATAAAAATTGACTGAAACTCTTCGACAAACTGAAGATTCAATTATTTTTTTTTTAAATAAGGGCATCATTGGAGAGGAGAGTGATAAATACAATATATTAAAATAGTGGGTGTTATTTCTTACTGGAAGTATGACTATGACTGCCATAATTTGATGTAGAAGGAATGCTAAATCAGCATGTCATTCATATAGGTAAAGATGACTTCATCAAAGTCATATTCCTGCCTCTGGAATTTTTTTGACAGAAAAATAATCACCATTATCATCTTTAACTTCTAGCCATGACCAATTGAATTTATTCCTAACATCTTTATCGATGCTCGACAAGTCTGAATTGCGATCCACGAACAGCTCAGACATTGTGAGAACATTAGAATAATGTAGCAATGAGCAAACTTGATTTTCAATCAGTAAATGACAGAAAAAAAAACTTAAATAAATATGACTCCTGGCCAATACACTGAATTATTATTAAGTAGAAGTGAATTATCAAGAAGAAACTTCGGCAGGCGTAGCGGAAAATTTCAAAGAATCGAAATGAGGTAAATCGCCACAAAACAGCAAGCTCGCTTGGGCTTGAGCAAAACAATGGCAGAAAACGTCCTGATTTCATTGGGAATTGATTAGGCTACTTACCATTGTTCCTTATAATCAGGTACTCAATCAGTGAAGAAACGGTCAACCAGTTTGTTTACAACGTGAGGCAATCGAAATGTGCTTGTAGCAATCTATCCTAACTTTCGATTTGAAGGTGTCTACATAACGGACTTCCGGCATTTGCAATTTACTTTATCATACTTTTGAGACTCGCCAGGTAAATGTGGTCAATTTTGGCTTAGATGAAACAGTGAAATTTATCGCTCGGTGGCTCAGTTAAAATTGGCTACAGTTGGGATCACGACGGGTTTGGAAAGTGAAAAAAATAATTTAACGAAGGATGTGTGAAAATACCCAGGGAAGTGTTCAGACACGCCTTTTATAAAAAGCGTCGCTTAGTCTTGGCAATATATACATCGTTAATATAAACGGTCCCCATGAGCTATGCGTAGCGCTGTGGAACACTCCTAATTACTTTACGGTCATTCGACTACGCTTTGTGAATTCTTTCTTTTTTTATTTCTTTCTTTCTTTCCTTTCTTTAAATATTTGAATTTGACAAATTGACTGATTTCAGTTAATTGATAAAGGAGTGAGATTAGGACCCATACAATTCAATTTCAGCATTTGTTTTTAAAATACATAATATCTATAGTAGGGGGAATTAGGCTAAAACCGTGCAAATTCGGGTTGAAAGCATGAAAATTTGCATGCAGGTTGCTAAGACCCATAGAAAAAACATCTGATAAAGAACCACTCTGGCAATCAATTATAACGTATCGGTTTAAGGCCTTAGATTTTACCTATTACAGCTATATTAAACAAGGGAAATAACCGTAAAAATATTTTTTTTCTTCATATTCATTGTATTAGGGAAAATTAGGCTAAAACCGTGCACATTAGGGTTTTAATCCTGAAAATTGGCATAAAGGTAGCTATGACCCGTATAAATAACACCTGATATAGAACCACTCTGGCAATTTATCATAACAGTGCGTTTTTAGCACTTTTATTTTTTCCTATATAGCATTACTTATCCGAGGAAATAACCACGACAATACAATGTGCGTCCTACAACTTTAAATACACCAGTAACCATTTACGGTAGCTAACTGATGGTTATTTCGTGTTGTAACTAGTAGATAAAAGCGGGAGAGTTGGGAGAGGAGTGAATGGGGGTGACGGAGAGAGACAGAGAGAGAGAGAGAGAGAGAGACAGAGAGAGAGAGAGAGAGAGAGAGAGAGAGAGAGAGAAAATTTTACTCATTACTGTACTGACCTAAACCCCCCGCCCCCACACACACACACACCCCGCATCTACATAAGTCCGTACAAGGAAAACCGGACCTTAAACACTTGCATCGGGTGCCGATAAATTCTCTCTTACATGAACATTTGATGAGTTTTTGGGACACTTTTGACAATTCTGGAAATAAGCTCCACAGTGGTTCATGTCGATCGACATATTTGTTGCAGGGTTCTCTTCTATAAAAGATATAATGTTAGCAAAAGCTCGACTTCTTTCACGAACTGTGACACCGTGATTATCATCAGCAGTGACATCTTTTAAAGCTTGTTTTTTTAAGTATCGTGCATAACAAATTTTATGGTATAGGGCGGTCGTGTGCTTCCTGAGCGACTAAATCTCCTCCGGCAATAAATGACAACATATCAGAATCTTTTATAGATAACGCTATTTCACTAATATTTTCTTCCATATCTGTTGTCATTACAGAATGGAGTACTCCCGATTCCATGTTTTTTTTTAAAAACACGTTTGTTTATTATAGTCAATCTCTAATTTTGAACGTTGTCTCATTATTCTTGTGGGTTGCTAAATATATTCATTCGGTGACTCCTCCAAGTTAAATGACGAAGTTTGGAATTCTTGTAGAGCAATTCTTTTAGATTTCTTTAATTATAATCGCCTAATTTTGTTGGCATTAAATTTTACACGACAATACTTATGCCACTTAGTATCATTTTGTTTTAAACTTTCAATAATCTCATTTAGAGGGACATTATAAACGGTCTGTGTTATCTTGTTGGCATATAAAACACTTGTCCCAGTCTCTGGGAGCAGTTCTTTTTGCTATTGTATGTGTATCTGAAATCATGCAAACGCATTCCTTTATTAGGCATATGCAATATTCTTTCATAACTCTCTCTCTCTCTCTCTCTCCTCTCTCTCTCTCTCTCTCTCTCTCTCTCTCTCTCTCTCTTTCTTTCGTTCTTTCTGTTAAAGACACATCATCAACAGGCAAAATGTGTGCAGTGCCTTACATAAGGACACAACAGTACAAATAGAACATTCTCCCATTGTCCCTTTGAGGTAAATAACGTAAAGTAAATAACTTGCCAAAATACAGCATCATAGTGGTTGATGATGATGATAATGATGATAATTATAGCAATGTAAATGGTATGCTGACTCTTTACTGTCATCAAGTTTGACTGAAATAGGTTTTAACTCACGTAAAATGATTATAGCAGTATATTTGGAAAGAAAAGAAAACAGGAGGAGGGGAGAAGGAGCACTGTCCTTTGTCAACACCGGTTATCGGCATTTATTGAGCTGTGTTCTGCTAGTCTGTTTTGTCTACCCCTCTGCTAGTCTTCCCGTCTGCCCGTCCGTTTTAGAGCAATTGATTATACTTATTAAATCAGATGCAGAAAAAAATCTCATATTATTATAGAATATTGCTCGCAAGACGTCCTTTAAAACAAGTGAAATGGAATAATATTTACGATTAAATAATTTGTATGGTTCATGAATCGAAAGTAAAGGGAAAGGAAAACATCCGCTTCGACGCTAAAAATAGTCACCAATGGGAATCCAAAGAATGACGTAAAACAACATTTGGTTGGCTTGCCTCGAATGTTTACACAATAAAAATGATAGAAATTATTGTCGTCCATTTCAAAATTTTCTAATTTTAAAAACCTTGTATCTCAACTAATACTGATCTCTCAGAGTGGTTCTATATCATAAATTATAGGGTTTTTCATATTCTACAACAAAAGTAATTTTCATGCTTTCAACCTTGTTTGCACAATTCAAGGGTTTTTTGGACCTAATTCCCCCTACTACTAATAACACAGACCTTTTTTCTAGTCTTTTGGTCGACAACACAATTACTTTACAATAGTTTATGGTAGAAACACATTCACACATTCCACTACAACTTGGAATTGAACGTTATCGATAAAAACATGAATTTGAGAAATATCAATATTTTCATGATCATATATTAAGTCTGTTATCAAGACAATCTTAAGTAAGATCAAGATTTAGTCAAAGATCGAGACTCAGCTTGTCAGACTGAGTATCAATTTCTATGTGTGTATTTCCAGTGTATTGTTGCACAGTGTGTATTTTCAGTGTATTGTTGCACAGTGTGTATTTCCAGTGTATTGTAGCACAGTGTGCATTTCCAGTGTATTGTTGCACAGTGTGTATTTTCAGTGTATTGTAGCACAGTGTGTATTTCCAGTGTATTGTAGCACAGTGTGTATTTCCAGTGTATTGTAGGACAATGTGTATTTCCAGTGTATTGTAGCACATATTTGGAAGAATAAGCATAAGATGACAAGAGACAATATATAGAAATAATGTAAACACTAGCAATCTTGTGAAAAAGAAGCAATTATTATAAATGCCTAAACAATGACAGCCACAACCATTTACTATTATAAAAATGATAGATAAATCTAAAATGCTTGACATGTTCTCTCTATACGATTAACTTACTCTGGGTCTGGTATTTTTGCCGCGAGGCCAAAATCGGCAATGACTGCGGTGTAGTTTTTGTTTTCACTTTTCTTGACTAGAATATTCTGAAAAAAAAAAAGTTTAATAAAGAAACGAATTTTAAAAGAATATGAAAGATATTTGTTAAAAAGAATAATATGTATTTTTACAAATAAGAAAAAAAGTATGCCTACATTATTTGAAAAGGAAAAGATACTCAATCAATTGTTTCAACCTTATATCATCCACAAATCCCTTCTAATTATTAAATTAAATTTTAAATTGAGCTTTTACATAGCGCAATATCCACTAAATATGCTCAAAGCGCTTTACAAGGGGTCCCTGGCCAACAGCAACACTTAACATGTAGGACGAAACATGATGCCTTTTAGACGACTTTATAATTTTTTTTGGACACAGTCAATGCTGTTAACGGTCAGTTACTCATTTTAAACCTGACTTTGGTGAGAGAATTTGAGTAAAGAGCCTTTTCCAAGGACTCAACTATGCACTGCATGAGGCTCTAACCCAGGACTTTCCGATCCGAAAGCGTGTGTCATACCACTAGACCCACTACCTGCTTTTAACCAGTGGCATCTGTGAAGAATTTATTGAGAGACAACGAAGGAATGGAATTCGTCTTAATATCACTTGTATCTTTCATTTTATTCTGTATTCTTTGTCAAAAAAGAATATAATCGATCCAGTTAAAAAACAGGAAAATCGAAAAAGTACTATCATTTCTAACATCCAATTGCTATGTTTTTTAAGCTGCCTTACAATGTGCTCAAGCTCTCAGAAGACTTTTAGCTTACAAAAGAGTCTGATGTGAAAAAATGCATCTTTATCATTTGAGAAACTGTCACTGCACTGTCTATTAATTTGCTGAAACATGTCTTTCTAACTCAATTATATCTAAAATATATTTCTAACTCGATCATATCTAGCTCGATGAAACCTAAAAGCATTACACTACTGGCTAGCATATTTATTTCTTTCCTTTCAACTGATGAAATCAACGAGTTTGGGTTCAATTGTGGAAAGGGATGCTTATAGGAGTCTACAAAGCTAGCCAGAAAATATAACCTACTTAGGTCTGAAGGGAATTAATTCTTTTTTTTTAAAGCATGGATTAAATGTGATGAATAAGATACCCTTATTCCACATCAAAATGAAAATATACCATTCAAAATACGGTTGATACGCAAGCTTTAAAGATGCATGGTGATGAATCCGTTTGTTTGAGAAAACATCATATACAAGCATTGTGCGGCTATGTGGTCTGGTGGTATGACACTCGCTTTCCGATCGGAAGGTCCTGGGTTTGTGTCTCGTTCAGCACATAGTTGAGTCCTTGAAAAAGACTATTTACTCACATTCTCTCACCGTACTCAGGTGTAAAATGAGTACCTGGCTGTTAACAGCATTGCCTCTGTCGGAAAACAATTTGCAATATCGCCTGACAGACGTCATGTCTCGTTCTAAATGTTAAATCAGGGACCCTTTGTAAAGTGTTTTGAGCTTGTTTAGTGGATATTGCACTTTATAAAAGCTCAAGTTTGTTTTTTTTAATCATCACACACAAGAATGTCAACTTACCCTTGATGTAAGATCTCTGTGAATGAAACCAGCATCGTGTACATAGGACATTCCCCTAGCGATGTCCAGAGACAATTTTATACGAAGAATCCATGGCAGCTCTTCAGATTTATCAGCAAGAAGGGTTTCTAGATTCCCTCCAGTGATGTACTGAAAACAATGATAAGATAGGAATACATTAGAGGAGAAAAAATGTCTTGACTGCTGAAGAAAGCCATTGTGCGGCTATGTGGTCCAGCTGTACGACACTCGCTTTCTGATCGGAAGGTCCTGGGTTTGAGCCTCGCTCAGCCCATAGTTGAGTCCTTGGAAAAGACTCTTTACTCACATTCTCTCATCATACTCAGGTGTAAAATGAGTACCTGGCTGTTAACAGCCTTGTCTCTGTCGAAAACAAAATATTGCAATACCGCCTAACAGGCGTCATGTCTCATTCTACATATTACGTTGCTGTTGGTCAGGGACCCCTTGTAAAGCGCTATGAGCACATGTAGTGGATATTGCGTTATATAAAAGCTCAAGTTGTTTGGTTTTTTTTACTGTAATATCTATCAAGTCACATATATAATACGCAGTCTTATTTTAAAAGTTCTATGATAAAAGAAGGGGATGAAACAAACAGGGTATCTTTATATACAAAATAAGACTAGAATTCATAAGGGTAAAAAAACCATTGTGAAAATTTTGAAATTGACAAAATACAAGGAGCATAATTGAATTACCTCTGTCAAAGAATGCAGCTGACCTTCATGCACACAGACACCAAGAAACCTGGGGAAAGGAAAAGAAAAAAAATAATAATGCCATAAAATTTTAGCTTCACGCTTTAATAAGTCAAGCTGAAGAACGTCATATAGCTAGTAAATAAATATCATGAAGGGGAATGAAGACGATGTATATATGATATAAAGGAAAATAACACCTTGTGTCTCAATAATAATAATAATAATAATAATATAATAATAAATAATAATAATAATAATAATATAATAATAATAATAATAAAAATAATAATAATAATAATAATAATAATAATAATAATAATGAATAATAATAATAAATAATAATAATAATAATAATAATATAAAATAATAATAATAATAATAAATAATAATAATAAATAATAATAATCTAATAATAATAAAATAACTATAAATATACATATTAATAATACAAACATAAAACATTCTATTTTTAAAAAATTGCTGATTATAAACAACGGTGCACATCTTTTCTAAAGTTTAAAACAAAAACAACACAAACCGTAGAATATTTGGGTGAGACATTCTATTCAAGAGTTGCACCTCCCTCAAAGCATTGTGGCGGTTATCTGGATATTTATTTATCTTCATAACCATTTCTTCATTGGTTGCTTTGTGGGTTGCCTGGTGAAAAAAGGATAATGCTTTATCAAAAACAGAATACAAAACATTTTAGTCATTTTCTATCATGAATGTTGAAATTCAAATTTATGAATCTTAAAAAAACAACCTTCTCCAAAGAGAGATGTTATGGAATGTTAATTATTTTCTTTCGTGAACATAATATTGATAATAATAAAAAGGAAGAAAATGGGATAGTTAAAAGTTCTAGAATTACTATTAAAGCACCCAAGAAAAGGTAAGACAAGGGGGAATTGGTTCAAATAGGAAACAGATCATGTAGATTCCAAAAGCACACTGTTTGAGATCACCTAAAAGTCTCATCCAGACACAAGCACAGATCCCCACTAAGAGGAATACACTCAAATGTTTACAAATCATATATAATATGTAAACAAACCACAATGCAGTACATAACAGAAAGATGATTTACAAGAGGAAAAAATATCATCTCCCAAAACTCTAACTATACATTTGAATGTTTCCCTCCCAGCCTGGGTATCCGGCCAGAGCTAGGAAAACAGATATAGTGAAATAGAAGACTCAGTAAGTACATCCCTGCCCACTATGAGAGGTCAGGAACCCCACCCAGAAGGCAGGTTGGGCTACATTGGTTAGTTACAGTTACATATTTTTGTATCCATACCTTGTAGACCTTTGCAAAGAATCCAAAACCCAGTTCTTCTAACTGAAAATCGTCAATTCTAGACAGAGCAGACACAGCATGTCGCAGGGCCTGACAAGATGATTTGGGGCCATCACAGAGTACTTCTTCCTCCACTTCATCTGGAACATTGAAATTTTTTAATGAATTCACATAAATACTTTCATACTGATAAAATCAGCCTTTCTGACACTGACACCCCCAAAACAGATAATCAATATAATGCTTTAATTTTTCAAATCATGAATCGTAAACAATAAATGGGTAACCTTGTCAATGCCAAGAGGAATTGTTAAGCACAAGGAGAAGACAAACATTGGCAGGTCCTCGCCACAAAATGGCTGACACCTGATTGAGGCAGCATGAGAATGACAAGCTAAGACAAAGCGACATTCGAATTCGACGCAAAATCTCTATTAAAATACCCCCCATAAGGCCAATTGAACGCTCTGATGAAAGAAATGATATCATTGGTTCAATTTATAGTACTTTTGAAGAAAGTAGGATTGGATTACATTATTATTTTTGCCTTTCAAGACCGGCCGCACTATGCGGCCATTGGCCAGTAGAATAGATTCTGCTCTAGCTGCACAGTGCGGCCAATGTCGCTGAAAGAGTTGACTGACGAGGAGGTGAAGGGAAATCAAATTTAAGTGACAAAAAGATTTGGGAGTATGTACAGTCTTGTTTTCTAGGCCCTATAAATAAATGATATCACCCCCCCCCCCCCCCCAAATAATACCTTTATACTGATCTGCCTTTGAATAATGAGCATCAATCTCTGACCCTGTGATGGTCTTGCTCCGTCTCAAGAGAGATCTACAAGGGGTATGGCTGGCATCTTCCTCTAACCCATCTGTCATCTTGATGCTATCATTGTCATCTTCTTTCATTCTTGTTCACGAAGTGAGCTCATGGCACTCGCTGCATTGTCACAATGAGATAAATATTGAAATAAAGTTATTGATGAAAATCGATCAATTGAATAAAAATCAATTATATATTTCTTTTTAAATTTTATTTTTTTAAATCTTATTATCAAGCCTTGGCAAAGGAGTAAGTTTATAATAATAATAATAATAATAAGAAGAAGAAGAAGAAGAAGAAGAAGAGAATGATAATAATAATAATAATAATAATAAGAATAATAATAATAATAATAATAATAATAATAATAATAATAATAATAATAATAATAATAATAATAATAATATAGCCAATGCACTATTCTTATTTCAAAATTCAACGCCTAATTTAGTTTTGACTGGTTTTATAACACATACGTCATATTTTCAGTGACTGAGTATACAATCCATTTCATGGACAGTTTACTCAATTTATGACCTTATAAACAAACAAACTTTAACACATTCAATGTGATTTAAATCAAATAAATATACTATGATTATAATAAATAATAATAATAATAATAATAATAATAATAATAATAATAATAATAATAATAATAATAATAATAATAATAATAATAATAATAATAATAATAACAACAATAACTATTTATTATTATTATTATTATTATTATTATTATTATTATTATTATTATTATTATTATTATTATTATTATTATTATTATTATTATTATCATTATCACTATTATTATTATTATTATTATTATTATTATCATTATTATTATCATTATTAGGTAGCGTCAATTGCCAAAGACCTTGACAATTGAAGGACAATGTCATTTCCTCAACTACTCATGTACTATTAACTGCTACAGAGTAACGTTAAGTGTCATGAACGGAGATGTTATTAATATTTATACTCTCATTTTCTCTTTCTCTGTCATTTTCTCTTATTTTTTTGCTCTCTCTCTCTCTCTCTCTCTCTCTCTCTCTCTCTCTCTCTCTCTCTCTCTCTCTCTCTCTCTCTCTCTCTCTCTCTCTCTCTCACACACACACACACACACTCATTTCCTCTTTTAGCCACAGACCGTGCAAGTTGGTAATTGTCAACTATACCATCTATTATTAGACAACGGAGTGATGTCAATAATAACATTAATAATATTAATACTTTCAATTTCTTTTTCCTCTCTCTCTCTCTCTCTCTCTCTCTCTCTCTCTCTCTCTCTCACTCTCTCTCTCTCACACACACACACACACACACACACACACACACACACATATGCATATTTTCTTTCTTTCTCTCTTTGATTTTCTCTTTTCTCTCTCTCTCTCTCATTTCCTCTTTTTGCCAAGGACCAGTTGGTAAATCTTCGACTCTCTCTCTCTCTCTCTCTCTCTCTCTCTCTCTCTCTCTCTCTCTCTCTCCCTCTCTCTCTCTCTCTCTCTTTCATCATATTTCCTCATTTTGCCAGGGACCATGCCAGTTGGTAAATCGTCATTTCCTATTACTATAACTGCCACAGACTGATGTTGTTGCACAAATGTTTTACGTGAATTGTTCTTTATTATGACGATGTGCAGTATATTTTCATTTAAAACAAAGGAAACCCTACTTTTTTTTTTTAATCTATTGGGCATTACTTATTCTTGGCAGGGATTTGTCAATTCGCTTTTCTGTATTTTTTCCCACTGAATCTGAAGTTTGGATCTGAAAACAGCAGTAATTTCTTTTATTATATAGTAGTATAGTATAGTATAGTTTTCCAGCGTATTAGACGTTTTGTGCCTTTGCTGATCTTGGCATTCAGTTCATCGAGATAAAAGTCAATAAAAAGCCCTAACAGATCTTTTGACCTGTATCTATAATATATAAACTTTTTGATAAATTGAAGGCCCTAACCCTAACAGATCTTTTGACCTGTATATACGTCTAACCCTTTGATGGGATCTTAATGGGCGGTTGATGATTTTAACTCGTCTTGGAATTTGTTTAAAGACTTATAAAAATTAAAAACAAATGCTGGTGAGTGTAGACTCAACCCTTTCCATAATGAATGACAACGAATGAATGATTGGGAGAAAGTAACGAGAATTGTGATTCGTATGATCGCAAATCGAGCCTCAACTGAAACCACTGCATGCACCTGAAGAGTTCCAAATTGACTAATTGGTAATTGATGAACCGTCAACTACCAAAGACTCCCTCCTTTGCAATTGACATTATTTATTGTAATTATAATTAATGTTATTATTATTGTTAATATTATTATCATCATTACTGGCTGGATAGTAATTTCAATATATTGAAAGATATCTAATGCTAGCTACAATTAAAAATTGAAAAGTAAATTGCATTTTGTCTCAATAACTTAGGACTCACTTTGACGTAAAATTCCATGTCATAACCGCACGCAAAATGATTATTCCAAGACTAAATTTACTTGGTGAAACAAGTAGGACTTAACATATAATAATATAATGTGTTGGAAAAACCGAAATGTTGCACGAGCCGTTTTAGATAGTTTTTTAGTACTGTTGTTTACAATCTACACCCCTTGAGCCTACATGGAGAATAAACGGCAATCATTAACAGCAAAGAATGATAACTTATCATTGCAATGTAGAAGTTTATCTTAACTCTTTTAAAAAGTGTTTGTTTCGACACTTTACTTTGCGCTCAAGTGGTTCAAGTGGTAAACTCTACTTACGAGTGTATGTATCAATATTACGAGACTTACATCTCTCTCTTTCATAACCAACTCATTCTCAAGTAAGCAAATCTCAAGTCCATGCGCTTACGGTCATTACCAAAAATAGCATTCAAATGCATGAATTAGAATATTCCATTACAGATAGAATGTTTCCAAGGTAAACTGTTGAAATATTCAGACGTCATGGCCCATAGAAAAATGATCAACAAATACAACCGCCGCCCACAAAATCAAATCCAGCGAGTGCAGGTTAGCAGATGACTTAGCTCTACTTGTTCTTGAAGCACAACAACTGCATGACGGAAAGAATATGATATTTTCATTTTCATAATTATACTCCTATCGAAGAATATCTCGAAAGTGGTCACAAGTCTATAAACATTGCAATTTTCAGCACAGATCCCAAGCTCAGCCCAATGTTTTCATTACCTTCCTGATGACCCTCATCTAGACAAATTGATTCATTTCCTGTTCCATGTTTTTTAGTTGCCCTATTAGTAAACAAACATTCGACTGGTTTCTTTCAGTTACGATATGTCGTCTTGATTTTTAATTTTTTTTTTTAAATGCTCGATTAATTATTTAATCAGAGCCGATAAACTTCCTGCAAAAATCTTAGGTCTGGGTTTTACTTTAGATCAATCCAGAATAAAAATGTGAAAACGAAGAATGCGTTTCGCGGTGTATAAATAATCAAGGCGTGTTTTCGTATTGTAGTGTAAATATTTCTTTTCTTTAAAGCCAATCAAACTACTGCTTAAGCTGGTTCTGTCTTTTGATTGGCTAAGAGCAACAGAACGGGGCCGAGCGACTGAAAAGATTTGAAGAGGTGAAGATTGGGTCAAGGTCGCAATGAAATGAAAGTCAACGTCAAACGTCGAAATGATCTTACAAAAGTTAGGACTTAAAAACTTACACAGGGGGAAAATCTACTAGGAGGTAGCCGCAACAATACGTCCCAAGTTTGATCATATTAAATGAATCGATTTGGTCGAGCTTGGAAGACCTATCGTTACAGATTTGTTCCTTGGCTTCTTTTTAATCTGAAAAACAGGTTGGTAATAACCTGCACGGGCAAAGCCCCCCCCCCCCCCCTTGAGACTTATATCTATTATTCTATATATATATTACATAGGTACATTGTATCTATCTTGTTGTCCTTTGCTCTAAAAAAATCATTCATGTTCACGGGTTACCGTTTGTTTTTTTTTTGGTTTTTTTTTTTTTGTTTTTTTTGTGTTTTTTTTGTTGATTTTTAAAAATTATTTTTGGTTTATTAGTTTATTTATTAAATGCCTTCCTTTTTTTTTTTTTCTCCATCATGTCTGTTTTATATTTTCAATTCTTTCTACAGACGTTTGAGAACAGTTACTCAAGAAAAAGGCCAGAAGTTTTTATCTCATAGGGAATTTGAGGAGTCGCTTTTCACTTTTTTAACTGCCCTCAGCAAATTGAATGTAAGCAGTTTTGCTGTATAATTTTGTAAAAACGGATGCTGCTGCTAATAATTTGAGCAAGAGGGTGCGAAATTAGACAGTTTGCACATTCTGGCATTGTTGTTGTACTTTTGTCATTTTAGTCAGAAAAGTTTTATTTTGTACATGTATATATAGATTTATGTTGACCTTCAAAATGTCAGAAATCTTCAACCTGAAAATACCAATTTCCCATTTTGATTATCATTATTTAAGAAATAATTCATAGAATAATGACTTGTTAAATTTAACCCTGTCCTTGCCAACCATAATAATAATGTAATTTATTTATATGCAAAACAATCTAGGGGCACAATATACATATCATGCAATATACATCATTAAAAAAAAGAAAAACTCACTCTATCATATTATCAACAGCATTTAAAAGATGAGAATACGGAATGATTTTAAAATTAAATTAGGGTGAATATGTTCTATGAGATGACACTAAAAAAAATAATAAAAACGATAGTAAAATCATCGTTTCGATGTAACCACTAAATTTCTCATTCTGATTTCTTGTGTTAATCACAAAATTTAAAGAATTTTTTTAAATAGATATAAAAACTTAACACTGTGTTGCAGAGCACAATTTGCTGAAAAATATTATGTATATAATCTACTTGTTGCATCAGTTTGAGTAAGAAAAATCTATTTTTGTTGGGAAAGTTCTGAAAATTGCTGGTAAGGAGAGAGTTAATGTCGTTTTTAATGCTTTAAAGATCTTCATACAATATTCAGACCTCAACCAGTAACAATGTGGGAAGTGCAGAGGTCATGCAGGAAACATTGGGTTTTACAATCCAAAGAAGTCTTAGTGTCATAGAAGGAGGCGGCCTTGGAGTGAAAGTGACCTCAGGCACAATTCCAGCCGGATTGGTTACCTCACTTTATCCAGGTGAGGCTGAAAGGTACCAAAATATTTGGTGACACATTATAGATCGATTAGTCATCAATGAAATAATCAAATTATGCAAGTGGATGTCATATTCTCATGGAATGGTTACAGGGGTGGTCAGGAAGCTATTTCTTGAAGATGATGACCACGGACAGAGGAAGGTTGAGGTCCTTCGTTGCTGCCCTACAATTCCAACAGTATGGGGCAGTATGTAAGAAAGACAAGACTTGGTACTGACAATGTCACAAAATCTTATCCAGGTCACAATAGATTAATTCGCTGACAAATAGAATTTTAACTAAGCTCCATATCAGTTTATATTAGATTGTATGTCCATTTAATAAATTTCTTTTTGTCAGAAATCTAAATCTTGACACATATATTTAATTGTTGACCAATTCACATGAATAGGTTAAAGAAGGATATACAGATAAAAGTGAAAGTAGATTATTTGTTGGGATATCCTTCAAAGTGATTTCTCAAGACACCTCAAACAATGAGAGAAGTTTGTGCGATGCAAGATTGAGCAGGAGGGATATAAGTGAGTGGTAAGGTAGAAGAGATTAGAGATGATTGGGCATGGGATGAAGAAATTGATATGCAGAAAAGGATTGAAAAGAAAAAAAATTGGAAGATTCATCGATGTGCTTTAGTCCGAATGATCTGTAAAAAGTGATTTGTTTTGATGTTGGAGTAAAATGTCTGTAGTAGTTGTAGTAAGCCTCCCAGTCTGAATGACACTTAGAATTGTGTGATTCAGAGTTTTTTAAACTTCGATGAGTATAGCTGCTCTCTCCATCCATGTTGTTAATTGTTTCAATTGATCACGGTTCTGGGCCAGAGTTTTGAGGCTGTCAAGATCTTGTTGTGACTATGTGGATGCAGTAAAAGTAAAAAATAACATGTTGGTTATATATTATATATATAATATATATATATATATATATATATATATATATATATATATATATATATATATATATATATATATATATATATATATATACATATATTATTATTATGGTTTAAGAATCATTTTTAACGAATTGTTTTTTCTTATTTTCTAGGGCTGGTTTATGAACGAAGTGACCCTATTTTTTTCCAGAGTATTGGCAATCCATTTATCTTTAAATGTAGCGATGGCATTTTAATAGATGGCAATGACAAAGGCTTATCAAAAACATTATACAAGTAAGTGTTCTGTTTGTTGGATGCATAATTTAATTATAAGTTACATTGACTTGACAAATACATTATTTTGCTCAAGATTTCCATTTTTTTTTTCTTATTGTGTAAATCATAGAGCCTGATATTTCTTTGTTACTTGAAATTTCTCATTAAAATTAGGTTCAAATAGTCGAAAATTGAAGGATTTCAGATATTTTGGATATCAATATGATAAGTGTTGCTCTCATTTAGAGTCAATTGACTGGTCATGGCCACCATCAGCACAATTTACATCATTGTGTCACTCTACACTGGATAAAATACATTCTAATTGGCTCTCTGAATTACCAGTGTCACGCTCTAGACTTATTGCATTAAATGTGCATGTAGCATTGATATAGTACAATTGAAGAGGGTTTGAGTAAGAACAACCCCAGCAAGGCCAAAAATCTTGACCGCGGACAGTCAAACTATCTTGCTGCTGTCACAAACAAGAACAATACAAATACAAGGACATTTTGTTTTGGCACTTTAATTACCAAAAGTATAAACAATAAATAATCATAGTGTTTGAGACCCATACATAATCCAAAAACGAGATTGATTTGAATTTGGAGCACATAAGGTTGACAATTAAATCAGCAATGTATGACGATGTAAAACGTCCTTATTCGAAACCTCAAATTGATTTGAATTTGGAGCACATAAGGTTGACAATTAAATCAGCAATGTATGACGATGTAAAACGTCCTTATTCGAAACCTCAAAAAAGAAGTTTACACGTGTAAATTTATTCGAATATATGAAGTACTACCAGTATCCACACCAGGGTGACCGAAAAGGGAAGAGGTGCTGGAATATAAAGCAAATGAGGTTATTCTGTGACATCGAGGCTGTCTTGCAATTGGTTAGAGAGTTGCTCATTTTGGCTGAATTGGGGAAGTGGCCCTGGTCAGGGAGATTGGAGATTGATTTCAAATGATTATTATCAATTCCAGAACTTTTAATTGAATTTCCTAAAAATGAATTTTCAGATCATGCCGAGGTCGTGACAGTTGTTGGCCACTTCCTGCTTGTGATGCATCCTGGTTAACGGATCAGCCAATCTGTCCTTGGAATATTGGACAATATGTCAACAATCAGACCAAAGGTAGGCCTACGTCCTAGCTTTTCATTTCCTTCTTTTACTTTAAAAAAAAAATAATTTTAAAGCATTTTGAATCTGTTGGGCTATCTGTTTTAAGTTGAAAATCATGTTTTGTTTTGTTTTTAACAAAGGAAGACCTGAAGTCTGGCCTTTGATTCATCTGAATTTATAATGTTTAAAAACTAAAAAATAAATTAAATATTTATCCCATGGGGAAATTTGTATTTAGGACTTATTATTCCAAGGAAATACTGGGATAACTCAGGCATCAGCCGCAGCGCAACACGACATAGTGAGCTAGAGCAGGTGACTTGCTCAAGGCCTTACAGCATGGAGGTAGTCAAACTCTGTATCTTTCAGGGATTAAGCAAAGACCTGAGCCATTTTATATCAAAACATGTTGCTTTCTTCTATTTTCTATTACTATTTCTTCTGTTTACAAATCAGCTGTCAATAGAAGTATCTGCACTGTGCAGAGTCCCTGCTGACAATAATAATGACAATTGGATAATATTTGATCCCATATTCCACTGTTGGTTCATTTCAATCCCCTGTACATTTCAATACAAGGAGCCATTTGCGGACAAAAAGCATCGCAATGCAACCTTTTCTGTTGTTTTTAACACATCATGGCATTTACACATTGCGTCATCTTTTCAATTAACTTTATAATGGGCTCCTATCTTTTCATATTTCTAGTCCATCCAGCAAATGTGGCCTATGAAGAATTTGATGTCCCAGATGATTTCCCTGCTCGGTTGAGGCAATATCTGCCCAATACATTCTACACCTCTGGATATCAAGTACAAGCAAGTAGGTCAGTATCATTGTAAACCGTGGAAGACAAACGGAAAAAAAGGACATAACCATATATATATCAAGGACAGCTATACTAAAGCCCTCCTTGATATATATATATATATATATATATATATATGTGTCTCTTTGTCAAAGAAGCAAATTTGTGCTATTTATTTCATTCAACAACAACAAAAAAGTAGTCCTTCAGAGCCTTTATGGCTACAGAACCGGAGTAAACGCTAAAACACCAATATACAAACTCAAACATCAAAGTTTCTGAAGAGAACAGAATACCAAACAACTAACATTTGAAAAGAAGTAATGTATATGTCTTATCTATTATTGGCTGATTGTGGTATATTGATGGGGTTTTTTTCCGAATGAAATTGTTATTGTACCTGTCACTCTCTATGACACACACACTCTAACTCTCTTTGTTTGTTTGTTTTTAAGGGTTTTGCGGCGCTTGCAACACATTTAGGTTATATTAGCGCCAGTAAAAAGGAAGAAAATGGGATAGTAAAAAGTTCTAGAATTACAATTGAAGCATCCAAGAGAAAGTAAGACATAGGGGAACTGGGAACAAATAGGGATCAGATGTAGATTCCAAGAGCATACCACCAATGTACTTAGTTTGAGATCACCTATAAGTTCATCCGGACACAAGAACAAAATCCAACAAAGAGGAACACACTCAAATGCGTACATTATACATTAAAAAATAACAAATATACTAATACATAACAGAGAGATGATTTACAAGGAAAAAAATATCATCTCCCAAAACAATAACTATGCATTTGACTGTTTCCCTCCCAGCCAGGATTCCGACCAGGGCCAGGAAAAAAACTAAGTAATCTCATTCCAAGACAAAGACAGAAAGCATGTTGGAAAACAGATATAAGGGGATAGAAGACACAGGGTGTACCTCCCTGCCCGCTATGGGCAGTCAGGATCCCCACCCAGTAACTCTCTTTCTCTCTCTCTCTCTAATCTATATATATATGTTTGTCATCATGATGATATATCTTTTAGATAGATTGATTACACGAAGCCTCTTTAAGTGTTAGTGTGTGTTTGTGCGAGTGTGTGTGGTTTCACGCTTTTTGTTTCATGTATGTCTGTTTGGATATATTATGTATATGCTGTAACCAAATGAAAAATTGCCTTCATGGACAATAAAGATATTATTATTATTATTATTATTATTATTATTATTTCAGTAGGCTAAAAACTTCAGCCAATAACAAAAACATTACATCTCTTAAATTTCAGACAACAGAAAAGTATTTGGCCCATCTTGTCACATGGTACGATCTCGAAATGACATTTAAATAGTCCCTCGCAGTTATTTGTACTTTTAATGATATTTCTCTTTCTTATTTTTACTAATATTTTCAGACTGTTACGAGTTGTAGCCCTCATCTCACTGAGAGAAATCCATTGTGGGTGTGTGAGAGGAACTGTTTTCATCTTATTTCACCCTTGTAAGATAGGACTGTGTAATGTTTAAAAAAATGGACACAATAGAGTTCTGGTTTGTAAAGTGTAAATATTTATTCAAGTGAAATGTAAAAATTCTTTTTTTTTTCTTTTTTTAATATTATTCTCTTGTATTTTTATGATTAAAAAATAAAAATAAAGATAAACATTTTGAATGGTTTCTGTATACTTATATCAAAACTTACAATACAACAATTTGGAATGTCTGAAAACACTGATGGCTTATTACAGTGGTGATGATCTTCTCAAAAATCAATGATTTTCTTGTTTTATTTATTTACTTTTTAAATTATTATTAGTAATAGTAATACTTTATTTCATAACTTTGAAGATTATCATCACCGTATAATCATCAGTATTATTATAATTATAAAAATAAATGTTATCATTATTATTACCTGTTCACAAACTGAAAAAGCCTAAAACGTGTTTTTGCCAGTCCATATTACTATTATCGTATAACTATAACACATCAGGCAAGTTATGTCATGTTGTAAAAATGTTTACCGGATCAAAATGTTGTTTTTTTACCACAAAAACAGATAAATAAATCGGAAAGAAGTTATTTGTGGTGTTGGTTTCAGGCTATTTCAATTTTTGTTATTGGGTAATAATGATGATGAAAGAAAACGGTAGAAAAATAATAATAATAATTAATTAAAATCAGAGGTCGTGGCAGTAATAATTGTTGTAATATTAGATACTCAGAATTATAAGGCCCACGCAGGAGTTTATCCTAGTTTCTATTGTACTATACAGACAATAGGAATTGCATATTTACTTTGGGTAGGACACAGATCTGCTGGAAATTAGACGCACAGACCCAATCATTGCTGGGTGGAGAGGGGGGAGAAGGGTTGTCTGAAGAAAATAAATCTGGACTTCACCCAGCATCTTGACCCCCAGTTATTTTGAAGATAAATTATCAGCAGATAATCACAGTATTGTTATACCTGGAAGAAAAATGAATCGGGCACAATTTTGTAATATCTAGTACTAGTAAGTAACCACCCTGACATATGGAAAGGATCACCTCTAATGGAGACATTCAAATTACAGTAACATTACCAAGGTCTTAAACATCTGTTGACGGTTTCCCTCTCAACAAATGACCCCAGGCTGGGCCTTGACCATTCCAACCGGTCACATTCCAGAATTCAGACAATGAGCGATTCAGAATGAGACAAAAGACAAAGGGGGATAACAGCAAGAGTTGACTTGTCCAGCCTAAATGATAACAATGTCAATTGCCAAGAAAAAATAACTTTATTCAGCAAAACTGAAACCGCTTTCCTTTTTCTAACTCAGTTTTCAATGGTCATGGACGTTTCCTGGTATATTTATGTTGCTGAGATTCTCTATAATGTAACATGAACAAGAAGTACATTTAAACGAAGCAAAGAAGGAGATCAACGTTAATGCATAACAATGTTTAAAACAAGCCAAAAATGTCACCCTCAACAAAAGTGCAAAAACCATAAAAAATATTGTATAATAGCACTTCTAAAAATAAGGCATAAGTCAATATTGCAAAATATTTATAAGAATTAAAACCTTTAAAGCAAATTTACTCCTTGGTTAACTCTCAAAGTATAAATAGTTAAATATGGCATACAGTACATCATAATAGTCATCTACAGTTTGCTTTCATGCATTTGTATTTTACCAAAAACTAGAGGTGCCTAAATGAGTCAATAAAATGGAGATAAAGATAAAGGGAGTAAATATGTCTCATAAATAAGGGAACAACACAAAACAAACGACATTTCAATATTTGGCCTTTTTCAAGTAAACACAAAATACACACACACACACACATATATATATATATTATATATATATATATATATATATATATATATATATTAAACATATATATATATATATTATATATATATATATATTATATATATACATATATACAATTATGGTACGAATATTGCTCAACATGTAGCATGGAGCGAATTATTATTTAATATTTAATATTATATATAATTTAATATTTACCACAATGTTGGAGTCAGTCTACTGACTCCAACGTTGTGGTAAATATTAAAATAATAATTCGCTCCACTGCTACATGTTGAGCAATATTCGTACCATAATTGTATCCAACACGATTCAATATATATATATATATATATATATATATATATATATATATATATATATATATATATATATATATATATATATATATATATATATATATATATTTATATGAATTAGATTGTTTACTTGAAAAAGGCTGAAAAGTTTATTTTGTGTTGTTCCCTTATTTATGAGTCACATTTACTCCCTTTATCTCTATCTCCATCTGTACTTTACATTATTAATTATTACTTAACCACACAACATCAAATCAGAACTTTTGAATAATATGACAGAGAAAAATAATAAAAAGACCCAAGAATCAGTAAAGTGTTGGGTCTGAGAAAAGTGGAGAAGATAGCCAAAAAGTTGATGGTTGGTTGGTTTGTTAATTATATATATATATATATATAATATATATATATATATATATATATATATATATATATATATATATATATATATATATATATATTATTATTATTATTATTATTATTATTATATACATGAGTTTCACTCACAATTAAGTTTGGAAATAATAGTTGGTAAAACAGTAATTTGCTACTTTTTAATTTAGCGTCTTTGATTTAAAACTCTTGATACAAATTGTACAGCAAGTGTTATGGTGATCACATGAAAAATTTGATTATCTGGTGTAAACATTAATTTATTTTTATAGCAAAGTATACCACAGAATTTTACATATTTTGGGTATCACAAGTTTTAAACGGACATAGATGGTGGTAATTTTATGTTAAAATATCTGATGTCTCCAAGATATAAAACCTAGTACAAAAAAAAAAGAAAAACAACTTTTGTTGTCATCTTCTTTTGATCGTTTTATTTTTGTCTTTTAGAAAACTACGTAATATAAAGAGATCAATTAAATTATATTTCAATCTTGCAAATGAGTATTTATCTTGATCTCAAGTGTCATTATTCACATTAACTGACACTCAAGCTTGGTTTAATTCATCCACTACAAGCTACTCTGTAAGTATATTCATGATTGCAATTCAGCAGCATGTTATTATGTGCTAAGATTTGCAAAAAAAAAAAAGTTCAAAAGAACCGTTTTATTGAATTGCAGCATTAATCAACTTCATAAAAAATTTAATGACATTATTTTCATCAATTCATATGAGGACCCACCTCTGAACAATGGGCATTGACTGTCATTCTAAAACTGAGAAAAAAAATGAATTTTTTTTTTTAATTAATCATGTTCAAAACATCTTTCCAGTAATCCTGGACACATATTTAACGACGCATGGCATATATTGCTATGCATCAATGTCAAAAATGCATGCAATGATGTTTTTATGTCTCTCCGATAAAATTTTGTCAAAACCAGTTACAGTGGAACATCAGTATAACAAGTTCGGATATAAGAGGTACTGGTTATGACAGGGTCTTTAAATCCCCAGGTTTTTTTTCTCCCTCTTACTGGCTATAATAGGACTTTTAAGAGCTTAATCGGTGATATCAAGGGGTGGGAACCCACTCAATATCTCTAAATACAATGTATTCGCATTCATTTCGCTCAACTAAGCCTACAGCTAAAGGCAACCGAGACCAAGGCTAGGTTAATTTCATGAATGTTGTGTGTTTGTGTGCATGCATAGGCTACTTACTACTCTATGTTATATTATTTTAAATGGTGATTGAGGCCATCTGGGTTATTTCCCTTGAAATCAGGCTATAACAGGACTTGGTTGTAACAGGCTGGTCCCACTATCACCCTTATACCGAGGATTCACTGTACATGATTAGAAAATGACACTATCGATACTTTATGAACGATTTTTATTTATCTGTAAAAATGATACGATTAAAGTGTCACCGCAAAAAGAAATTATTTTGTATTATCTAGACATAAAATAATGAGAAAGATTTCTTTGGCTGACCAATGGTTTGTAACTTTGTGGCACGACTCTCAGCTTCTTATCTTGTAGGTCTTTCATTTGCTTTGGCAGCAAGAAGTTGAGTCCCTAGAGAAAAGCTCTTTACTCATATTCTCTTTCCATTTCCATTTTCAGTGGAACAATTGTAACTTACAAGAATCGTGTCTTATCCTACATGTTCAGAGTTTCTATTGGCTTGCGACCACTTGTAAAGTGCTTTGAGCACTTTCAGTTGATACTGCCCCATTTTAAAAAACTGATTTTAAGTTGTTTTTTGCATGGGGGGGGGGGGGTCAAATAAGTTTCGATGAATGTAATGGAAAATCATTTATTTGAATGATTAGTTCTTAATATGTATACACAAAAAATGAAAAGTTATTAAAGTATGGAGCTTAATGATTACAACATGAAAGTGATTATAATGTATAATATATATCAAAGTATAGTTTTATAAAATAAAGTATTTAGGCAAACATGGAATACTATTTTACTTAAAAAGTAAGTTAGTAAACATCACAGTTTAGTAAGAATCAGCAATAGCTGTGGCACATCTTTTAAAGTGTTTATTTTAAGCATTTAATTTTGGACTACAGCAACAAAATACCATAAAGCTTGATCAAATTAATTTTAAGGGGAAGTATCAGGGGGAAAAAACATAATTTGGCAGGGACAAAAATTAAATGTGCCTCATTGAACATCAATCTCTGTGGCACGATGACAAATATTTTAAATTAATATCAGCATTGCTCCATTCAGCTTTTTTTTATCACTACCGTATGTCAATATTAATAGCAAATAACATGATTGGTAATAAAGGGAAAATTACGATAAACAAAATAGTCTGCCTCTAATGAATAAATGACTGGTGGTGACAGTGACAGACTCTGAATCTACTTCGAGTTGACAGACCAGTCATATGTCAGGTAGTTGACTTTAAAGTTATTAGATTGTATCAGCTGTTTCAGGTCTTCTTTCTTCTTGCCTTCATCCATCAACCCAGCGATGAACTCCAGTTGCTGGAGAATAAAAAGACACATGTGTTAGATGTGTGTGATTGATAGAGACCACGCATCAAAAGCTTTGTGTACCTTTATGCATTGCATTATGGTTTTTTCCATTGTGTTTAATGAAGAAGGTATTGTAGCACCAAATTATGATCAGATTTTTTTCTATTATGCAATTTTCTAAACTGGGTGCATGAAAATGGTAACAGAACTTATGAGTTAAATAAAATACGGTCTTGTAATAATGGTACCCAAAGAAAAGTCCAGCACAACCAAGTCAACACAAAACTTATAGTTCAGTCAGTGTAATGGTAGCACATCTGACCAGTACTCAGAGGTTTGATCTCTAGTCGAGGTCGACTGAAATTTTGGGATGATTTTTTTTTTCTTGTACTTTTCTTTCTTGCTTTGTCTGGCACTTTTCATACACACTTGTTCAGATTTTTATCTTCGTACTCCACACCTGTAGACAGATACATTTATTTGTAAACACTCTCTAATATTTACCTCTTTCTTGTCCTTTCCAAAGTCTACACCGTACCATTTAAAAATAGCAGACAGATGCACAGTCTTTTTATCGAGGTCAACATTGCATGACTCATCGCTTTCCAAGAATGATTTGGCGGCTGTCTGTAATTCAGTCATTACATTCTGTTGTGATTTTAAGGGAGAGAATTGTAAATTAATGAAAGGCAACCCAAAAAAAAACAAAAACAATAAATTGAGAGTATGTGACTCAATGGTTTGGTTAAAAATAGTGAGTTATAATAAATTTAAATTATCTAGTTAAAAAGGATGGATTTCATTTTAAAAGTGTATACAATTTTGTTTTAAAATATAAAATGATTTTAATTTTCTTAGTAATAAACAACCCAAGACAAAACAAAATAAAAATGGACAAATTAGGGCATAGACACGATTCTGTCATATCTGTCATTTTTTTTTTCTAAGCTTGTACATCATAAGTGTGTTGTACTATATTTTCTGCAAACTAATTCCATACTGCTTAAGCTCATTTTCTGGTTGAATTTTTGGACTCTAATTCAAAACTGTAGCAATTGAAGAAATCTCATACACTAGCGTCCGTGAATAACAAAGAGAATGAGTTTGGTAAACGACAATGAGCTGGAGCAATGAATTTTGTCTGTTTACTTTCTATTTTTGTGAGTTTGTATGTGTGTGTGTGTGTGTATGTGAGTGTGCGCATAAACCATGCCCAGGGCGTGATTTACTATTTAAACTGATCAATGGTGCAAAATTAAACCTTTCTTGACAAATCTAAAATAAGAGTTTCTTCAAAAAGTATAAGTATTCATGACATTTCCACCTATTTTGAGCTTAGATGTCTTAATGAGATCTCCTGCCCTTCTCTAATTCTAATAAAAGGGATGTTGAAGCAGCTATGTGTATGAGGCAGAGATAGATAACTGTGAAATTGAATGCAAGCTTCAATTTAATAAACGAAAACAGATAATGTGGATGTTTCAGGTTTCCCCTTTATCAACAAAACAGGATGAATGAACCACTATAGACGAATGAGATAATGTGATAGAGGCGTTGTTAAGGTGAATGAACAAAAACATTGAAGAAGCATCATGGGGGGGTTGTGGAACAAGAGATGCATATATTTTTGTTTTGTTTTGTTTCAACCACCGCAAAGCGCATTGATCATTATATAATTTTGAAAATGCGCTATACAAATGCCACCTATTATTATTATTATTATTATTATTATTATTATTATTATTATGAATGGAAAACTCAATATCAAAAAGCTTGTAAATATTAAAATTCCATTATGATTAATTCTTCTGACCTCAGTTGAATATGTCTTGATGGGAGGGCAGCTTTTTGCTCCACAAACCAAAGCAAAGTGGATCAGAGGCTCATGATGTTCTAAAGCAACTTTCAGACGTGGATCACCTTTGCCAAATGGATTGAAGAGTTGTCCTGGGAATGGTAAAGAATAATTAATGGGAGAGCCCCACCGGCTATGTGGTCTAGTGGTATGACACTCACTTTCGGATTGGAAGGTCCTGGGTTCGAGACTCGCTCGGCGCATAATTGAGTCGTAAAAGCCTCTTTACTCACATCCTACTCAGGTGTAAAATGAGTACCTGGTTGTTAACAGCATTGTCAGTCATTCTACATATTATGTGTTGCTGTTGTTCGGGAACCCTTTGTAAAGAGCTTTGAGCATGTCGTGGATACTATGCTGTATAAAAGCTGATGTTTTTTTTTTTTTGGTGTTATATTTTAGTTATACACACAATTGACAGTGAGAGAAAGGTGGGGGGTGGGGGGAGGATGCTGAAGCCAGCTTGATTTGAATTAGGGCAGAAATCTCGTCTCATGACTTAAAACTTAATCCTGACAATAATAGAATACAGCTTCTGGCTTGTGACAGTGTTGACTTGTGCAAAACATAGAATTAATTTTTGAGAACTTACCCACTCCTTTCCTGTTAGACCTCAGAACTCCATTCTCAACATCTTGCAAAGAATAGGTATGAGTCCCTATGATGTATTTTGTGTAGTTGAAAAACTGTGGAAACATGGACCATTTTACATTATGGGAGTTCTCAGAATGCTGCGTCTTCTGTCTTTTTTTTAAATTTGTGTGTTGTAGTTATCCGTTGGAGCAGAGAAACAGCATACTTTTTAAAGTAAAGCAAACAATTTACAATGAGTGAGATTGTCCCAAGCAAACACCCTTGTGTTCTAATTAAGGCATATCATTGTCTAAACTTAAAGTATTGAAGTTTTGACAATAAAAGTTGCTTATCATTCAGAACTTATTCATTTCCTAAAATGAAAGGAAACACCACTGATCGTGGATTTATTATAGACATGTAGTGTTGATGAATAATTTATTAGAAAATTAATGACAACTTGTGGTTTAAAAAAGAAATCAGCCATACAAAAATCAGTTGTTTCTTTTTAAAGAACAAATACAGTAATTTATAAGTAAGCAAAGGCACTTAGAGTATTTAATTCTGATAGGGATTTGGGGGGCAGCGTGGCAGAGTGGTTCTGTCTTTGCTTCGTAACTGGAAGGTACTGAGTTCGACCACCCGCTGCCTCGTTGTGTGGCCTTGAGCAAGTCACATCGCCTTAGCTCACTTTGTGGCGCTGTCCTGCGACTGATGTCTGGGTTAATGCTGTCTTCCCTTGGAATAGGCCCTTGAGAAAAATTCCCCCTGAATTTTTTTTGTTTTTGTTTTTCCTGAAGTAGGTATTTAGCAAGCAGACACTCGCATGGAAACCACAAAATCAATCATGTTTACCTTATAGCGTCCCCATAGAGAGGTGGGTGGTCCCTTTTCAATGTTGGCATGGATGACCATCGCATTGTACACATTGATAAAAAATGCCAACTTTTCTTCTCTGGTTGCATTTTCCACATCAACACGCAGAAGTTCTCTGGTCATCTTTTTGTAAGCTTGAAACTCATCACTGGCTTTAATACCGGCATAATCCACTGACTGTTAAAAAAAGAAACAAAATTTTTTTAAAACCTTGAGCATTTATAGCGCAAGATCCACTAAAAGTACTCAAAGCGATTTGCAAGTTTCATAACCCAATAAATTCCAACTTCTTCAAGGTCAAGATGTTATAATGCAATAGTAAAAAGACTTGGAAACTATGATCAGTTACCATCGAATGGGGTGACAAAGGTCACCCCCCAAATATGCTCCTCCATATTGAAAGATATTAAACAACTATGGTAAAATGTACATCATTTGATAGATTTCACCCTTCCCCACCCTTTAGAAAAAGAACATCGGACATGTTATTTCAATGTTAAGATATATATCATATAAAGATGTTAAAAAAGTGGCCACTTGGCAATTTATACGATATATCTTAACATTGAAATAAACTGTCCGATATTCTTTTTCTAAAGTGTGGGGAAGGGTGAAATATATTAAATTATGTACATTTTACCAAATTTGTTTGATATCGTTCAAGATATTATAAAAACTTTTGAAAATGCAAATAATTGTTAGTGTCCAGTGATGTACACATTAATTATTGTTGTAATATTCAATGGATGCCTGGAGTAGAAACAGTAATGGGTGCAGAATTTATTTTTTTTTAAATAAATAAATAAAGTAAAATAAATAGTAAAAATCATAATAATAAAAATAAAAAGAAGAAGAAGAAGAAAGAAAAAAAATATCAATAACATTACCAACAATATTAATTAGTGGACAACAAAATACCATGGATTTCAACAGTTGCTATTGAATGATAAAAAAATGTAATGTGAACATCTGGTTAGAACATTTAACAATACACAAATCCATACCTTGCCATCGGGTGATAAAAATACTGAGTAAAGCTTCAAAATCATGGTTCTCAAAATCTTTCCAATTTCTCCAGCTGCAACAAAATGGAAAATGTTAAAGGTCAGTGGTTTGACGTCTACTGTTCAACATAGACTAGCAAGTTAATGATTACATTCCCAATCTACAGCGATCGACGAACAACGCGGAATAAAACGAAGATCTGACCTCAATGTCTTAGGAATTAATCGTTTCAAAAAGTCTTAACTTCTAATCATCAATGAGAGCAAGCACTGGGGTAAATGACACCAAATTCAGAACAGTTGCCTTAATCAAAAAATGTTTTAAAAGATATGGAAAACAGTATAAATGCACTAAATGATACAAACTACTGCAATGGTGACTAGGTTAGTCGACGCATTTGATAAGAAGATGAAGAAAAAGAAGCAGAAGCAGAAGATGAGGTAAGTATAGACAAAAAATATCACTTATTTTATTCCAATTATAGAATAGCATGTTTATATATCATAAATATCATATATAGCAGCCATTCTTTTTAATAACTTGAACTATTTACCTGTTCTAGGAACACATTCAGATATTGGCCCGTTGTTCAATGCCTCCACCTGACCATCTGTATCAGTGAGAACATAGAGCTCTGTGCCTCCAAGGAACTTTTCAGCTGGCTGTACATGACGAGCAAAATTACGATCCAGTAAAGCTTGTCCCATTTCCATTGCTTTTGCTTCATCTAACAATGAAAAGGGGAATTATAGCATAAACACAATTATGTTTAACACAAAAGAAAATGTGTCTCCATTTTGTACTGACTGCGCAAAAATCTCAAACCATGGATTCTTACCAATTAATTCTTAGATCTTTTTGCCTTTATTTGATGCGGATCTGTGCTGAGTAATGTTTGCTTCCATATAAACTGATAAAAATACCAGCATTTCTGGAGCATTGTGTAGATGGATGCAGTTGCATCGATCTTTTTGGTGAAATGTAAGACCTATTTCAGATCAGCCTATTATTATGAAAAAGTCGTAGAATTACGAAATTCTGGCTTCAATTTCAGAACTTCATGAGCATATTCAAGTAATTAAAACTTATTAAAAAATGAACGTTGATGCCAGACTCCATAATTTTAAGGATTGTTACGTGTTATTTAATCCTTAAGAGGGTAAATTGTTGATTTTTAAAGTTAACTATAGCGATTACAATTTTCATTTCCTAAAAATTAAGAATTTTTAAGCTTTCAAGTCGGCAGGTCTGCTACTACATATTGGGATGAAACAGAATGCACAAAATCTAAATTGAAATAGTTGTATAGAGCAAGCATTTCAATTTTACCAATAGAAATAAAAATGATTAAAGCTGTCCTGTTTTGCCTGTTCTTGTATTTTAAATGATAATATAATGGAAATTTATTATTTCCAATGCACCAAAAACATTAAAATATATCAGGACCAACACATTTTCAAGCTCTACATTCACATATAGTTGTTAAATAGTAGTGTAACCCCATTTATATTCAAGTGACAAATGACAATGTACATTATTTCCGATATAACAAAAACTGTTATTTTATGATCTGAACAAGTGTGTTATGAAAGGTGCCAGACAAAGCAGTCTTCTCAACCTCCCAGTCGAGAAAGACTGATTTTTTTGGGATGGTTCTTTTCCTGTATTTTTTTATTTTTTTTGCTTTGTCTGGTACCTTTCAAACACACTTGATCAAATCTTTATCTTACACCAGTGCCTGTAATTTCTCAATAATTTTATGTCTAATATTTGTTAGGGATAACTCTTTAAAATTTTACCAGAACAGATATTCTTTTAAAGACAGAAGTTGAACAGCTTGGTGGTCAACAAATACACATACCCAGTCCCAGCTTGTTTGTGACCCAAGCAACAAATTCACAGCCTTTGAATGAATCTTTGTACCTCTTGAAAAGCCATTCACTGTGTGTTTGGACGATGTTCTCACGTCGCATTTCATGCACAATGAGAAAGTATTCATCTGGTTCACACTGGAAACTAAAGGGATCTGGAAGAAAAGATCCAAATAATCATTGCTTCTCCAACAGGAAATTAATTTATCCCTTGTTTATATCAACTAATGACAAAATATTTGCTGTGCCTCCTATGCTTATGATGGCGATCTATTGTGTCAAAGGCTGCTGCCATGTCTATCCCAAGTAGGTTTGGATTTTTAATTCTATTTCTTTTAATCAATATGGTAGAACACATGTTATGCAAATGCCTTTAAACCGCATAAACTTGCATCCTTTGACTTACAATCGTCTTTTTCTATAACAACATATAACCATTTAACTTTAATAAATTATAAAATATAATTATTGTGATATATAGCCATTATAGCCTAACACCATCCCTCATCAGTGCTGAAAAAGTAGTCCTTCAGAGCCATTCAGCCCACAGAACTGGAGTTTAGCCCAGTTTCTATAGCATGAAATGGACAATAGTGATTGCTTGTTACCCTTTTGATAGGACGCTAGTCTATTGCAAAGTGCTTTCCACCAGATCTAACAGACCCAGCTACCCAATCACTGCTGGGTAGACAAGGGGTCAGAAAAAATCTTGACTGTACCCGAAATCAATCCCGATCCCTTTGCGTGTGAAGCGAGTGCTCTACCAACTGAGTTATCGCGACCCCCTCAGCACTGAAGCTACAACACTATGGTATTCACCTAGCTGAAAAATTTGCCAAAAAAAATGACAACATTCAGTAAAATTTAATATTGTAATAATGTCGGATGGGAGTAAATTTGTGATTACTAAAACAGCGCAAGATAATTTGAACAGACCTGCTTCTTTTACGGCAGTGCTTGGATCTGGCAGGTCAAGGGCACCATCAGGAAGACTTGTTCTTTTCAGTTTCTCAATGAGCCCATTCAATTTCTCTTTATTTGCAACCTTAATGGGAGAAGAAGAAAAGAGATCAAACCAATGAAAGGTGGGGGGGTGGGGGGAGGAATCTCTTTCTAAAAGTTTTTAAAAAAATTATGCCCTTTCGCAACGGCACCATAAGATCCCGTCACCTGGGCATACCATGAAGGAATATAGATAATCCATCAAACAGGATGTCTGATGTCAACAGGAATCACCCATGTTGTCCAAGTTAGCAAATTTGGGGTTTAATAATCTTGCCCAAGATAAAAAAACAAGAAAGTGCCTGAAGTGGGGCTCGAACCTAGAAACTTCCTGATTACAGTACAATGCCTTAACCACTCGGCCACTCCCTTCCCCCCCCCCCCACCCTCCTCCAATCTCTTTTAACTGTATGTATTGCTTTGAATTAATATTTCCAAGAGTTCAACATATTGAACCAAAAAAACGTTTTATCAATGGATTTCTAATGATTTGGGAGGATGAAATCAAATGTTACTGGAAATTATGAGAAAACATCAATTGTGAGCTGCATGATTGATCAATTAGAATGGAAGTATATAAAATAAAATATATGTAATAAAATATAGTTTTATATCGCGTCTTACCCATATATCAACAATCTCAAAGCGCTTAAAACAGTAACATGGCTACTTTCACTCAAACATGCAATATGAAACAAAGCAATATAATTCTACAGTGTTACATATTAAAAAGTCAAGTTTTAAGATTTTTAAAAAGAAATCTGCATCACTACTGTCTCTGATATATCTTGGAAGGAAGTTCCAGATAAGGGGTGCCGAATATTCAAACGCATGTTCACCAATTCTGCGAGTCATTTTTGGCTTCACAAGTATGTGATGATCAGACTCTGATTTCAGATTTCTGGATGGGATGTAGAATTTAAGAACATCATTAATGTATCCAGGACAATCAGAGTGCAGTGATTTAAAAACAATAGTACAGATCTTATAAATAAAACTAACTTACTAGCTTTTGTAAATCGTCATTGCCACCAATGTGCTCTTCGTTGAAGAATACTTGAGGCACAGTTCTCTTACCACCACTCTTCTTGGCTATCTCATCTTTGAGTTGAGGATACAGATCCAACCTCACGTCAGAAAATGGTAAATTGAGTTCCCTCAATGTATGTTTAGCTTTCATACAATGTGGGCAGCCAAGAATTGAAAAAACTGTGATTCTTCCTTTCAGCTCCATCTGAGTGGGGAAAATAATAATAATAATAATAATAATAATAATAATAATAATAATAATAATAATAATATACCTTATTCATCCAAAAAAATGGAAATTGTTTTCAGATATGGCATGCATAAAAATGTATAATTATAAAGTTAAGAATTTATGGCGACAATATATATATATAAAGTTTACTTAGTGAAATATGTTGTCCCTATTTGAATATAAAAATGTATAAATATAGAATTAAGAATTGA
>NC_088360.1:131334270-131336770 GCF_034508935.2 Berghia stephanieae | reverse complement strand
AAATTACAGTGTGTTTCACATGACCCTAGGTAAATAATATAAGTTATTTAGCAAGGTAGATGATTATACAACATAACAGTTACAATGTACCATGAACTAAATGGCGTTTGGTGCCATAGAGGACATTCAGATCATTCATTCTTACAATTGCTCTTATTCTCGTTCTCACTCAATTAAAGATGTCAGTAATAATAATGTCAATAATAGATTTAAAAGTGTTTGGGCTACATTACAACAATATTTATCTGTGTTTTTAATAAATAAGTGACATTTGATAATTCCTAATTGCAGCGGGTAAGAATGATTTGTTATAGCTTCATGCATTGGTTCAGATTAGGATGAGAGATCAGCAGGTCAGGGTTTTAAAAAAATAGTGAAATACAATAGGTGGGGAAAAAATCAGGACTTTAGATGTTATCTGCTGAATGCACACTGTACTGTAAAACATAGCTTCAAATAAATGTTTTTCCATAAAAGAAAAAGAAAAAAGTTGAACACTAAATATACTCAAAGCACTTTACAAGGGGTCCCTAGCCAATGCTGTCCTTTTTTAAAAAAAACTACTTATGTAAGGTTTTCTGTTATCTGCCAGCTTTGTCGTTTCTTTAGTGGTATTAATCTTATTAAAATGGTCAACAGACTCCATTAAAAAATCCCTCATTTTGGGATTTGAGTCGCCAGCAAAGATGATCTCGCAAAAATTTCGCTCTAATTAAGATTTATACACACTATGTAAACAGATTTGCTTTTAAAAAAATTTCTTCTTTTTCCGGATAAATAGAGCTCATAAGGTACATCCTGAGATGGTGGCCTTAAAGTCCTCTCGAGGAATTGAATCCAAGGATGTCAAGGTCTTCATGAGGTTTTCAGGTAAATGTGTCACCAGCTTACTTTATTTATTTCCTTACTAGTCTTCTTATACTTTTGTTTTTAAAGTACATAATTCTGTCTTTACCTTGTTATATAGAGGTTTCAATAATGAAATTTATAATACTTGATTCTTGTGGTTGTCTTAATTGCTAATCTTGGCTTTAAAAAATATTAAAAAGCTTGAGCTTTTATATATCGCAATATCCACTAAACATACTCAGAGTGCTTTACAAGGGGCTCTTTGTCAACAGCAATACTTAACATGTAGGACAAGACATGACGCCTGTATGGAAATATTATAAATTTTCCAACAGAGACAAAGCTGTGTTAACGCCCAGGTACTCATTTTACATGTGAGTACGATGAGAGAAGGACTCAACTATGCGGCACTCAGAGCAGGACGCGAACCCAGGACCCTCCAATCCGAAGGCAATGGTCATACCACAAGATCACATGGCTGGCTTGACATACAACTCTGTGCAGTTAGTAATTATATTTGTCAATATGCATTTTCTATAACAGTTTTATTCAAATTTAATTCATCAATTTTTAAAAAATATTTGTTCTTATTTCGCCAGTGTTTGTAATGGATATTCTGGTGTTCATCCCAGTTGTTGTTGCTTATTTTATTTTACATAAAGAGAAAGCTGATACAGAAATGGACGTGGTGAGTGCTTGTGATTGTAAGAATCTTGATGTCTATTTATAAAATAGGATTTTTATATAGGCGAATGTGTGGGTGGATAAAATTGTGTACACATATTTGTTTGATATATGCTATTTTTTTTTTTTTTTTGGTTTTTGTTTTGTTTGTTTGTTTGTTTTTTTTTTTGTTTTTCCTCATTGAATTAGAATACTTGTTTCTTGATTCAGCTTTTGGTTTAAAGTGTATTTTCTTTTGTCATGATTTTTAAAAAAAATATTTGTTGGCAAAGGAGGAGGGATGATATAATTTAGCAGTTTTTCTTTTTTGTCAGTTTTCTTTTCTCTTATTTTCTTGTTTAAAATTTTCTTCTTTTTTTTTTTTTCCTCAGTTACTGAATATTGTTGTCCTCCTTGGATATCCTGGACTTATTCTTATAGACCATGGTCATTTTCAGTATCCTTTATCACAGTATTATATATAAATATAAAAATCTTGCTGGTTTTGTTGGGTTAGGGAGGACAAGGATGGAGTCTGGTATTCTTCTTGCTTTGTAAATCATGTCTTTTTATCATTTATGTAGGTATTTGCTGACGCATTTTGTAAACATCTGAGTGTACCCCTTTTTGCAGGATCTTATGCTCTTGTTTGGGGGTCCTGATGGCTCAGTTGGTAGAACACTCGCTTCACATGCAAAGGGACCAAGATCGATCCCGGGTGCAGTCAAGATTTTTTTGTGATTCCCCTGTCCAGCAGTGATTTGAAAGATCTGGCGGAAATTGCTTTGCGATAGACTATCATCCTATCCAAAGGGTAGCTGTAAAGAAATGCCTTCTAGGTAACAAAGGGAGATAGTTGTCCTACCCACCAAGGTCTCGGGTAGAATCAAACCCATATAATTAAATGATTTATGAGTGTAGGATGGGTGTTGGAATAGGGACTCCCTTGTTTTCGCCGTGGGTGGTGTATACTATGAAGGCAATGAAA
>NC_088360.1:131311770-131329270 GCF_034508935.2 Berghia stephanieae | reverse complement strand
TAAACATTTGAGTATCTTCCTCTTACTGGGGACATGTGCTTGTGTCTGGATGAGACATTTAGGTGATCTCATACTACACTGATAGTGTGCTCTTGGAATCTACATCTGTTTCCTATTTAAACCAATTCCCCTGTGTCTTTACTTTTTCTTGTTGGGTGGGGTTCCTGACCTCCGATTGTGGGCAGGGAGGTACTTACTATCCCCCCTATATCTGTTTTCCAACTTGCATTCTCTCTTTGTCTTTGAATGAGATTACTTGGTTTTGTCCTGGCCCTGGCTGAGAGGGAAACATTCAAATGTATAGTTAGTTTTGGGAGATGATATTTTTTTACTTGTAAATCATCTCTCTCTTATGCACTGTATTATGTTTTGTATACATATCATATAGGATTTGAGTGTATTCCTCTTAGTTGGGACCTGTGCTTGTGTCTGGATGAGACTTTTAGGTGATCTCAAACTAAGTACTTTGATAGTGTGCTCCTGGAATCTACATCCCTATTTGAACCAATTTCCCTTTGTCTCACGTTTTCTTTGATGTTTTAACTGTAATTCTATAACTTGTGATTTTCTCATTTTCTTCCCTTTTACTGACGCTGATATGACCTTAATGTGGTGCAAGTGCCGTAAAACCCTTAAAAACAATACAAAAACAAACTTTTTCTTGGGCTTTTATAACTGTTATTCTAGAACTTTTTACTATCCCGTTTTCTTCCTTTTTGCTGGCACTGATATGACCTGAATGTGTTGCAAGCGTCGTAAAACCCTTAAAAACAAACATATTTGATATTATTCTTTATCTTACGTTCCCCTGAGGTAGATCAAAGCTGGATTCTGAATTGCAGTCCTCTAAAGGTTTTCAGCATTGCCATAGGGTTTCTAAGTGATTTCGGCGTATCGGGTGAATAAAATGATAGCATGCAATTATATATTTTTTTAAATTTAAAATTTAGCATGTTAAAATGGTATAGCGATTAAAGGAAAAAAGCTGTAACTAGATATAGGTGGTGATTTTTATATTGTTACACAAAAGGAATAAAACATAAAAATATATGGAAAAACTGGTCATGTTGTAATTATACGTATTTACAATCTCAACATTTTAAAGATCTTTGCAATTATTGATTTTCTCTAAGATCAATTTTCTTATATTGATCTCACATTATTTATTTATCATCAATAATTTATCTATGGTGTGGACTAGGTTCACCATGATTGTTTTGGGGGTTTTTTGGGGGGGGGGTTTATGCTTTGTGAAATTTAACTCATTTCTTTTTTGCATGTTCTGTTTACCAGGTAAATGCTTCGCTCATATTCTTCTTGTTCTCATTTCACGTCCATGAAAAATCAATTCTATTGGCTGCAATGTAAGTATGGATCTGTGATTTATGTTGGATATATTTTTATTGAGGTAGACTTAGAGATGAATGCTTCGTACACAGTTAAAATTGGAATATAAATATAAACACAGATATCAGATGGCCCAAATTTGACCAACTCTTTAAAGTTTCCTCTCAGGTTTGGATTTTTAAGAATCTTAATTATGGAAGAAAATTAATGATTATATATATTATAAAATTTATTCTATTCAATTTTCTTATAGTGTCAAAATTTATAATAACGATAAGTATTGAAATTTTATTTGTGCTTCATTACAAAGGGGCATTCTATTTCCTGTCCCATCATTGTTTTTATTTATTCACCTTAACTACGTCATTCACACATCTCTCATTCATCCTTAGTGTTTCATTCATCATGTTTCGTTGATAATGGGGAAACTCGAAATGTCTACAGTATCTGTCTTCGTTTAATAAATTGGAGCTTACATTTTTCAATACTTATCGTTATTTTTTTTCTTCGAGCTTCAAGCAGCAACAATTTCATCAAAATTTATAATATTTAGTTCTAGACCCATTTTTTTGTTCATTTAAAAAGATGAAAGACTTATGAAACATGTCTTTCTTTGACCTTCCAACAAATAGTTGAATAATTAAACAAATCTGTTTATTTTTGACACACATTGCCTAGTTTGCCTGAAATTCTAATGTTTGTTAATGTGTGTGTGTGAATTTTTAAAAAGAATTTGCATGGTGTTGATATAGATACAGTGCAACCCCTGGATAGCGACATTGACCTCTGGTCCCTAATTTTTTGCTATATATTATTAGTAATAAAAACCCCCAAATAGCAACATACATTTCAGTAAAAATCCCTGTTTAACGACATCGTTATAGCAACAAACTGCAGTTGAAACCGTTGCTTGATACCCGACCATCGTCATCTCGTACTCTTAAACAATAATAAACGCTTTTCCCCCTCCCAGTCCCAGTGAGATCGCTTTGTTACCAACCAATCAGAACGCATGTTTACTACACTGCGTGGATTCAGCACCAGTCCATATGGAACCACAGCAAAAGAAGATTATCAGTGGATGGAACTCTCAAGGGTCCATTAACCTTCCATGTTAACTACCTGTCAGAGGTCAGTGGAGGTTAACTGAATATCAGGCAATGCTGTGTCCAATGGGCGCAATTATGGGTATTTATGGTCTTATATTATAATACACGTTGGAATAGCCGGGGGGGGGGGGGGGGGGGGGGGGGGGGGGGGGAAACATGACAACCTCTTTCACATTGTTTTCATTTAAAAAATAAATTATTGTTTTTCTAAACATGTCCAAATTTGATTTCATTGCGGGTAATACCTAGTTTGTTTTTAATTACCGTAAGATGTAAATCTAAAAATTTTAAGTGCTTGTAAATTGTGGAGCATTTAAATAAAAGTGTTCATTTTTAAAAAATCATCATCAGCATCGCATGGACTTTAAGTAATACGTATTAAAAGCAGATGTGAGCATTTGTGTTCTTGTGCGATATCATTTTGGCACTTGATTTTCTGGATTTATTCCTAGTTTTGTTAAATATCGTTGGAGCACTGTTTACGATGAAAACAATGACAATACACATTGGAGAGTGAAAGTGTAACTGGTATGCTTTTTGGAAACAGGAGAAATACACATTCTAACGTCGTTAGGACATGTCTTCTCTCAGGCACTGGTCAGTGCATTGCACTGTATGTATTCACGGGTCTCACCACGCCCCCTTTTTCCTCGGAATAACGACACCCCTGGATAACAACATAATTTGCCAGTCCCGGGCAGTTATCCAGGGGTTGCACTGTATTATAAAAACAGCTTAAATCTTATTTGTCTTTTTTTTTTCAGACCAGTCAGTCTCTTGATCAAAAGGGAACCCTTTGCAGTTGTGTGGTTTCTTTTGACAACCTCTTTCACATTGTTTTCATTTAAAAAATAAATTATTGTTTTTCTAAACATGTCCAAATTTGATTTCATTGCGGGTAATACCTAGTTTGTTTTTAATTACCGTAAGATGTAAATCTAAAAATTTTAAGTGCTTGTAAATTGTGGAGAATTTAAATAAAAGTGTTCATTTTTAAAAATCATCATCAGCATCGCATGGACTTTAAGTAATACGTATTAAAAGCAGATGTGAGCATTTGTGTTCTTGTGCGATATCATTTTGGCACTTGATTTTCTGGATTTATTCCTAGTTTTGTTAAATATCGTTGGAGCACTGTTTACGATGAAAACAATGACAATACACATTGGAGAGTGAAAGTGTAACTGGTATGCTTTTTGGAAACAGGAGAAATACACATTCTAACGTCGTTAGGACATGTCTTCTCTCAGGCACTGGTCAGTGCATTGCACTGTATGTATTCACGGGTCTCACCACGCCCCCTTTTTCCTCGGAATAACGACACCCCTGGATAACAACATAATTTGCCAGTCCCGGGCAGTTATCCAGGGGTTGCACTGTATTATAAAAACAGCTTAAATCTTATTTGTCTTTTTTTTTTTTCAGACCAGTCAGTCTCTTGATCAAAAGGGAACCCTTTGCAGTTGTGTGGTTTCTTTTGATTTCAACATTTAGGTAATTTTCTGTTGACAACTTGTTGTTTTGTATACAATTAACTTTTGTTTAGTTTGTTTAAATATCTGAATAAACCACTAAAAGGTTGCATGTGATCCATTTGACACGAACTGGATTTTCAATATTATTGTTGTTTTTTTGAATTTATGACAGATCACTGTCGATGTTATAAATTCTTGAAACTAAATTATACCTAGATTAATCTCTTCATCCCTTGTCTGATTACTTGGCACTTGATCTATTTCTCTTATACTTATTCCATTCGAGCAGAATCATATCTATAAAAGAGAACAAATATGAAAATATTTGAAGCTTCAGTAAATAGCCTGAGACTAATTATTATTGACGTTTTGTGTTTGCTCATTATTATTACGGAAGAAAGCATCAACCCTGATCATGCAGCTCTATACAGACTTTCCACATGGAGGGAGTGGGACAATCATGCAAATGAAGTCATTGAAGATCCGAGATAAGAACTGCCCTACAGAACTGAGCTCCCCAGGAATGAATGGATTATACTGAACAGAGCACTAGCAAAACTTGGGAGAACAACTGGAAACATGAAAAAGTGGGGGCTGGCCGAGAGTAGCTTGTGTACATGTTTATGCCCAGAGCAGATCGTCCTGAGAGAATACCAGGACGGGCCCAGCTGCACTGATCATGACCTAAGAGTCTGCTCCCCGGATGCTGTTGAGTGGTTTCTGTGTTGGAGCGACAAGCTATGATGATGATGATTGTCAAAACAAGAGGTTTTACATGTAAAAAATACTGGAACAATTGGGTAAACTTAAGGAAAAATAAAACTCGTAAATAAAGGAACAAGACATTTCACTATGGTGCTGTTTGGTGTAGGAGAAAAAGGTCATAGCCGAGGCTCGAGTTATTATTCATTCACTCAATCACTCATCATTTCATGACTTTGTAGCAAAATGAGAGACATTGTGTCGCTTAGCCTCTGATACCACAAGAGAAGTGAAGATAAGAACTAAGTTAAGAAGCTCACTTCCCTCCTTTTCTTTATATTTTAAATATCTTCTCTATTGACTTTTTCCTTAAACAGTTTATAAATCATAGAAAAAAAAAAACAATGTAGTCCTTGAGAGCCATTGGGCCTATGGAGCAGGAGTTTATCCCAGTTTCTATAGCATGAAACAGAGAATAGCAATTGTTTGCTATCCCTTGGATAGGATGCTAGTCTGTCACAAAGTACTTCCTGCCAAATCCAACAGACTCAGTTACCCATTCACTGCTGGGTGGACAGGGGGGTCCAAAAAAAATCTCGACTGCACCTGGGATCAATCTTGGTCCCTTTGCATTTGAAGCGAGCGTTCTACCAACTGAGCTATCGGGACCCTCAAATCAAAGGAAAGACTGATATAATAATATATTATTATACAGAATTACATTTTTGTTATTTTACATTTTAAAATATTTTGTTCACTGTTTTCAATATTTTTCAGTATGTTACCGCTACTCATCAAAGATGGCATCATCATTCCAACCATTTCTCTATGTGGTATATTCTGGCTGGTCTGTGTCTATTACCTTCCAATTTACAAAGGAATCGACAACAGAATGAAATGGCTGGTATGTGATTGGATCAATGATAAGCTTTTATATTTGAAAGGATATTTTAAAGATTAAAAATTAAACTTAATCATTAGCATAGATGTATTGTTTTGTTGTAAATTATTTTGTAAAAGAAGAAAATTGCTTCCTCTCCTTTAACTTGTTTTATTTTTGAGCAAGCACTGTTTTTATAAAGATTTGAACAAGTGTGTATGAAAGGTGCCAGAGAAAGCAAGAAAGAAAAATACAAGAAAAAAAAACCATCCCAAAAAATCAGTCGACCTCGACTGGGGATCGAACATCAGACTTTCTGATTCAATCCTCAGTCAAAGTCGACTGATTTTTTTGGGATGTTTTTTTTTCTTGCTTTGTCTGGCACCTTTCATACACAGTTGTTCAGATCTTTTATCTTACACTGGTGCCCGCCCCTTAATTTCTTAATTTGACTTTTTTTATACTCGATACCAGACACTCCTTTTGTTTTAACCTATTACAAATCTCTTTTAGTGCTCAAAATTTGTATGTTTTCAAAACAAGAAATGAAGTGAGTAGGAAAGTGCCAGAAGGCAATCGAGAATTTTAATTTTGCAGCGGCGATGGGGGCTTAAACCCATGACCTTACTGTTACGACAAGTCTGCCTGGCTGGCCAGGGAGAGCATGACTCTACCGTATGAGTATGAGCTATCCACCACTGGTGGATATAGTCACGCTCTCCTGAGCCAGGCCTAGATGTCATACCAGTAAGGTCACGGGTTCAAGCCCCCATCGCCGCTGCAAAATCTTTATTCTCTTTTGCCCTCTGGCCGTTTCCTACTTACTTTATTTCTTGTTATTATCAACATAAGTGCCTGCTCCACTCACTTTTCTGAATTGATATATTTTCAAAACATATTTAAGAGAAATTATTTCATAGCTTTTTCAACGTCAAGTTTGTTTTTTGTTTTTATCTTTTCAGTTCAATATGTCCATGTTGGTTGCGGTTTGTCTCGGAATAAGTTCTGTGATGATTCCGCCACCTCAACGATTCCCAGATATCTTCCCATTACTGGTCTCAATGTATTCCTGTGGTCATTTCATCTTGTTTGCCCTCTACTTCCATTCTCTGCAGTTGAACTATGATTTAAGTATACAGCTGAAACTGAAAAAGAAGGGACCCAATAAAAAGGATAGCATCACTGTCACCGCTAAAACATCCGAATCCAGCACCGCATCATCTACAACAACAACTTCAAAGCCACAGATCCATAACTTACGCAAGAGGAAATGATTGAGAATCTACGTTATTTAGATCTAGTATTATGAAGATAAAAACTTGCACATATTTTCAGGTCTGGTAACTGAATGCTATAATGGGCTTGATGTAACATTGTTGACAATATTTTGCTTTATTTTGACAGTATTTCCATGACAACAATGAGACAATAACAATTTAGGTTATCAGACCTGTTAATGAGCATATGTCGATTAATACCCTATTATTTAATTCCTGGCTTAATAATCTATATCCCTAAATGGACATGGGGTCTCAACTATTCAGGAAATTAGATCGGGACCTTTTTCTATTATTTTCATGACAGTGAAACCCTTGGATACTGATATCGCCTGGGACTGAAAAGTTATGTCATCATCCAGGGGTGTCAGTATTCCGGGGTTTTCAAGACGGCGAAAAAAGAGGCTGTGGTGAGACTTGTGAATATAACAATGCGATGTGCAGACAAGTGCCTTTGATAAGATACATCCTAATTACTTTAGAATGGAATGTGTAAATTTCTAGTTGACATGATACTAGGCTGCTAGAAGTTGTGGTCTGTAAAAATTTATAAACAAAAATGAATATAACAACAGCTTCAACAAAGAACAAAATACAAAACACAAAACATTTTGGGCTCAAAACCCTTCTTCGGCCAACAACAAAAAACAATAAAGACATAAAAACATGACTAAATCTCAGATAGACGACAGAGATATTTTGTAGGTCTTCTCTGTAGAATAATCTTGGAAAGTAAAGGTTTAGTTATCTTACATTAATCAAGAGTAATTTTAGGAGCTTTAGCCACCTTTTTGAGTTTTGAAAGCTAAGAAAATGGATTCTACTGATGTTTTTACTCAAGAATCACAAGGTAGCCAATTTTCCGTATGTTTAAGGAATTCAATATGTTATAAACCCTCAGTATATTTTCCAATCACCTACTGAATGAAAAAACTAACTACATAATGTCTTTTTACAGGAGTTGAGCACTCAGAAAGGGGTCTGTAAATGTGTTTGTGTCAAAGTTCATACATTTTTGCCTCCTGAATTGGCAACCCTGGAATCACCAAAAAAAAAGAAACGATTTTCGTTTTTTTCTGAATCTCAAAATTTGAGCAGCACAGAACCCGCGGATCCCCTTAATATTGCTTGGCCTTAGTGAGTACAAGATAAAGTGGTTGCAGTTATTTAAGTAGAACTTAAATAGTATTTATCACATCCACCTATCAATTAACCTCCGTGAGGTAATAAGAAGTAAGTCTTTTACACTATACACAAAATGTATACAACCAGAAAACTGTGACTTTGTCTGCAATTTTACAAGCCACTGTTGACTGTTTGCTAGATAAAATCTCAAAGATTAAGAAAATGAGGGAATTGCGTAAATGACCTAGGAAATTAAGAAATTCAAGAGTGAAAAGGTAATTGTCAGGGTAAATGACCTAGGAAATTAAGAAATTCAAGAGTGAAAAGGGAATGTCAGCGTAAATGACCAAGGAAATTAAGAAAATGTAAAACTTGTAAAGGAAAATAAATAGGTTAAGAAGCGTCAAATTAATACTGCTGTTTTATTAAGAATTCTCATAGTTGATCATTGATGTAAATAAGCTGCTGCATTATAGATTCTTACATTCTTGTTTGTTTTTTTTTAATTCCAGACATGTTCCAAATCACTGCATGAGCTTGTGATTGAGGGTTGGGAACAAATTTCGAATTCCAAAAGGCAAGAGTGTAAGAAGTCATTTGTTCCAATCCTCAATAGATTCTAGTTTCATCATTTTGGAATAAAAGACATTTTCAAAAATATTTAGATGATACAATAAAATTACTTTAAACCGAAAGAAGCTAAACCGAAAAATACCTTAAACCGCAAAGAATTTAATAAATTGTACTAGTTTCTTCATTATCTTTGTACGAATTCTTACGATGAACTGAAATTCTTCTAAGCAGGACTTTCTTTAAACCAAAACAACTTGAGAGCACCTTCCCTTTTCTCTCTCTATTTTTCTTCAAAAATTCGGGAAGGTGGCCACACGTAATAATGTCCGGCGATAATAAACAAAGAGCTACAAGATGAAGGTGAGTGATGGGGTGAGGGTGGGGGTAGGCAAACACTTCAATCACTGAATTTGGGCTTGGCCAACACCACAATCGCACAGATTGGAAAAGGAAGACAGCGGGTGACTGGCAGGTGAAAAATGAGGAAAGAGGGAGATGTTCTCGCTCGTGTGTTGATGCTTTGGATTTTCAACACGACAACAAAGGGCTGGGGGGGGGGGGGTTGACAACTACCATTGATATGCCATTTTATTTCCTTTTTGTTTAAATATGCGTGTATGACGGGGGGGGGGGGGGTTCTATGTAATTACAGTGCAACCCCGATGTAACGACATCCGTTATAGCGACATTCCCTGTATAACAACATGGTACTCAGGTCCCATTTTATTTTACTATATATCATTAGTAATAAAAACCTCTCTATAGCGACGTACATTTCAGCAAGCGGTGTTGGATAGGAGCATCACCACTTGAATCATATACGCTATGATGTTCGCAGTTACATCCATAGTGATGTCTCTTCTTCTTCTTTTACTAACTATGCCTGCTTCTTTGGTTTGTGATGGTTATTTTTGACAGGGATATTTTTTTCTGTAAACTCCTGCCTGTTTGTTCTGTTATTATAATGCTTGAATCATCTTGGTTATGATTTATAACATTTGTACTATTTGTAGATCTCTTTTTTTGTTTCAGCGTCTCTATAAACTCATTGGTGGAAAGATAAAAACATACACAAACAAAAACATTTCAGCAAACCCCTGTATAACGACATTTCTGGCCCGACAAACCTTGAAGGTGTTTGTCTACCATGAAATTGTTCGTAACTATTACAAGTGGTATCTTCCATTCTATGTATGTTGTCTTATCGTAATAAGCCCAGAACTAGTTCTTATTGTAGCCAATGAAAACGCTTCTTTTTCAGCCAATCAATAGTCACATTTGTACAACACCGCAGCCAATCAGAAGGCTCGCCTTTCACTTTCACCCAATGAATGCCTGTGACAGGTCAACACTGGACTGTTTATAAATCCTTTGTCCACTCTCAACTCTCCATTCATTGCCGGTCCCAAGCCTGGATAAACAACAGAGGGAAAATGAAAAAGTATACATTCACTACACAAGACCCAAAATACCTCCTGATATACACACATAGGAAACCTCTCTGTAACGACATCCCTCTATAACGACACGTTTTCCCAGTCCCGACGATGTCGTTATATCGAGGTTGCACTGTAGGTCTTTGAACCTAATGGCTTTTCAACTAAAGAGGGGTGTGTAGTAGACAGCTTAGCATTGTCACGCCTTTTCATTTCCATTTCACTTCACCTCTGAGTAGTTGCGCATCATTCATTATCAATTATCGCACAAGAACTTGTAACGATCCTTATACTACACTTTTACAAAATGAGGTTCACTTAGGTCTTTGAACCTAATGGCTTTTCAACTAAAGAGGGGTGTGTAGTAGACAGCTTAGCATTGACACGCCTTTTCATTTCCATTTCACTTCACCTCTGAGTAGTTGCGCATCATTCATTATCAATTATCGCACAAGAACTTTCGATCTTATTTTAGCTTTACATTTTACAAAAGAAAGCACTGTGCTTACACGTTGGAGTTTAAAATCAAAATGCTATGTGAAGTTGATGATAAAAAAGTTGAGCAAGAAGGTGATATGTAAAAAATACAGCATCCCAAACTCAACTCTTTCAACAATTTTGATTGGAAAACGAAAACTCCCAAAAATATTTTTAAAACACACCCCCAAAAAAATTTTTTTTAAAAAAGGTTACAAAGACATCATTTATTCAACAACTCCATTTAAGCGAAACACATGATGCGATTAAATGAGCAAATTCCTTAAATAGTTGAAAAACATCGCAAAACGGGAACTTGCTTTAAACCAAAATGTCTTTAAACCGAAATGGTGTAGAAGGTCCCCAAAATTTCGGTTTAAAGTAATTCTACTGTACTTCTTTTCTTTAAAATCTGATTTTATCTAAATTTAACACTTGATAATCTGATTTCACAAATTATTCATATAAACGTGATATCATTACGCATCACTATTTATGAGGAGGGGAAGAATAAACACAAATATTTCACTGTGTTGTGCCATATCAAATGTTTTGTAATTCCAGTTAATGATTTAATTGTCAATGACTTATTATTGTTATATATAGCAATTTAGCATTATGTTGGACCCAAAAAAAATTTGGGGGGGGGAAATTGAATTGAATTTCACGGAAAAAGTAGTCTTTCATAGCCATTAGTCCCCTGGAGCTGGAGTTTATCCCAGTTTTTATAGCGTAAAACGGACAATAAATGTTTGCTTCCCTTTGGATAGGATGCAAGTCTATCGCGTATATAGGAATCTCAAAACTTTGTTGTTCTTGCTTCTTGTATAAAAGACGAATTTTAATGTGTAAATCATTTCTTTGATGGATATCCTCTCTTTAAACTTTTTTTTTTTAATTTTGTTTTTTGTTTTGTATTTTAGACATCTTTGTCAATAAATATATTTTCATTCAGAACAAAGTTCTGAGTTAGGCGGTGATTTTTGTCCTGATTAGGTACCTACAGTGATATATTTCCTGTATCATCTACTTCTGTTTACCTTTTAATCCAATCTTATTTCATCCTTTTTACTGGTGCTGATATGACAAATGTGTTGCAAGCGCTGTAAAACCCTTAAAAACAGAAACAAACATCAGCATTACCCTTGTTTGTTTTTCAAGAGTGGAGTGAAAGAATGAAAGTGAAATAATATGTATTGCTTATTGAGCTTATGTTCATAATTTGTTTTGATTAATGTTAAAATTAACCCATTGTTGGCCAGGCATAATCTGAAAAAATTTCTCTTGCAGACCATGCGAGGGGAGATAACTTCCAAATTTCATAGTACACTTCATTAAAAAATTCATTGCAAGAATGTGAGGCATGCTAGAAACAAAATAAAAGCTGTTTTGGAAAGAAGAATGAATGGCCTTTAATTTGATGTATTATTTTGGACTATTGATTTATATTTTGAAAAAAAATTTAAAAGTTGAAAAATATGTATTAATATTAAAACACATGAAATCCATGTCAATGTCATCAAAATTCGCATCCAACTCAACCTCAATGTCTGATTCAGTGTCTGAATGAGCACTATCATCATCACTATCCAATAAAAAACGTTGATCACGCCCGAGAATTGAGGAATTCAAACGCCATTCCAGCAAAAAAAAAAAAAAAGGACGTTACCACAACCGATTTGGTCGACAAACTTCAAAAAATCCCAGCAAACGAATTGAGATAAAAACGATTGGGAAATTTCAGTATCAATGTCAGTAGCGTTTAAGTTAAGTATAGACGATATCTGGTCCTTTTTAAAATATTTTTATTTCCGGTGGACTAAATACACAGCTGTGTTTTCAGTCCACTGGTGGGCTGAAAACACAGTACCTATAATAAAAGCAACATATTCAAATACTTACTTGAAAATACAATTTTCTCTATACAGCGTGGCACAAAAGGCATAACATAACTTAAACCAGTTTACATCCGTCACCCATCCATTGTAGGCCTGATTATAAGCAGTCAGTGTCCTGTAAGCCTGAAAATAAAAATAGTGGCAATGGTCGTAATATTATTACTTGAAACTTGAGGATAAAAACTGTTGTTATCACACTTGCTTAACAACAGTGAGTGCATTCAATTTGTTGTGAAATGTGAAGTACTCATCTGAAAGGTTATTAGAATGATTCAGAGATACACAATTCCATAACTCAACATCAGCCGTGGGGCTAAAAATTATATACAGTGGACTCCGGATAAGACTATTCCCAGGGGAACCGTGGAAAATCGACTTAACCGAAAATCAACTTAACCGGAGTGTAACCAAAATGAGAAAAAATGCATGTGAACAAAGAAAGCCAATCTAGAATAAGTAAGGCCCTTCATATCGCGCTTTTCACTGACGTTGCTTGGTCGCGTTGAATTAACCAGAGAAGTAGAGGTCCCGGTTGTGGTCATCAGAGGCTCTTTCTTATGCCTAATAGCCCCAAAGAGGAATCAGAATACATAAAAAGTTGAATTTGAGATTTTTAAAAAAAGCGGAATCAACTTACTGTTATTGACTATGACATGTTTTGCAACAGAAAATGTAATAGACAATCCAAAAGTACTCAACTGATAAAATATATGTGTAAAAATGTGCAGGTTGTGTAGAGACTAAAAAGGGGGTAAAATAATAATAGAGGACACACAGGTTCTGGCAGTCTCAAAGCAAAGCACTGAATGGATGGATTTAACCTTGTCAGGACCCCCTCCGACCCCCCCCCCCCCCACCCTTTTCAACACACACCTAATCAACCAAACGCGCGTGCCGGCACACACACACACACACACACACACATACATACATACATACATAATACATACATACATACATAATACATACATACATACATACACACACAAATACACAGGGCTAAAATTGAATTGGGGGAAAAGGCTGACCGTACGCAATAATATTACCGATTGGAGCCAACATATAATATTACCTAGGTCATTGACCTCATGTACAGTGGAAACCTGAAATAACAGGGATGGTGGGACCAGAGCAAAAGTCCTGTTATAGCTGATCCCTGTTACATCTACTACTACTACTACTACTACTACTACTACTACTACTACTACTACTACTACTACTACTACTACTACTGCAACTACTACTACTACCACTACTACTACCACTACTACTACTACTACTACGACTACTACTACTACTACTACTACTACTACTACTACTACTATCACTACTTCTATTACTACCATTACTATGACGACGACTACAACGATGAGAGAAAGAGGGAGAGAGATAGATAGAGAGAGGTGAGGGGGGGGGGGTGTTCTTCTCTTTCCCTCTCACCATACATGACATAGATTTGTCTACTTTGTTAGATCAAAGGGATGGATGCCGCAATTTCGCATGTTCTTCACATGTCACACATAGTATCTACTAATACTAGGTACGTGTCATCATCAGTTAGAGAAACCGGTCAGCAAGTTCAAAGAGGTGAGTTTCACTCTTTGTGAAAAGGCATTGTCCCTGTACTGTTATAGCCGATTTGGTTCAAGTGAGGCCATGCTATAACCGATAATTTTTAATAGAGACAAAGAGAGGTAAAAAACGGGGATTTGAAAAATCTCTGTTATACCTACCCGATCCCTCTTATAACCGGCCTGTTATAAATGGTTTCCACTGTAGTTGGATTGAGTAAAATATCGAATTAAAAAAGTAGTCATTCTCAGAGGCATTATGCCCATGGAGCCGAAGTTTATCCTGGTTTGAATAGCGCGAAACGGACCATAGCAATTGCTACTCTTTGGATAGGACGCTAGTCTCTATGTCAAAGTACTTTCCGCTAGATCTAACAGACTCGGCTACCCAATCACTGCTGGTTTGACAAGGGGAGGGGGATTAGAAAAAAAATCTTGACTTCATCGGGACAAGCTCAGTCCCTTGGAATGGGGTGGGGCTTTTAAAACCGTCTTATGGGCATGATGTTTTGTTACTGTATTCGTTTAGATTTGGACTCGGGACCACATTGATTTCATAGTCATATAATATCATGATTGCCTGCCCTTGTGTTTTTAATTTAAATTATTACATGTATTTATAATCTTTGGTGAATTCGGAGGAATTCATCATCACCGTCAAGGCAAAAGAGTTGAAATTTGAATGTAAACATACAGGGAATGAGATTAGCGGAAGAGTAGCCTCCCTTGATGGACGTCACCTTACATAGAGAAAGTCAACATGGTTTACGCATGCGTCTCTCGCGTCCTCGTTTTCGGTGAAGTGTCTCATGCCGCTTTCACCGGAAGCGAGGAGGAGAGAAGCACGCGCAAAACCAATATGACGTTCTCTCTCTAATAACTTCTCCGCCGGTGACGTCCAATCAAGGGACGCTACTCTTCCGCTAATCTCATTCCCTATAACTGAGTTTGAAAGAAGAGATAAGAAGAATGAGGAAATTCGAATATTTAGGTTTAAGAAACAATTTTTTAAGGCAATAACAAAGAAAAAATCAATCACCCCCCCCCCCCCCCCCCCCAAATAACCAACAACAAAAAACCAACAAAGTTAGACTGAAACAAACCAAAAACGAAAGAAGAAATAAGAAACAAAATATAGAAACAACAACAAAAGAAAACAAAAACAAACTTGCAATCATAGGCATTCTCCCAAATAAAGGTATTGATTGCAACAACGAAAAATAATAATTTTAGGTCAGTTTTGATATCAACTTTAAACCTCGGTTTTTCAGGATACATCATGCCGTTTAGACACAATTGAACACACAAATAATATAATAATTAATAAGGGCAACTCTTGAGAAATTTTTCACACAAAGGGCCAGACTAGATGTGCGCAAGCATAGTTTCGGTGTTAGAGTGTTCAAGTGTGGAACAGTCTACCAGAGAAAGTTGTCAGTGCTAATTCACGTAACTCATTCAAGAACAGACTGGATAGCTATTGGAGAAACCAAGAAAGCTTATATGATTACAAGGCTAGCATCACATTCTGTCTTCACGGTAATCTGCAACCGGAAGAAACAAAGATAACACTGAGTCCAGCGAAGAGGATCATTGAGAACCTATGCTGGAAATCATCTCTAGTAGGTCTAAGTAAGAAATATCTTGGCCACTTTGCGTGTTCTGGAAATCTGTGGAATTTTGAGAGGGTTTTTTTTTTTCCTTCTTTTTATTTTCATTTTTGTTTGTTTTTTTGTTTTGTTTTTTTTTGTTTGTTTTTTTTTTGTTTTGTTTTTTTGTTGTTTTTTTTTTTGTTTTGTTTTTTTTTTTACGATTGATTATGCGAAAATGGCAAAGCATTTTAAAACAAAGGAAAATCTGGCCAAAGGTTTTTATTTTATAACACTTTATTAAGGTTCATAAAATAAAGACACAAAAAAAAAAGACAAAATAGCACCAATCAAAGCTGCATTTTCTTGACAATTATTCATTATTCATTTTTCCAGGTCGGCGTGGATGAATTGAGATTAAAATTAAAGATGTTGAAAGTTCTTGGTTGAGAGTTGTAGACCAAAAGTTTTCACTGCGGTCTGATAAACCCAAATTGTTATCGGCCCATTGTTGTACAGGAATATGAGTCTCGAGTTTTATTAAATCAACATACAGTGCATAGACTTTTGGAAATTATGTCAGTTATCATATAATATATTAACACTAATCGAATAAAGATTTCACTGGTTATGTTTTTTTATTCCAAAAGTTAAAATTATATATTGTGTGCACTTGGCTAAGAGGCTCACAACATTGCCATCCGGAAGTATAACGGACCATCACAAAAAAAACTATGTGTAACCAAAGAGTGTGTAGGGTAACGTAGTTACCAAGAGCTCTCACTTGTCTTAACCGCAATGCTATTGTCGCGTGCCAGGCGAGACAGCGAGATGAGTGTGCTCCGCGTGTATCATGCGCGCTAGGCTTACTGATACAATGAAGAAAATACGAGGAGAAGACGGAAGATGCTTGGCTTCACCAAAAGCGGGAAGTGAGAGCTCTTGGTAACATAACAATCGTTACCTACACGCTCTTTGGTGTAACCTTGAAAGATTACAGTCTGGTTGATACAGTTAATACAGACTTACTCATAAACACGGATGGAAAAAAAACAATAACAAAGACCTGAGTGACGTCAACTTCATTCTATCTTTATTTTGCCCCTGAAATCAACCGATGACGGTGATCCGAAGACCCATAGACTATAACCGGAGAAAACAACCCACAGATCGTGAGCATCACTCACAAATTTAACACAGATGATTGAAAAATGTGCAGTGTTGTCAAGCAGTGCGATGCTATTCCTTTCTCATCGTGTTAAAATAATGTGAGAAGTATTCACGTACTGGGCCTGACCTAGTTGTGTGTTTGGCACACGATTTGATACGATTTCTTCTACTGTTATATTTAAGGAGATCGATCGTGGCCTTCCTAAACTCATGGCCTGATCGTGGCCTTCGTAAAGTTATGGCCTGATACTGACCAAAAAATGACGTCAAAATGCCAGTCTTTTGCCACAAAAGAAAACGAATCGTGAGTTGTATTCAATATTTCAACCAATGAAATAACTTGTTTCCATGAGCTCTACTAACGACAACTCACTAATGACGTCAAACTGCCAGTCCTTTTGGATTTCAGTATCAGGCTATAACATAACGATGGCTACGCTGATACTGACCAAAAAATGACGTCAAAATGCCAGTCTTTTGCCACAAAAGAAAACAAATCGTGAGTTGTATTCAATAGTTCAACCAATGAAATAACTTGTTTCCATGGGCTCTACTAACGACAACTCAAACTGCCAGTCCTTTTGGATTTCAGTGTCAGGCTATAACATAACGATGGCTACGGCCTGACACCCCCAACAAATAACGTCAAAAGACAAGTCTTTGGCCACAAAAGAAAACAAATCGTGAGTTATAGATAGTTCGAAGATGACGTCACTCAGGTCTTTATTATTGTTTTTTGCCATCCGCGTTTATGAGTAATGCTCACTGAACAGTATTAACCTGACTATAAACGTTCATGGATACACACAGTTTTGTGTGTTGGTCCGTTTTACTTCCGGATGGCAATGTTATGAGCTTCTTAGCCAAGCGC
>NC_088360.1:131171770-131306770 GCF_034508935.2 Berghia stephanieae | reverse complement strand
CATTTAAATTATTTCTTTTTTTTTCTCGTTTTCATTAAGTACTTCTCAAAACTCATTTATTTAAATTGTTTTCTTATTTGTTTTTTGTTGTTTTTTTTTTGTTTTTGTTTTTTAACAAATTAATTTGTTAGTTCTTTTTTTTATTATTCTTAAAGTAATTACCGCTGTATTTTTATTGCCAGACTAAATAATTTTGCAAAACAATGTAATTTTCTATTGTATTCCCTCAAATAAAATAAAACACTTTTATTCAAAAGTCACGACTAAATAAATATATAAAATACAACCACCATTTTGGTTTTCTCAACAATTGAATTAGTATACGAGAAATACTCTTCTGAGTAAGGAGAGAGTTGAATTCTAAGTTATAGAGGAAATAAATACTTTTAAAGGAAGGGTGGGCAGATTCCGTACTTGCCCGTCCTGAAGCTAATACATAAGATGGTTCGCGACGAAGAGGCGGGAAGCTAGGGGTTGGTTGGGGAAGGAGTAAAGATAACACGGTCGTTATTGTGATAGTATAACGAATGCATGAGGAGAGATTGATAAAAATTCTTTTGTCTTAATTGTATTGTGTGAATTATTGGCGAAAGCCTAAGATTAAATAAACTTTGTAATATCGTATGGTGGTAACCATCATTGTCGACGACATCGTCGTTGTCATCATCATCATCATCATCATCATCATCATCATCATCATCATCATCATCATCATCATCATCATCACCATCATCATTAACAACAACAACAACAACAACAATATTAACAGCAAGTACAACAATCGTCTCCACAACTATCATTCCAACCAACAGCACCACCAAAACCACTATCATAATTACATCCTCCCTCACCGCCTCGTCTTCCTCCTCCTCCTCCACCACCACCACCACCGCTACCACTATTCCAACCACTACCACCACCGGCACAATCATTCTAACCACCAAGACAGCAGTAAAAATGATGCAATTTCAGCTCTGAATGAAACTCGAGTCATATCGCTGTTGTTGCTTTTCGATGAAAACTTTAAGGTTACTACATACTACTGAAAACCAGTAATGTAACAGAAATATTAATCTCGCCGTTGAGGGATTAAAGCATCTCTTTAATTTTTCGAGTGAACGAAATGGACTTCTATTGTCAAGGTGTTGTCGCATTATGTCTCGTCGCTTTATTTTTTAGTTGTATTCTCTTTCGTGATTATTTTTTGATTACTTTTGGAATAATTAAAATCTACTGGTATTGTCATTTCATTGTGAATGTGATTATTTGTGGTTGAAATATTTTTTTTTAAAGGTGAAAAAAAAATTATAATTTAAAAAAAAAAAAAAAAAAAAAAAAAAATATATATATATATATATATATATATATATATATATATATATATATATATATATATATATATATATATTTTATATTATTTTATTATATTTATATATTTATGATGTGTTGCAGGTATTCGTTCGGTACGAAAGTGCTCGATGTGGTTGGCTAATAAAAATGTTATAATTTTCAGTACATTTATTTTCAAGACGATTTCGTTTCTGTGTTCCCACTTCATCAGTCGGCAGAATCCATTTTAAAATATATATATATATATATATATGACCGGATCATCTTTGCCCAACCACTGTAAATAGGCTAGAACCGCCACTGCGTATCGTAATCATCATTGTCGACGACACGTCGTTGTCATCATAATCATCATCATCATTAACAACAACAACAACAACATTAACAACAAGCACTACAATAGCAATAAAAACAATATCAACATCATCATATAATTTCCATCATCGTCTCCACAACTATCATTCTAACCAACAGCACCACCAAAACCACTACCATAATTACATCCTCTCTCACCGTCTCCTCTTCCTCCTCCTCCTCCACCACCACCACCACCGCTACCACTATTCCAACCACTACTACCACCGGCACAATCATTCTAACCACCAAGAGAGCAGTAAAAATGATGCAATTTGAGCCCTGAATGAAACTCGAATCATATCGCTGTTGTTGCTTCTCGATGACAACTTAAAAGTTACTACTGAAAATCAGTAATGTAACAGGAATATTAATCTCGCTGTTGAGGGATTAAAGCATCTCTTTAATTTTTCGAGTGAACGAAATGGACTTGTATTGTCAAGGTGTTGTCGCATTATGTCACGTCGCTTTATTTTTCAGTTTTATTCTCTTTTGTGATTCATTTTTGATTACTTTTGGAATAATTAAAATCTACTGGTATTGTCATTTCATTGTGAATGTGATTATTTGTGGTTGAATTTATTTTTTTAAGGTGAAAATAAATAAATAAATAAATAAATATATATATATATATATATATATATATATATATATATATATATATATATATATATATTTATATATATATATATATATATATATATATATATATATATATATATATATATATATATATAATATATATATATATGACCGAATCATCTTTGCCCCACCACTATAGATAGGCTAGAACCGCCACTGCATACAGCTTCCTATATTCCAAACTCCCCTCCCCCTCTTCTAAGTTTGTAATTTTTTAAAAATCATGTTTATTTTATATCCTCCTTTCCTACTTGTTGGGGTCCGACTCATTCCGACATGATACTGTTCTATGACGGTTTGACAAAGATATGAAGGGTTGTATATTAAACAGTGACAAACAAGGCCAAATGAAACATATAAGAAATAAATTCATCCTAAAAACCCTCAAACCGATCCAAAACTGTAGTTTTTTTAAAATATATAAGTTTATAGATTTCGTAATACATACCTGCCTGCCCACATCCTTGCCCAAAGAGGCACCCATTGACAGGAAGATGACACACAACTGAAGCTTTGGGTATGGATGGAAGAGAAATAACTTGATAATTGACGTAGCAAAATTTCCACTAAACATGCTCAATCGCTTTACAGGTTCTTCCCAGTCAACAAAAACATTTAACATGTAGGATAAGACGTGACGCCCAAAAGGCAATATTGTATTTTTTTTCAGACACAATGCTGTTAATGGCCAGGTACTCATTATACACCTCAGTACGACTAGAGACTTTGACTAAAGAGCCTTTCCTAAGGACTCAACTATGTGTCGCTAACGGTGGGACTCGAACCCTTTACTTGACCTATCGGTCCAAAGACGTGCGTGCGTCATACCACAAGACCTCATTGCCGCACATATCTTAACTATAATCGTTGGTCTTCGTCCTTCTCAAATATAACGACTGACTTGGTACGACTGAATGTTACTCTCAATGTGATGGAACAATGAAAAAAAAAGAAGATAAGGACCTTCGTTATAGTCAGTCACAGTGCGTGTTTGGATGTCTCACTATTTTTCAGTATTCTTAATAAACTCATATTTAAAATTTTGGGTAGAAAACTCCTCCTTCCACATCGGAAGCTGCCAACTCACAACATCAATAGAATTATTGGAAAATCATCAAAAGTCAGAAATTCCGGTCCGATCGTGAAAGGTAGATTCTATGGCTCCGCGTACAAACCTAAAAAGCCAAATGTTCTTGAAAAATGTGTTAATGTTAAAAATGTATCACTTATTACTTATTAGGCATCGTTTCTTTACTTTAAAAAATCAAGCTTGGATAATTGGGAGAAAAATATTGTATTTTATCGAAACATAACTTTATGTTTGATTTTTCTCAGCTGGATTATAATGTACGTTTCAGGTTCATGCTTGTAGTCACAGTGATATTAACTTTTTTGGAGGTCTGATAACCCAAATTGTTAAGGACTCATTGAAACTTTCAAATATACACAAAATATTTTCCATTACAAAAATGTTAATCAAACGCACAATTGTTTTCGGTTATCAGACTTGAATGTATGCGAACGTAGGGTAACAGAAGTTTAAATTAGAAATCAACATTTAAAAAAAAAATTGAAATCAAAATAACCCAAGTTAGAATAACAAAAGTCTAATTTTTCTTATTTTGTTTTCGTTTTTGACATTAGAATTCTATTTCCAACACACAATTATTACGACCGACATATTTTCAAGGTCTGCTAACCAAATACAATCATGGGCTTAATAATGGACAATATTTAGCGATTGTTTGAGAGTATTTGCCTCTTAACAGTTTGGGTTATCAGCCTTGAAAATATGGACACGTCGATCACAACATAACATCACTTTGAAACAATTGATCTCACATTGAATTAAAGAACAGAAATAAAAATATAATACTCACCAACACGTTTAGACCCTTCATGATGACTCTGAATGAGAACGGTATAAACACAAAGACACGAGTTTGTCGGGTTTTTAATGATCAGAAGGGATCTCTGACGTAGTCAAGGTTTGACACCTGTCAATCACATGCCATGTGCCTAACTAACGGATTTATAATATATGTTGATGATGAAACATATGTTTTAAAACCGAAACATTATAAAAAGATTAAATTTCTAATTTCAACACATTTAGGAGAAGACACATAATTCTTGGTTGATACCAAGGTTGATATTTATTGTAAATTTGAAGCTGATCAAGAAGCTGAACTCAAAACAGTGAAAATCCGGGAGAAAAAATGTCTATTTTTTTAGGCTGCCAAGCCACCGATAGCCGATCGCCTCGAAGAATATAAAGCTCGACGGGATTTACGAGCGACCGACCGTCCCTCTGTTTCTCATTCAGTTATTTGACCATACACGTTTTGATTTCACTACGATTTCCTTCAGTCTTGCCTGTCTCCGGTAAAATTCATTACGTGTATGGGCCCTCTTAAAGGCCCCATATACCTGTCATCTGCATTTTTTGCGGCCGCAAATATCAGGGCGATCCGCAAATTTTGGCAAATTTCCCAAAATTGGCAAATCGTGGCAAATTTTGGGAAAATTGGCAAATCGCGTGGCAAATTTTGGGGAAAAAAAGAAGCGAAAACAAAATAACGAAAAAAAAAAAGGTGCGAAAGTTGAGAAATGTTGCAGCTTTGTCTGGGCCCAAACCAAGGGAAGCTACTCTCTACGGATAATGATCCTTTAAAATCTTTGTAACAACGCTATTGTGTAAATTAATAAATGTAGCCTCCTTAAATGTAATATATTGTCTTTTATATATCTTTGTTTCTGTATCGCGTGTTAATTTTTACTGAAACACTTAGTTCTCCTCTGCAAATTTTTTGGCAAATTTTGGTCTTTTTGGCAAATTTCTTGGCAAATTTTGGCAAATTTTAGGTCCCAATTTGGCAAAAAAATGCAGATGACAGAATATACGTGGTGATATCTACCAGTGACGATCTGGGGATAGACTCATTCTGCCTTGCTTAATATTTTTCAAGGCGATTGGCTATCGGGGGCGTAGCAGTATAAAAGAGTGGGCAATTTTTTCCCCCGGATTTTCGCTGTTTTGACGTCAAATTCTTGATCAGTGTCAAATTTACAATAGGTTTGATACCAAGAACTTTGTCCAAAAATGGTTGAAATTAGAAATCAATTTTAATTAAAGGTTAGGCTATGTGGTCGACAGAACAGTGCCCCTGTCGTCATGCCTCGTCATTCATATCGTGTTCTTGTTGGCTTGGGATCCATTGGAAAGCGCTTTGAGCGCGTCTAGTGTATATTGCGCCAAATAAACGCTGTATTATTATATTTTTAAAATAATATTTTTATAAATTTTGAGTCAGGGAGAAATAAATGAAGAAAATGTTTCGTTTTTCTTCAAGTTTTTGATCACCGTAAAATTAATAATGGGTTTCATACAAAATAATAAATTTCTTTGATAAATCAGTTTAAGAAAAATAGATTTCCGATTCTCGTAATGTTTATTGTAATAACTGGGGGGGGGGGGGGGGGGTATGCGGGAGGTAACCGAGAGGACTGTCAGCCCGCCATGGGAGCGCTGTCGATTTATTTATATAATAATAATAATAATAATAATAATAATAATAATAATAATTAATAAAATAATATATAATAATAATAATAAATAAATAAATAATAATAATAATAATAATAATAATAATATAATAATAATAATATATAATATATAAATAGTGATGATTGTTATGCACCAAAGGCAGTGCATACAAAGACTGACAGGGAGGACACTCATTGGTGGCCAGTCAACAAGTCATTTAAATTTCAAAGTCTTATAAATCATACTATTTCACAGACTTAGTAATATTTAACACGGTAGCATAAAATATACATAAACAGGAATATACGTTGTCTAATATAACGTCAATGCACGTTTGTAGGTAACTAATGATACGAATATAATGTATTCTTAAAATGTATTCAATTGTGACATTATTTAGAAGTAATTAAATGTAATTTAGTGTGTTATTTATGGAAATACAATATTGGCAATACAATTGCCAAGGTCGATCGATACCTCAATACACCATAACAATGATGATGATGACGACGACGACAACGGCGACGATGATGATGATGATGATGATGATGATAATGATGATGATGATGATGATGATGATGATGATTATGATGATGATGATGATGATGATGATGATGATGATGATGATGAACGTTGGTTTGGAGTCTTCTACGGACATTTCTTACAAATAGATTATGCCGACTGATGAGGTGGGAACACTGAAACGAATCGTCTTGGCAAGAATAATGTGAGTGAAAATTTACATTTATATATATATATATATATATATATATATATATATATATATATATATATATATATATATATATATATATATATATATATTATTATTGTGTGGTGTGTGTGTGTGTGTTAAGGAAGATGACTCTACGTTCTTTTAAGGACTCTAATTTTTTTATAGGTTTAATGGCGCTTATTGAGAGGTCATTGAGGTCATTTTAGGGCTAGTAGAATGGAAGAAGTGGGATACCAGTAAAAAAAAATCCTAGTTTTACAAGACATGATAGACAATGAACAATAGACTAGCCCTACATGCCTGTCCATTTATGATGATGCCTAACCTACAATAGGCTAAGCATCAATGTCACCAGTATTGATTAAGGTAAGTATCAACGATATTTGGTCCACTGGTGGACTGAAAACACAGTTCCTTCACTTTCTTTCACTCTTTCTCTACTTTCGTTTTCTAAATAAAAAGAAGTGGTTCTACATAATATGTCTTTACTAAAAAATTTAGTTTACGGATTCAAAGATGCTGGGTACCTGGTAGGCGATATCGGGCATTTGAACTGTTGGAGATATGTTGTGAGCGGGCGATTACGGGCGATTTGGACAGCAATGGGTTTAAAATGTTATATCTATGATTAATCTTTAAATAAAATAAATTCAATGGAGGAACTTAAATCGTTCTGACGTTCTTTCCTTGTCCTGAAAAGTTGTTTATGAAACTACCAGGCTGGGTGGGGTCTTTTGACCTCCCATGATGGGAAAGAGGTCATTTGCTGTGCCTTCTATACCCCTTGTGCGGCGATGTGGTCAATTGGTATGACACTCATTTTCAGATCGGAAGGTCCTGGGTTCAATCCTCACTCAGCGCACAGTTGAGTCCTTGGAAAAGGCTCATTACTCACATCCTCTTACTGTGCTCGGGCGTAAAATGAGTACCTGGCCGTTAACAGCGTTGTCTCTGATGGAGAGAAAATGTAATATCGCCTAACAGGCGTTTGCGTGTTGCTGTTGGTTAGTTACCCTTTGTAAAGCGCATTGAGCATATTTAATGGATATTGCGCAATATAAAAGCTCAAGATCTGTTTTCTGAGTTACTTTCTGTCTTTGTCTTGGAACGGGACTACTTGGTTTTGTCTGAACCTTTGCTGAGAGGGAATGTGTGTTGAATTCCTATTTTCTTCCTTTTTAATGGCGCTGATATGACGTTATGTGTTAAAGCGCCCTAAAACCCTTAAAAACAAACACTACACTGCCGGTTGGGGTTCCTGACCTCACATTGGGGGCAGAGAGGCACTTACTATGTCTTCTATCCCCCTATATCTGTTTTCCAACATGGTTTCTGTCTTAGTCTTTGAATAAGATTACTTAGGTTTTGTCCTAGCCCTGGCTGGATATGATATTTTTTGTCTTGTAAATCTCTGTTATGCACTGTATTATTTTTATATTATATATATATATATATATATATATATATATATATATATATATATATATATATATATATATAATATATATATATATGATTTGTAAACATTTGAGTGTGTTCCTCTTAGTGGGGACCTGTGCTTGTGTCAGGATGATACATTTAGGTGATCTCAAACTAAGTATACACTAATACAGTCGACTACGCTTGTAGCGATGTCGTCGGGGGACCAGAAAAAAGATCGTTACATCCAAAGTTCGCGACAGCGGTTGGAAGAATATTCAAGGGAAATAATTCTGACTATTCAACTTCGTTGTAGAGTTAATATATTGAGTTACTGCCCTTATCTTGACAAAAATTCATCGTGACCACTGTAGACAATTAATTAGGTTTTTTGGGGTTTTTTTTTTTTTTTTTTTTGTTTTTTTTTTTTTTAAAAAAGAACTCGTTGCGCTCTTTCAATTTCATTATTCCCGATACGGTGTTTGCTGATACTCCAAACTCAGATGCTGCATTCTTTTGCTTTTTTCCGTTCTCAATTGCACCAATCAGTTCTATTTTTCTCTTCAAAGAAAGCACAATGCATTTTCCTCCTGTCGCCATTGTTAAGTCGAGTTGTAGTTGTTGTCTGTGGTTGAGGCAACACACTTAATACGCTGTACACTAGACTACAACACATGCGAGACAGCACACAAAGGCACTTGGCGAAGTGAGAGAGGTATAGTCTATATCTAGTGAAAGAGAAGAGGAGTTTGTTTCGCTCTACTCTGACACAGCACGCAAGACAAGCAGCACATATTATATCAGTGGTACATTACACACACAAAGTGTATTGTATGTGTTGTATTGACACAGGCGCTTGGCGAAGTGAGAGAAGCAGTGAGGAGAGTGTGTTTCCGTTATATTTTTACTATAAAGTATTATGTTCGGGGATAAGAATACGCATCACTATAACCGTCATGACGGATGTAGCGAAGTCATTACAACCGTTTGTATTTTATTGAGTTTGTGTTACACGGGTGCCTGTTCTACAGAAAAAGATCGTTACTTCCGAAGATCGCTACAACCGACTTCGCTACAAGTGGAGTGAACTGTACTGACAAACTGATAGTGTGCTCTTGGAATCTACATCTCTTCCCTATTTGAACTTTTTACTATCCCATTTCCTTCCTTTTTACTGGCACTGATATGACCTAAATGTATTACAAGCGCTGTAAAACATACCTGATTAATCAGAAGGTCTGAGTTTCGATCCCCAGTCGAGGTAGATTGATTTTTTGGGATGGTTTTTTTTCTTCTATTTTTCTTTCTTCCTTTGTCTGGCACCTTTCATACACACTTCTTCAGATCTTTATCTAACACTGGTGCCTGCTCCTTAATTTCTTAATTGATATCCTAGCCATACCCAAGGCAAGCAAATAGCAGCAATGTCATATAAAAAAGAATTAAAGAAACAAAGGATAAGTACTTTTGTTCTCAAAATTTAATCACTTGTTAACAAAACCTTACAACTAATAATGTTTTCACCACAATCTCATACAGCCCAAAAATAATAAAATGCAATCTTTCAATTCTTCACCTGATTAAAATCAATCAATTACTTCAATCTAAACCAATCATTCAATAAAATACACATCAGACTAATATTGCAAAACTGCTGTTTGGGAAAATCTATGACAACCCAAAATACCTGATACCAACCAACTTTATTCAAATAGATTATAAAGGTAGTAGATTAGGGCAAAATCTGTAAGTGACAAATGTGCAACACTTCTTCGCCTTCAACTAACACAAATAACTAATAAAAATGTGAGCCAAACAGTCAATGTTGTCTTCGGGTTATGAATTTTCAACACAGTAAGTTGATGGTAATTTTTAAGCCATCGATATATAAATGTTTGAGTCGTTCTATTTAGATAAAGAAGTCGAAAAAGGTTTTGGGCCAAAATGTTGATCGGTGTATAGCAGGGTGCGACAAAGTCTGACTGTCATTCAAATATCGCACAATGATATCACATGCACACACAACACCATTCATTAAAACAATCAAAACAATAAATTACAATGAATTGGGCTCTGCTTTCATGACACCTTCATCTTGAACGCCATCTTTGCCAACGACCCTCAATCGAAAACTTCCAAGGTTCACAATAAAACGCCTTTGGATCTGATCAGAAGAGAAAAACAAAGGGATAACTCATTACACGATTTCAGACAATTACTTTTTACATAAATTTACAACCGTTACAAATGGAAGCAAAATCATTTTTTTAAAACAGGCAAGTCTCCATTTTCAAAAAAGTCTGAAATATAAAAACAGCATTAAGTGATATATGTTACAGTGAATGACATAATCAGTCGGATGGTGAAAAGGTTTGAATTGAGATATTGCCAAGTTTAGTTAGAAGGTCAATTTTTTATCAAAAATGAGTTCTTGTCATAAATGATTAAATCAACCCTTTTTGTACATCTTTGGGAAATATCAAAGCTTAATTTCACTTCTAAATATTTTTTTACAGGTAGTCAAGTTGAAAAAGTATAAAATTTGAGAAAAGTACTGGATACCTTTCCCATAAATCTGACCACAACATCATGAAAAATCACCCGCTTTACTTCAAATAAAGATTAAAATATTCTCGTGAGCGTATTCTTTAAGAAAATGAAAAAAAAAAAGCAAATCCAAAATTTTCAGCTTTCAACTGTTTTTGTCATGCAGACACATATATCAACTGTTATCAGTTCATCTTTCAATATTGAAATAAAGTTTCCATAAATATGTTGAATTAAAAATATAAAAATAAAATAAAATTCCCTTTTTTCATCCCATAGGGGACATTTGTCTCTAGGGTCTATTCCAAGGGAAGACTGGAATAACCCAGACGTCAGCTGCAAATTGAGCTAGGGCGAGGTGACTTGCTCCAGGCCAAACAGCGCAGTGGGTAATCTGTACTGAGTTTGACTACTCGCCTCGTTGTGTGGCCTTGAGCAAGTCATCTCGCCCTAGCTCACTTTGGGGCGCTGCACTGCAGCTGATGCCTGGGTTATTCCAGTCTTCCCTTGGGATAGACCCTAAAGATAAATTTCCCCTTGGGAATGAATAAAGGGAATGTTATTTTTTATTTTATTTAATTTAATCTTCATTGAAAGAAGTGGTGTTTTACTGTTGTGCATCAGTATATGTCAATAAATTGTTTAACAACTTACCTCATTTATACATTTTAGTAACAAGTCCTTTGCTCCAGCCAAATCAAGATCTGGAAATATCAAATTAAAAAATTAAGGAGCAGGCACCGGTGTAAGATTAAGATCTGAACAAATGTGTATGAAAGGTGCCAAACAAAGAAAGAAAGAAGAATACAAGGGGAAAAAACATACAAAAAAATAAGTGACTGATTTTTTGGTATGGTTTTTTTTTCTTGTATTTTTCTTTTTTTCTTTGTCTGGTACCTTTCATACACACTTGTTCAGATTTTTATCAAAATCTGGAAGAGGAAATGGGAGACATTTTCTTATACATCGATGATAAAAGTTTAAAAAAAATTTTAATCTGGAGTTTATCATGTTATGCTTTGCATGACGTTGTGTGTGTGTGTGTGTGTGTGTGTGTGTGTGTGTATGTGTGTGTGTGGGTTTGTGCACATGTCTATGAAACCTATTGTAATGAATGTTTGCTTAACTATAAAGAAAATATTTGTCTATTTCTTTTTTATTTACTTTTTCGGCACTAAACAATCGAACCAGCTATTCAATCACTACTCAGTGGACAGAGGTCAGGAAAAACCTCTTACACATCTGGGTCTCATACTAGGAGCACTGCTTACTGAGTAGCAAAACCTGTGTAGAGTATCATACTTACAAATTGATATCCTTGAATTATGCTTTTTCCTATACTAGGTTAAAACATTGACAATGCCATTAATATTAGAACAGCAACATGGGACCTCAATCAATGACTTAAAAGAATTAGGCCACTAACTAATAGGGTTGCTGATTCAAGAGGCAAAGATTTACTGAAATCTTACGAGAACACATCGAGCAGCCCCTATCTGAGCACCGAATTCCAATACAAAACATTAGTAGATATTTACTTTTTTTCCATTCAGAAGGTATTTGGAAAATACTGAGGTTTTTAAATATACTGAATTCCGTAAATATATGGAAAATCGGCAACCCTGCTAATATGACTAATGTTTAGTGACAGTTAAGCATTTAAAATCCCGTGTGGTGTCCGGGGTCCCTCAACTGAGAGGGTCAAGAATAGCCCAACGCCAAGCCAGCGTGTCATAAAAGGCGACTAATGGTGTGTGATTCCCCATCTTTGAGTCACCTGGTCCTCCAGGTTGGGGGTTGGCAAAGGGTTAACACCCCTTTCCGTTAAACTCAAACCGTTACAGAAACACAGACAGACAAACCAAATCCTTTTTTTTAGCTTGGGCGACCGAAGAGTTTCTGGAATTACAGAATTTATGAAGGACAACAGACAAAGCCGAAAGGACTCTGCTGACCCGATGACGTCTTCGCCAAACAAGCAGCTTCGAATTGCGTCGTGGAACGTTCGCACCATGTATGAAGCAGGAAAAAGCTCTCAAGTTGTGACTGAGATGAGAAGATACAGGCTGCATATACTTGGAGTAAGCGAAACCCACTGGATACAATCCGGACAGAAACACCTCAAGTCTGGGGAGAAGATTTTATATTCAGGAGAGGGGACGGGATTCATACACAGGGAGTAGGAATAATTCTAAGCAAGTTTGCCCAGAAGTCACTTAGAGGATGGGAACAATGCGGAGAAAGGATCATCATGGCGTCCTTTACAACACGGAGTAAGAAGATCAGCATGAACATTGTACAGATCTATGCCCCAACAAATGATGCAACAGATGAGGACAAAGATACATTTTATGGTCTGCTACAACAAGTCATTGACAAGTTGCCAAGGAAAGACATCAACATATTGATGGGAGATGCTAATGCAAAAGTGGGACAGGATAACGTAGGCTATGAAGGTATCATGGGACGTCATGGCATGGGAGAAATGAATGATAATGGTGAGAGATTTGCAAATTTCTGTGCATTCAACAGTTTGGTGATTGGAGGATCAGTGTTCCCCCATAAGAGGATCCACAAAGCAACTTGGGTCTCACCAGATGGTGTGACAGAGAATCAGATTGATCATTTTTGTATCTCTCGTAGATTCAGACGTTCATTGGAAGATGTGACAGTACGGAGAGGGGCAGATGTTGGATCAGACCACCACCTGCTATTGGCAAAGCTTAAGCTCCGACTCAGAAAACACGGGGCCAGATCACATACAAGAAGAAAATTCGAGGTGAATGCACTTGATGGGGAAAAGAATGAGGAATTCAAACTACAATTGAGTAATAGATTCCAACCTCTTACTGAGCTCGAGGAGGACATAGATGTAGAGTCACATTGGGCAAAGATCAAGGAAGTTTACATAACAACTTGCCACGAGGTATTGGGGGTAAAGAAATCGGAACATAAAGAATGGATAAGTCCAACCACCTTGGACCTTATTGAAAAGAGGAGAACAAGGAAGGAACAAGTGAATGCAAGCCGAACAAGGGCTTCAAGACTGGATGCACAAGAGCAGTATCGAGCCATAGCTAAGGAAGTCAAAAGATCTGTGAAGAAAGACAAGGAAGCATTCATGAACAGACTTGCAGAGAAAGCAGAAGCAGCAGCGACTGGAGGACACATGAGGATCCTTTATCAAACTACCAAGACACTTGCTGGAAAATATGGGAAACCAGAGGTACCAGTCAAAGACAAAGATGGGAAAACTATTTTTGGAAAAGAGGCTCAATCTGAACGATGGAGGGAACATTTCAACTGCCTTCTGAACAGACCACCACCAGACAACCAGCCAGAAATTTTGCCTGCAAGGAATGAGCTACCAATTAGCTGTGATCCACCATCGATAGCAGAGATTGTGGGTGCCATTAACAAGATGAAAAGGGGGAAAGCTGCTGGACCAGACCAGATTCCACCGGAGGCTCTAAAAGTTGATGCGGAAAGAAATGCTGAGGCCCTGCACCCACTATTTGAGAGAATCTGGAATGACGGGATATTCCCAAAGGATTGGAAGGAAGGACATCTTATCAAGCTTCCAAAGAAAGGGGACCTCAGTAATTGTAATAATTATCGAGGCATCACTCTTCTTTCTATCCCAGGAAAGGTTTTCAACCGTATTATTTTAGAGAGAATTAAGAATGCAACAGATGCTAAACTGCGGGACGAACAGGCAGGTTTTCGGAAAAACCGTTCAACCACCGACCAGATTGCCTCTCTGCGAGTCATAGTGGAACAGTCTATAGAATGGAACTCTCCTCTTATTGTCAACTTTCTGGATTACGAGAAGGCTTTCGACAGTATTGACAGAGCAACATTGTGGAAAATTCTGGCACATTATGGACTCCCTGAAAAGATAGTAAACCTCATTAAGGAAATGTATGAAGGATCAAGTTGCAGGGTTGTACATGAAGATCAGCTGACTGACAGCTTTGAAATTAAGACTGGTGTCAAGCAGGGATGCTTGCTCTCTCCATTCCTGTTCATCCTTGCCATTGATTGGCTAATGAAGGAAACCTCCAAAGGGAGAAGAAATGGGATACAGTGGACCCCCTGGACACAGTTGGATGATCTGGATTTTGCAGATGATCTGGCTCTTTTGTCCCACACCCAGGACCAGATGCAAACAAAAACCACAATTATAAACAGCCTCTCGGAATCAATTGGTCTAAGAATACACCCTGCAAAGTCAAAGGTCTTGAGGATAGGTACGCGTCAAAGGGAGCAGATCAAAGTAAAAGATCAGGAACTCGAAGAATATAGACACTTTCTGCTATCTCGGAAGTATAATTGACAAGGATGGAGGCACGGAAGCAGAGGTGAAAGCACGAATAGGAAAGGCACAGGCTGCATTCACATCTTTGAACAGAGTTTGGAGAACTAAAGATATCTCCCTTCAACTAAAGCTAAGACTTTTCAACTCAAACGTGAAGTCTGTCCTACTGTATGGATGTGAAACTTGGAACGCATCACAGGCATGTATAAGGAGGGTACAGATTTTTGTAAACAGGTGCATGCGTAAGCTACTCAGAATAAAATGGATGGATAGAATAAAAAATGAAGAAGTATGGAAAAGAACACAGCAGAAACCAGTAGGAGAGGATATAGGAAGAAGACGATGGAGGTGGATGTGACACACGCTTAGAAAGAATGACTCAACTATAACAAAGAAAGTATTGGACTGGAACCCTCAGGGCAGAAGATCAAGGGGAAGGCCACGAGGAACATGGAGAAGAATTAAAGAAGCTGATATACAGAGAAGTGGTAAGACCTGGAATGAGATAAAAAAGTTGGCTCAGGATAGAGAAGGATGGAAACTGTTTGTCTGTGGCCTATACCCTGACCCAGGGTGAAAAAGGCAATGATTAAGCATTTAAAAAGGTCACCTTTTTTGTAGTATTTGTCCATGATACTCAGGCCAAACAGACTTCCGTAACCATGAATTGCAAAGGGCAATTTGTTGAGGGATGCCAAATAATCCAAGAAATATAAGCATGGCCCAGTCTCCTTGTCATATCCAGCAATTAGCAAGTTTACTTGGTGACTTTTCTAAAAAGAGGAAGAGAACGGAAGTCTTACAGACATTTGATACTCACGACATGATGACAATAAAGATTAAATTAAATAAAACGACAACAACAACATCAAACATCAAACTCATTAAAGATTTCACATACAAGTCCTCTATCAACAAAACAACAATAACAAAAATCTATAAGTAAATATTGAAGTCACTGATGGACATATTTATACTAGATACATTTTTAAAAATATGTCAAAAATTATGCCCTTCTGCCACGACATCATAAGATATCGTCGTCTAGGCATTCCACAAAGAAATATAGATAATTCATCAAACAAGCTGTCTGATGTCAACAGGAATCACGCATGTTGTCCAGTGACCAAATTGGGGGTTAATAATCTTGCCCAAGCAAGGCTCGAACCCGGGACCATAAGGATCACAATGCAATGCCTTAACCACTCTGCCACTTTGCGCCCCCCCCCCTCCCCAGACACTTATAAACACATAGAAAATTCATTTTTTTAAATTATCATTCTGTACTTGTCTGCTACTTTCCCTGCCCATGGTAGGACATAAAATTACAGCTTAATCAAATTTTAATTTCAAGCCAAACTTACTTTTAAAATCTCAAATACAAACATGGCAAGTTTTTATAAATCAATAGTTGCATCTCTTGTACATAAATTTCTTCATAAGAAACCTTATCTTTTTACAGGCTTTCAAGTCATTTATATTCTGTGATAAAATTGTGAATTTAAATACACTTGAACACTGTTTCCTCAAACTCTTTGGGACATGCAAAAAAGTCCAAGAAAACTATTTTGAGGAAATCACATACAAAAAATAATTGTTTTTAAATTTGGGGCATTCAAATAAGTTCGGGGAAACCGTACAAGAGTACTGACTTCATTATTATTTACAAAAATTTACTAAAGTGAGGACATAAATGTTACAGTGAATGACATAATCAGTCGGATGGTGAAAAGGTTTGAACTGAGATATTGCCAAGTTTAGTTAGAAGGTTAATTTTTGTGATAAAAATTACCTGTGATCGCAGACTCTCTGCCATGTTTCTACGGGTGAAATTAGCAGCAGCATGAGGTGACAGTTCATAACCTGAAAATAAAAGTGAAGCAAAAAAAAATATTTATAAATCTCCGAAAATTGAAAATGTTGCAGTGGAAAACCAACTGTAAAAAATGAGCGCAGTACAAGAGACAATAATACATATCAACAATGCCTGAACAATTATGCCTCTCATCCCTTGATTTTATGAGGTCAATAATTTGCTACAAATACTTGTCAAAACATACATTTTTTTCTAAGTTTCAAAATAAAGAAAAATATTCAGTTTCAAATACATTTTCGTTTTGTTTAGTTTTTAAATAACATACAAAAGAGGAAAATATAATACAAAAGATGACAATAAAACAGCTTCAATAGAGAGTTATAATTTCTCACCATCTTTGACTTATCATCACATACGGCATAATTATTTTATGAAAGGTTGATCATTGCTATAGAAGGATCAATTTTGATGTTTATATAATGTGCTGACAAAATTGTTTTGTTTACAACAAAAATAACTCATCTGTAGGTAGCAGTTCATGTGCTGTGTCGTGCATTGAGTACAACTCTCACATAAAATAACAAATTATGTAATACGTGAATGGAATGACCAGATCAAGTGTCTGCATGCAGCTAAAAAAAATACTGAAATATTAATTTTCCACGTAACCCAAACTGTAAAAGCAGTGACAGGTGGCTTTTGGTAACAGATGATCTAGCTATATGTGGATGTATCTTCTCATTTTAAGTAGCCCTCTCTTTTTTTCCCCATGTTTTCACACTGTTTATTGATTCGATCGAAATGTGAAGAGGACAGCTTTAATAAAGCAAAAGATGTTTAAAAATAAACATTACAGGGTCAAACTATTCCCTTGCCAAAAAAAGAAACTGGGTGGGTATCCTGACCTCCCATAAAATGAATTATTTTGGAAATATTTCACACTTACCATTTCTCATTTTATACAGTTGAACATTTTTGGCAATGTACTCTGAAAATTGAATGCTGTCACCGGACTCGCCACAAACTGACATCAAAATGTTGTCACTCAAAGGATACATTTTGTCTTGGTCTGAATTTATTATTTTTTTTTTTAAATAACAGAGGAAAGAAAGAAAGAAAATTAGAACTTAAAAATTCCAAAGTTCATGCATTCAAATTCAAGCTAAGTCCAATCCACAGACAACAAAAAATTAAAGAGCATAGGAGCATTCCCCTTCATGAAAGAAGAGAATGTCTTACATGAATTTGAATGTTGTCTAAACAAAGAGTGGGTTTAGAGTCATAAAAGCCATTACATGAATAGTATGAGTTCATCGTAGAGGGCCGGTGACCCGTTGATGGTCTTTGGATCGGTCTCCACCAACTTGTGGAGGTCGAAAGGCTGGCTTCAATGGGAAATCAGTGCTGTATTTTAGATCCTGCAGAAAATTGTCAATTTGGCTTTTAAAGCTGTTTATGCTTGGCGCTGTAACTATTTTTTCAGGCAGGCTATTCCATGTCTCAACAATTCACTGACTAAAGACATTTTTTTGGATGTTTAAACGGCAATTTTGTTTGTCCTTGTTATATGTGAGGTAATCTTCTACATTTACTTTGTAGAAACTGTTGGTCAATTTATAATAGATCTCTGAGTCTTCTGTACATGAGGCTAGGGAGGTCTAATGCTCTGAGTCTATCTTCGTAGCTGAGGTTTGAAATTTCGGGAACAGGTTTGGTGGCTTGACGTTGGACATTTTCAATTAGTAAAGCATCTGATTTATTGATACACAGTTTCCATATTCCAAGTCTGATCGTATTAAACTTTAAAAAAGAGTGGTTAATATGGGTTTGTTTATATAGTCGAAAGATCTTCTGACAAGTCCCAGGATTCTATTTGCTTTGTTAACAGTCTTTTCACAGTGCTGGCTAAAATTCAATTTGGGGTCCACATATATTAGCAATGACTATCCCGCACAAATCTTTGGGCCTCTTTTTCGCTCACGAAGTGCCCAAATTCGCGACAAAATATGGGACAAAGCCAAGTGGTACATGCTATTTTAAAAAATTAATTACGAAGCTGTTTATCGATGAATATGACTGAAAGTTGGCACACAGTTAGAAAAGAGGTCATTTTAGATTATGTCAAGCGACAAAACTCGTACGATTACCAGAAGACCGTTAAAAATAGATTTTTACTATTTCGAGTACAATATTTCTAAAACTACAAAGAGGAGAGATTTTGTCGCTCATAACGTTATATATGCATATTTCTTCTATTTATATTTCAAATTTCATTGGATTGTGTTAAGTACTTTTCCCGTATTCTCACAAAACATCAACCCAATTTGCATTTCAATGAGTGAAAATATGGAGACGGCCATTTTGCTCCACCATCGCGCGACACGAAAATGACGTGAGCGAGGCAAGGCTGCCAGGTGGCCAGACTTTAACCTGACCAAATTCGACTTCAAAAGTGGCTAAATAGAAATCATATGGCTTTCACTATTAAGACTGGCCCACTTAAAATGAACTAAATTTTAACAAACAGAAAATTGAATAGACTAGGATAAATGTCAATGAGGCAAAAATAGATGAATAAAATTTAATAAAAGAAGCAAAATTATATATTTGGCGACACAAGTGGCCATCTGGCAACTTGTTCGCGGTAACTGACGACACAAATCCTCGCGCGCTGTTTTTAAATTAGAGGCATTGTTTCATTGTTATGTCATAGGGATAGTAGATTAACTCTCTCTCTCTCTCTCTCTCTCTCTCTCTCTCTCTCTCTCTCTCTCTCTCTCTCTCTCTCTCTTCTCTCTCTCAAATAAATACTAGAAATAACATAAGCCATGGTCTCACGGGACTGATTGATAATAATTTAGCAGGCATTTTTCGTTTGATTTGTATGTGCTGTAGACACAAAATTACACTTCGGAAAAGTTCCAAATGATCAATATTATGTATATTTGAAAACAAAATTATAGTTGACCCTAGCCATACAGCTCTAAAACTATACAAGTTAGAACTTTTCTGATGTCTTCATCATATTTTCTGATAATTTTGCCATAAAATTGCCAAGTTTTAATATCTAATTCCACGTATTAAGCGAGATACAGCCACAAACCAGAATAAAACGCAGAAAAAGCGTCCCATATTTTCCGTATTTTTTTCTATTTGTGAGTCATCCAAATAAATGACATTTGAAACTGCATAACTTTGTTATATATTAATGGATTTCCAAAATTCAAAAAGATTTTTACTCAGTGGAGATAGGGCTTTGATTTAAGAGGAGTATTTCCTACAAAAATAGAAAACAAAAATTTTCATAGTCATCGCTACATATATACACCAAGGTCTTTTTCACATAAAGTACTTTCCAATTTGATTTTAGCTCCCTTACTATCCTTCATCCTGTAGACATATTGGTGGCTGTTGTTTCCTAGGTGCATAACCTTGCATTTAATTGCATTGAAACCAGGGCTGGCGGAGTCGGTTATTTTTAAACCGACTCCGACTCCGACTCCAGCCTTGAAACCGACTCCCGACTCCTCAAGCATAGTATTAATAGGTAATAATATGCAACCAACACTCGCAGCTACTTTTAGCTTTTCCCCAGTATATGTATTATAACAATACAAGCCGCTTCATATTTGAAACTAGGACAAAAAAGGAACTGAAACTAGACAAAAAGGAAACTGAAACTAAGACATGAATAAAACTGTCATTAAGACCAACAAAAAGAGGAAAAGTGAAATTAAGACAATATTGAAACTGAAACCATTTATACTAAAATAAAGTCACTTCTTATGGTCTTATGGTTATCCCACTTTCTAATAACCTAACTTTAACATTGAAGAGTCAGCATCCCCACCCCTCCCTCTAGTCAGGTACGGGGTGATTGGCATTGATGCCAACTTAAATGTACAGCACGAGAGCATGAAGGTTGGGGAGGAAAGGGGGTTTTGGAAGCATAGTTCACCTTTAGCTAATACCAATGTAATTTTTTTCAAATTCTATAGGCCTGGATACTATCTATATCTAGTATCTAAAATATTACACATTGAATGATATAAAAATGCGGTGTGTCTTTTTTACGAAACCCGCCGAAACCCTGCGAAACCCGGCGACAAAGTTATGGGAAGTAGGTGGCAGTGGGGAGTGAACCTAGAACTCAGGGAAGTGTGCACCATTGGGGAGTGAACCTGGGACTGGGTTTCGGCGGGTTTCGTAAAAAAGAACTAGTGCTTTTTTACGAAACCCGCCGAAACCCGACAATATCCAGCAACGTTATGGGAAGTAGACAACTGTGGGGAGTGAACCCGAGACTCAGGGAAGTGTACATCAGTCGGGAGTGAACCTGAGACTAAGGTTATCGGCCGGTTTCGGCGGGTTTCGTAAAAAAGAATTAGTGCTTTATTACGAAACCCGCCGAAACCCGACAATATCCGGCAAAGTTATGGGAGTTTGACAACAGCGGGGGGTGATCCTGGGAATCAGGGCGGTGTACACCAGTGGGGAGTGAACCTGGGACTGTGTAAAAAGGATATCAGTGGGAAATAAACCTGGGACTAAAGGGAGATGGATACCATAGAAAGTTGATAGTTGGATATGGGAGTTGAGTACCAGAGGAGAATGAACCTGACACTATAGGAGATGGGCGCCAGTGTGGAGTGAACCTGGGACTCAGGGAAGTGCACACCAATTTGGAGTTAACCTGGGACTGTGGGAGATGGATAACTGTGGGTATCCGAGCCGAACTATAGGAGTTGGGTACCAGGGGAGAATGAACCTGACACTATAGAAGGTGGGCGCCAGTGGGGAGTGAACCTGGGAGTCAGGGAATTGCACACCAGTGGGGAGTTAACCTGGGACTGTGTAAAAAGGATGTCAGTGGGAAATAAACCTGGAACTAAAGGGAGATGGATACCATTGAAAGTTGAAGCCGGATATGGGAGTTGAGTACCAGAGGAGAATGAACCTGACACTATAGGAGATGGGCGCCAGGGTGGAGTGAACCTGGGACTCAGGGAAGTGCACACCAATTGGGAGCTAACCTGGGACTGTGGGAGATGGATAACTGTGGGTATCCGAGCCGAACTATAGGAGTTGGGTACCAGAGGAGAATGAACCTGACACTATAGAAGGTGGGCGCCAGTGGGGAGTGAACCTGGGAGTCAGGGAATTGCACACCAGTGGGGAGTTAACCTGGGACTGTGTAAAAAGGATATCAGTGGGAAATAAACCTGGAACTAAAGGGAGATGGATACCATTGAAAGTTGAAGCCGGATATGGGAGTTGAGTACCAGAGGAGAATGAACCTGACACTATAGGAGATGGGCGCCAGTGTGGAGTGAACCTGGGACTCAGGGAAGTGCACACCAATTTGGAGTTAACCTGGGACTGTGGGAGATGGATAACTGTGGGTATCCGAGCCAAACTATAGGAGTTGGGTACCAGAGGAGAATGAACCTGACACTATAGAAGGTGGGCGCCAGTGGGGAGTGAACCTGGAATCAGGGAATTGCACACCAGTGGGGAGTTAACCTGTGAATATCTAAAAAAGGATATCAGTGGGAAATAAATCCCGCTTCAACTCCCAATGGTATCCATCTCCCTTTAGTCCCAGATTTATTTCCTACTGATATCCTTTATACATAATCCCAGGTTAACTCCCCACTGGTGTGCAATTCCCTGAGTCCCAGGTTCACTCTCCACTGGCGCCCACCTCCTTTTGTGTCAGGTTCATTCTCCTCTGGTACCATACTTTCGTATTCGGCTTCAACTTTCAATGTTATCCATGTCCCTTTAGTCCCAGGTTTATTTCCCACTGATATCCTGTTTACATAGTCCCAGGTTCACTCCCCACTGGCGCCCACCTCCTATAGTGTCAGGTTCATTCTCCTCTGGTACCAAACTCTCATACCCGGCTTCAAATTTCAATGGTATCCATCTCCTTTAGTCCCAGGTTTATTTCCCACTGATATCCTTTTTTACATATTCCCAGGTTAAATCCCCACTGGTGTGTAATTCCCTGAATCCCAGGTTCACTCCCCACTGGCGCCCACCTTCTATAGTGTCAGGTTCATTCTCCTCTGGTACCAAACTCCTATAGTTCGGCTCGGATACCCACAGTTATCCATCTCCTGGTGTGCAATTCCCTGACTCCCAGGATCACCCCCAACTGTTGCCAAACTCCCATATAACTTTGCCGGATATTGTCGGGTTTCGGCGGGTTTCGTAATAAAGCACTAATTCTTTTTTACGAAACCCGCCGAAACCGGCCGATAACCTTAGTCTCAGGTTCACTCCCGACTGGTGTACACTTCCCTGAGTCTCGGGTTCACTCCCCACAGTTGTCTACTTTGCTGGATATGGTCGGGTTTCGTAAAAAAGCACTAGTTCTTTTTTACGAAACCCGCCGAAACCCAGTCCCAGGTTCACTCCCCAATGGTGCACACTTCCCTGAGTTCTAGGTTCACTCCCCACTGCCACCTACTTCCCATAACTTTGTCGGGATTCGTCGGGTTTCATCGGGTTTCGGCAGGTTTCGTAAAAAAGACACACCCATAAAAATGCAATGTCTGAAAGTGGTAAGGAGTCGGAGTCGGGACTTCTAAAACCGACTCCGACTCCGACTCCACCCTCAAACAACCGACTCCTACCGACTCCGACTCCGACTCGCCAGCCCTGATTGAAACGGAGTTGCCATTTTTTTAGACCACAACTGAAGCCAGACTCTTAAGTGTTAAACAGACAGTAATGAATAACAATAACAATTGCTTTTGACTGTCTACCATCTGGACAATAAATGAAGTGAGTAGGAAAGTGCCAGACGACAGAATAAAAATTTAGCAGCGGCGATGGGGGCTCGAACTCGGGACCTTATACTGGTACAACAACCCCACCTGGCCGGGGATAGCGTGACTATACCGTTTGAGCTATCCACCACTCTAAAAAAGTGGTTTCACACCCTATGTCTATCTTGAGCCACTCTACCCGACTTCTTGGGGTCACGGATTCAACACACACAAGACAAACGCCGTGAAGTTAGTTGGTCATTGAAGCTGAATAGCCAATATTCTCAACACAAACATGTAACATAGAAACGATTGAGTTTGAGACATTGAGTATGCTCCGGTATTTGAATTTGGGATGAAATTTACAGAAAAGTGAGTGGAGCAGGCCCTTGCCGTGCCTTTACTCATGTTGATAATAACTAATAACAGTAAATGACAAACAACTAGGCGGCGTTTGTGTGTGTTGAACCCGTGGCCTCAAGGAGTCGGGTAAAGCGGCTAAATAGACATAGAGTTTGAAACCACTTTTTTAATTTATTTTTTTTTTTTTTTTTGGAGTAGTGGAGCTCATTCACTCATTTCATACGGCACGGCAGACCGGTAGAAGTAGAAGAGAAGTCAGGTAGTCACGCTCTCCCCAGCCAGGCGGAGTTGTACCAGTAAGGTCGCGGGTTCGTGCCGCGCGAATTTTTTATTCTCTATTGTCGTCTACTTCTGGCACTTTCCTACTCACTTCAGTCACTTTATTTCTTGTTATTATCAACATAGTATAAATTGCCTGCACCACTCCAACTCTGAATCTCAAAAAAAAATTTGTCAAGTCTAGATTCTAGATCGAGCGGTATACCGTTTTTCATAGCAACAACACTCCTGGCAGATGTCATATCTGATGCCATGAGAACAAAGTCTTTCCCTTGGATTCCAATGAGACATTCCATTTTCACAGTCAAGAAATTGTTATTTTTAATTAATAGAGAATAAATAATACAGTGGTAACGACGATAAACGAAAGTGAATCAGCCTTTATTTTGCACTATCATGAAAGGAAATATCAAAAACTCAAAGCGACGGAAACGAACCACGAACTCAGTTAAACTGGGAAGATAATGTTTTGTGAGATCTCTAAAATCGTCATAGTAAATAAATCAGCCTTCAGTTATAATACTAGCTGAGTACATATTCGTATATGAAGACAAAATTTATATTTTAACATTTTAATCATTTATCTAATTTCGATTTCTATAAACATTTTTCTTGTTAGTTTTTTATTCAACCAAAGAAAGAGACATGTCAATCAGCCAATCTGGCTAAAACTAGCTGAATTGAATTTTTTTCTCCTAACTTGAAACATAAATCCTCTTACAACGGCATTGATTCAGATGTAGTCACGAGTAAGGATGTAAACTGAGTGCATTCAGTTTCTTGCCCTCCATTTGACCTTTCCTCTCAGTCGGTCTATTGTTTTATTATAGCAAACTGAGTGCAACTCACTCGTTTTAGTTGCCGAACCGAACAGGAATCGAATGCGAACGTTTTATCTCGGAATTAAAATTTCTTTCAATTTCCTACCATCAAAGCGAAACTACACACTGAGTTTCTTTGCTATGGTTTTAAGAACACCTTTGGGTGATCAGTTCTCACAAAATAAATGTTTGAATGATAATATAAACGTTTTAGGTCACGCGTAGTTTTGTTTGCTGACATGTTTCATGTTTTTGTTGTGAGTGAATTACCGAAGTGTGGTTATGCGGTCTTGTGGGATGACACTCGCTTTCATATCAGAAGGTCTTGGGTTCGAGCCTCGCTCGGCGCATATTTTTGAGTCCCGTGGAAAAGGCTCTTTACTTACATCCTCTCATCGTACTCGGGTGTAAAATGAGTACCTGGCCGTTAATAGCGTTGTCTCTGTCGGAAAAAAAATTGTAATATCGCATAACAGGCGTCATGTCCCTTTCTACATTTACGTGTTGCATTTGGCAAGGGACCCTATGTAAAGCGCTTTGAGCACGTTTAGTGGATATTGCGCGATACAAAAGCTCAAGCTTTTTTTTTTTTTTTTGTTATGGGCTCAGGCCGATTTGCACTTATTTTCAGGTCTGATGACCCAAATCGTTCTGGGCTCATTGTTGTAATGGAAATACTCTCAAACCAACGCAAAACATTTGGAAAGGCACCTATAAAAAGTCATGGCCTAGGCTTGTTGAGGCATGGTCTGATGATTGTCCAAGAGCTAACTCGACTACATTTATAATATAAAGATGTCATAAATAAGGCCCCCATGATTTACTAGTTACATTTTAAAAAGAACATATATGACGATTTGTTTAAGATGATATGAATGGAAAGTTGAATTTTAATGATGTTAGTTTTCTTATAAATGAATATTGATCAAATGAGAAATGAACGAATTCGATGGTTGACTGAAGTGAAGAATGTATCAATAAAGATGAGAGAAATGGACGATTGAAATGGTTCGAATATGTAAAGAAACGAGAGAGGGAGTACGCGTGAAGGAAAGTATTGGACTTTCAATTACGGGAAAGAGAAAAAGGGGACGCCTAAAGACTAGATGGTTGGATAAGGTAAAGGATGATATGAAAGAACTGGGCCTGAAGGAAGATGATGCTTTGAACCGAGATGCATGGAGATGTGGCATTCATTATGGGAACCCTGCAAGTATGATGATCACAGTTACAAATGAGAATATGATGATATTACGTTTCTTATACGATCTTGATGACATGATGATAATGTTAGAAATTGCCTGCGGACCTGGGTTCCACTTCCAGTCTGAGAGTAGTTGCAGTTTTTCCTCTAACCGGTCCGGGCTTGATAAATTATTGACAGTAATCCAATTTAAAGAGAAAGCTATAAAAGGAATGATAATCTAATATTATTAGTAAAGCTCTTCTAAACCTACCGAAATATATCTGGAGTGAGATGAACTCCGTTCTTATTTTTATATATTAAAATAAAAATTTAGAAAAATAAAGGTAAAGCATTTTTTTTTTTTTAATGAGCTTTTATATAGAGCAATTTCCACAAAACATGCTCAAAGCGCTTTACAAGGTTTCCCTGGCCAACAGCAACATTTAACATTTAAGACAGGACATGACGCCGGTTAGGCGATTATTACAACAACAAAAATTCGAACAGAGACAACGTTGTTAACGACGAGGTACTCAAATTACACCTGAGTACGGTGAGAGAATGTAAGTAAGGAGCCTTTTCCAATGACTCAACGAGGCTCCAACCCAGGACCTTCCGATCCGAAAGCGAGTGTCAGACAAGACCACATAGACTCTTGTTGTGTGACAGTGTGGTCTAGCACCTTTTGAATATAAGGGCTCAAACAGAGTCGAGGCCGAATCGACGCGGAATCGTTTTTTAGACTTCTTTTTGATGACGGCAGCAGCCGCCTCTCATGGTTCTCACACTACTATGTTATCACGATCGACCCAATCAGCAAAGTCCGGTCCGCATTCGTGTACCGTCGCGAACCCGCCCGGTAGCATCGTCACAACACACCGTTCAACTGGATGCACTGCCGTTTCGGGTTCTTGCCAACATCGGGTACATGTAGGACAGGTGGAAAGTCCCCACTGATGAAGCGCACTTGCTGTTAGGCAGCTCCTCGACCGAAGCCGATTCGCAGCCACCCAGTGTCTCCTCTTACTGGTATCAAAGCCTGGCGACTTCTCACCAAAGCTTAGAGGAGTGTACGTCCCCACCCTCACGAGGGATTGAATTCGTCCAAACAGACTTCCACCTCTGTCCGTAGTCAGGGAAGCTGCGTACAAGGGTTGCCGGGACTTATTTCGGCTCGAAACGGGGGCGTCGTCCATAATGCGCTTCAGAGGGGTATCCCCATTCCCTCTCTCTCGGATCTTATTTAGCCAGTTTACCGTAATCGTCTCCCTCCGGACATCGGGAAGGGGGGGGGGGGGGGGTGGTGGATTGCTGCCATTATCGGGCCCCATTCTCTAGGCGTTGTTGCCAGCGTCCCTGACACTATGTGCATTGACTTGCGAAGTTTTACATCAACCTTCTCAACGTTTCTGCTTCTACCCCACACTGGAGCGCAGTACTACGCGGTGGAATAGCATAGTGCCAGGGCGGACGTTCTCAGGAGTGCTGGGTTAGCGCCCCAAGTCGATCCCGCCCAGCTTCCTCAGAAGACTGTTGCGTTTCACTATCTTCCGGGCAACTCCTTCGAGATGCACCCGATAGGTAAGACTGCGGTCCAGCGTCACCCCTAAGTATTTTGGATGCGGCTCATATGGGAGTGGCTGGTCCCGATTCAGTTTACGATATTACATTCACCGCTGCTATTGATATAGTTGTGGTATACGTTTTATATATGTCATGTAACTTTTGTATATATATTTATTTGTAACGTGCATTGAGCATCACGCGAAGATGAAAATGTGCGATATAAATGCCATGTATTATTATTGTTATCATTATTAATTTATGTGTAATATTGAGCGTTTATAATATGATTAATAAAATTTAGTGAGAACTATTTTAAAAAATGAAGTGGTTATTCAGTATCAGATACTGAATAGTGCTTTGCCACTATTCAGTATCCATAAGGAACTCTTTTTTATAGAGAGAGTGAAAAGTGCGACAATCTCGGTTGAACTGCTGACCTACTTCCAGATTGAACAAGCGCAGTAAATGACAGCCCGATTCAAAGTTGTAAAAATATTTTGATCGAAATTTTTAAATTTCTGCTATCGTGCAATTAACATAGTTCAAAATATAAAAATAAGAGAGGCAGTCAAATACATTTTTTAATGTCTGAATAGACACGATTAAATGTCTCTAAAAGTTCAGTGACACCATGGCATGGTGGATATAAGCTGTTTGACTCTGAGCTTAAGGTTCGAGAGTTCAAATCCCGGTAAGAGTAACTTTTTTTTTTTTTTCCCAATATTTTTTAAAAATTCCTTCTGTCTATTTATATCCCCCCTATTTTGTTATTGCTTTTTTACAAAACCCAGAGTCCCAGGTTCACTCCCCACTGGTGTACACTTCCCTGAATCTCAGGTTCATCCCCTCCTCCCCCCCCCCCCCCCTACACACACACACACGCTGCTGCCTACCTCCCATAACTTTGTCGGATATTGCCAGGTGTCGTCGGGTTTCGTAAAAAAGTAATTGCTTTTTATTACGAAACTCGCCAAAACCCAGTCCCAGGTTCACTCCCCACTGGTGTACACTTCTCTGAGTCCCATATTCACTCCCACAGCTGCACTCTTCCCATAACTTTGTCAGGTTTCGGAAAAAAAAAAAAACACCGTATTATAGTGCAAAACCACTATTCAGTGTCAGATACTGAATAGTGCAAAACCGCTATTCAGTATCTGATACTGAATAGTGCAAAACCACTATTCAGTATCAGATACTGAATAGTGCAAAACCACTATTCAGTATCAGATACTGAATAGTGCAAAACCACTATTCAGTATCAGATACTGAATAGTGCTAGCCTTTAAAAAATGGCTTGCTACGAACAATGACAAAGAGCTGGGTGGGGCCAATTTCGTTTCTTTCCATCTGTGAGAAAAGTTCAACTGAGTGATTTGATGACTGAAAGTCGCTTCCACTCCGTTTGTGTCAATCGGCGCGTAAACGAATCAATATAAAGAGGCGAGTAAAACGCCAGCAAAGCGACTCCACTCTGTTTGAGCCCTAAGAAAATTTTGTTCGAGGCGTTTCTCTTTTATGAATAGTTCTAGTAGCTACTTTTTGCTTCAGCTCCTCGTCTTTTGCCTATCAAAACCAAGTGTGGTGATGATTAACTGCCAAAATATTTTGCAATTTTCGTAAATTCGTAGAACCTTTCTTATCTGGCAATTCATTTCAAGGGATGGTCGGTTGTGTCAGAACCGCAATGTACGTTCATGACTGATTATAGCACTAAATCGGAAGTTCCATATATTGCAGATAGACTCTGTGCTGTATTATTTCGGGGTTTGTAAATAAGTAAGATCGATGGCATGTGTATAATGAAATGATTTTGTCTATGACAATATAGGTCAACCTTACTCTTTATATCTGTATCTCGCTCACTTTTTTGGTCTTTTCCGGTGTTATTTTCTCATTCCTCCTTTGATGTGTCATCTCTTGTTTCTTTTACTTTTCCTTTTTTTTTTTTTAAATCATGGATATAAATTTTAAATATAATAAATTGCGAATATCTTCGATGGATTCGTACATCTTCTCATATTATCAAACCCAAGAGTAGTTTTAATCATATTCTTTTCATTTTCTTCATTGAGTCGAGATTGGAGATTGCTGAGCAAACTGCAGAAGCAGAAGACTCACATCAACGTATACCGAACCCGTGACAGTGACGGTAAAAAACTTGCTGAATGACATTTTTTGTGTCATCTACTCAGGTCTCTGTCAATATGTATCCTTTTCATTTTCACACGAAATAAACTGATTCAGCAGAGTTGATAAATTCCATAATTTAAATTTAATTTACCTTCTTTTAAAAAACTACTCATTTTCATTTTCATGGGTATGATTACGTATAATTATGGATATATATTTATAATAATATGTGTATGATTCTTGTATCATGGATATAACTTATGGATTATAATTGAATTTGAATACTGACCTACCCCAAACATTCCCCAACATCACGTGCACATCTTATTAGTATTATTAGCAGGTCTGATAACCTTATACTAGGGAGTTTAATAGAAATTCTAAATGTAACTCACACACTTGAAACCAATGTCATATGAAAGAGCTGGCAACACAGATTACAAAACAGTTTGAATTTTGTATCTATCTTGATTTGAGTTACGGCAGTTCAAAGTCTGAAATTTTAGACCGACTTTTACCCCAAAATTACCATTGCAAAGTTGTGACTGAAATCGCGTGATGTTAATAAAAAATGGTTAAAACAGTCAATATGGAGTTCTTATCATATATTGTATACCAAAATCATTCGTTTTATTGAGGACAATGCATTTACATTAATAAAGAGGAAGATAAACATTTCAAATTGTCACATTATTACATAATATGACGCAAATGTTACATAATTAAAAGACGTAAGAAACAATTTGCTATATATCACTTTTGGATTTATCCCCAATATCTCACTGAAACAATTGCAAATAATTCCCCTCCTTTGATTTAAAACATAGAGAATAAAAAGGGTTTGAGAGTTTCTAATAGGTACTTTGGTAAAAAAATTCAAATTGTATTGAGCTCAATGGATCCTATATCATTTTAAAGTGCTTTTCAACACGATTCTAATGATACCAAAATTGTGAAAATCAGATAACCAGAAGAAAAGTTATGTTAATTTAAAGGCTGAAAAATGGTCTTCTATTTGCCTTTGTTATTTACTGACGGACTTTGTGACCTGAAAATTGTTGCATTTCCGGTAGTAACCACCATTTGGTTTTTAAAACTGGTCTAAAATGGCCGCTAAGATTTGAGTAAGGATTTTGCTGGAACGAATTTCATGGATGCGGTATACAACTTTGCCCTGAAATTAATTTTGTATTAAAGTTAAGATGTTTAGTAAACTTTATTTTATTAAGTTCTAATCTTTTAATTATCCAAAGCTAAATTATACCTTATTTTATCCACAATCAAAAGATATACTAAATTGTCATTGATTTTAAGATAAACTACACCAAACGATAGAGTAATTTCTCCTGAAGAAAATAAGACATATAAATCATTAAAATCCATCCATAAACAAAAAATCTATGGAACTTTTTCTGAGACCCATCACTCAAAAGTCCATAAAATCGGGTCACAGCCACTATCCCATTTATCGGCTCCCTGCTGGAGGGCCAAATGGACGTTTACCAAAGTACCTATTTCTAAATGAAAAGATATAAACATGTTGCGTAATGACATAATGAGTTTATTTTTACCTCTGGCAATTTAATTGCATATAAATAAAATGGTAGATTGAAAACGTTCAAATAAATTGAAACTGATTCCCTATTTTAATTAGAAGGAAATTTCTGGCTTTAGGTTTATTGCTATTACATCATTTGAACTGACAATTAATAAAATTTTTTTCGCCCCCCCCCCCCCCCCTTCTCTCTCAATGTGCAGGGGTGTCAAAATTTTTAACTATAGAACTTCTTACCATAATAAGTATTAAGGCTAAGGCCTCTAGAATATGGATACAAATGATAATACACATATCTAAAAATATGGGAAAGAAACTTGATGACTTGATTAAATTAGCAATTGGTATTTTTAAAATATCGATATTATTAATATTGAATTTTACAAAGAGAAGAAATATACAAACTTTTAAAACAAAAACCACAAAATGCCCATGAAAAAAGTTGGAAAGTATGTATTCAAAATGAAAACAAAGTAAATAATAGTACTGAAAATATTATGGACTAAATTTAAAATAATATAGAACTAAATTAAAATATCGATATGAATATCGATATCGTCGGGCAGCCATGATTAAAAGATGATGTAAATATGGCATTTCGGCGCAGAGTTAAAAAGTGTCTGCACATAGATATAGAGCCCTGAAATTTGGCATGAATAAAGTTTAGATGTTATTCTAAAAACAAGCGTTTTTATTTTAAAAACACACGCGGTAAATAAAAAAATAAATGCATTTGAAAATTGCCAGATTTCTACTTCATATAACTTCTGTAATTTTTTATGGATTTTTCCTTAATTGGCACCATTTAAAAGGAAATTGAAAGACGAAAATAATGATACCAAAATATCTGCGATATTACTCTTTATAACGAAGTTATGCATCTTTAATTGAACCCCCCAAAACGCGAACGGCAATTTCCAGTCACAACTTTCCTATGGGCGAATTGGGTCACAATTTGACTGCCACTGCTGCTGCTCACTGAACTGCCTACTTATATAATTATGGGATTTTAAAAAAACGTAAGTGTAAGGGGCCATATTTTGCTTTGCATTTAAAGTATTTCCATAACAACAATGAGCTCATAGCATCAGACCACCCCTTCCTCTCGCCACACCAGGCTTTCGTTTCATTCCGACTCCATCCCACAAGGAGTGCACACTACTGACACTACATTCTGTTTATTTGTTGAGACATTTTTTTTGTTTTGTTATGCAGACGAAGGGTTTACATAATTTACATTCGAATTGTTCATTGTTTGCTTTATTTTATCCCTAAGCATTTTGATTCGTCCCTGCCTTCAGAAAAAAAAAATTTTCATTCTCTATTGTCTTCTGGCACTTTTCTATTCACTTCATATCTTGTTGTTACCAACATAAGTGCCTGCTCCACTCACTTTTCTGAATTAAAAATTCACCCCATACACCGGAGCATACTCAATGTCTCAATCGTTTCTATGTTATATGTTTGTGTTGAGAATATTGGCTATTAAGCTTAACTGCTGGTCAAAATTATTCGCGATGGTGGTGTACGAACGAATCGGCGGTCTCAAGAAGTGGGTGAGAGAGGGATCTAGTAATGACTTTGAGTTTGAAACGAATATTTTTGTGTTCGTCGATAGCTCACATGGTAGAGCCACGCTCTCACCTGCCAGGCGGAGTTGTCGTACCAATAAGGTCGCAGGTTCAAACCCCACCACCGCCGCGAAAAATTTTCATTCTCTATTGTCTTCTGGCACTTTTCTATTCACTTCATATCTTGCCTTCAGACAACCATTTAGCTCTACCACCATGCTGATAAATTCACACGACAGAAGTTGTTGAGGGTAGCTAATTTTCAACTTACGCGTGCGCGACTCAGGTGTCGAATAATCTGGTGACAAGATGCACCCAAGTTTTGGATGTCGAATAACACTGTTAAAAAAAATAATTATACATATATTATATATATATATATATATATATATATATATATATATATATATATATATATATATATATATATATATATATATATATATATATATATATATATATATATGTATATATATATATATATATATATATATACCATCTATAGCATTCGGTTTTAACTTTTTATGTTGTTGTTGTTGTCATTTTCATTTTCTAGTTTAGGCAAAGATGGCGGTAAATGTGCATAGCACGAATGCAAACGACAACAACCTCAGTCGTCATGACATCATTCAATGGGTAAATGACACACTACAAACAAATTATGGAAAAATTGAAGAATTATGTTCAGGTTAGTACATTCATAATTTGTACATTTATATAGCTCCAACATCTCATGCACTAAAGCTCTTGGCGCTTTACAAAAATAGATAACATTATATAAAATTATATCATTTTACCCATTAATAGCTCTTAGATTTAGACGGATACATATTCAATATTTTAAAGGCTATCAACATTCTACCTGTAAAATGTACATTATAAAAATATAAAAGAAGAAATCGAGCCAAGAAATGTTTTCTAAATAAGCAATTTGTCTTTTATAAATAATTAAATGGTTTATTAATTGTAGTTGTACAGTGATATATGTTGTTAAATGACCAACCTGGCAAATTAGTGGAGTGGGCTAAATTTAAACCATTCATTTCTAGTCATTTGACTAATCCAGTTGGAACTTTTTACAAGGTTTCTTACATTCTCCACCAATTTACTTGCTTTCACTGATATCTTAATGCATTTTTCAAATTGCCAACTGTTTTGGTAAACAAAGATTTTATTGGTAATGGTGTTTTTTGTGTGTGTGTGCATTTGGCATTAATTTTGTCTTTCAGGTAATACTTCTTTTTATTTTAATTAAGTTTTAAGTTAATACGAGTCCTTTTTAAAAAAAAAAAAATTTTTATATATATATTTTTTTTTTTACAGGAGCTGCCTATTGTCAATTTATGGATATGTTATTCCCAGGTAAGCCAGAAATGTCAAGTATTGAACAAGAATTACGTTGTGAATTGCAAGTCGCCTATAATGGCACTTTATGGAATAAATTCTCATTTCAATATAGCTGAATTCATTCATACGCGACCTTTGTTTTGGTAAAATCTTTTCATCTTTGGTCTTTGTTTTGACATTTTTACAAAATTTATAAAGCCTGAATGTAAAAAAGTTCACTTTAGTATAATTTAATATCCCTAAAAGACTGCTCTTTTTAATCACCTGGGGCAATTTTGTATTCATAGAATATGAAAATCTCTTAACTAATATAACAGACCAAAGCCAGGTTCAGCATGAAACTAGTCTCATATTTTAATCTGGCGTACACAAATTGTTTTAAGATCGTTTTTTGAAATTTATCTCTTAAAATTGTCAGTGAGATTATGAGGAAAAAAACAAACTTTGAAACGAAGAACTTGATAAAATTATTAAAAGCATCCCATGTCCAGTCCCTGATACTTAGAAAGGAGCTTTCTTAAATTTTGTTTAGTGCTCAGTGTGAAATGGTAGCCATTTAATCAAATGTAATGTTAACAACATACCACTTCGGTATTAAGACTGCTCATATCGAACAGATTAAAGAATTTTTTAGCCTGCCCCTAAGCATGGAATTTTTATTTGTAATCATTGAATTTTGAAAGTTTTCAGTCATCCTTCAGGAAAAGAAGCATACTTTTAGCACTTATAACTTATAGATGGAGCTATATTGGGTAAGTGTGGTTAAATAATATATGCAGAAAATTTGGCTATTACGCGTCCTGTGTGCATATAGCTTGACTATGCTTACACAGCAGATCAACGTAGAATGACGTTACAGCAAATTTACATTGGTTGCCCGTCTTGTACCCCGTGTGGTGTCCGGGGTCCCTCAACTGAGAGGGTCAAGAATAGCCCAACGCCAAGCCAGCGTGTCGTAAAAGGCGACTAATGGTGTGTGATTCCCCCATCTTTGAGTCACCTGGTCCTCCAGGTTGGGGGTTGGCAAAGGGTTAACACCCCTTTCCGTTAAACTCAAACCGTTACAGAAACACAGACAGACAAACTAAATCCTTTTTTTAGCTTGGGCGACCGAAGAGTTTCTGGAATTACAGAATTTATGAAGGACAACAGACAAAGCCGAAAGGACTCTGCTGACCCGATGACGTCTTCGCCAAACAAGCAGCTTCGAATTGCGTCGTGGAACGTTCGCACCATGTATGAAGCAGGAAAAAGCTCTCAAGTTGTGACTGAGATGAGAAGATACAGGCTGCATATACTTGGAGTAAGCGAAACCCACTGGATACAATCCGGACAGAAACACCTCAAGTCTGGGGAGAAGATTTTATATTCAGGGAGAGGGGACGGGATTCATACACAGGGAGTAGGAATAATTCTAAGCAAATTTGCCCAGAAGTCACTGAGAGGATGGGAACAATGCGGAGAAAGGATCATCATGGCGTCCTTTACAACACGGAGTAAGAAGATCAGCATGAACATTGTACAGATCTATGCCCCAACAAATGATGCAACAGATGAGGACAAAGATACATTTTATGGTCTGCTACAACAAGTCATTGACAAGTTGCCAAGGAAAGACATCAACATATTGATGGGAGATGCTAATGCAAAAGTGGGACAGGATAACGTAGGCTATGAAGGTATCATGGGACGTCATGGCATGGGAGAAATGAATGATAATGGAGAGAGGTTTGCAAATTTCTGTGCATTCAACAGTTTGGTGATTGGAGGATCAGTGTTCCCCCATAAGAGGATCCACAAAGCAACTTGGGTCTCACCAGATGGTGTGACAGAGAATCAGATTGATCATTTTTGTATCTCTCGTAGATTCAGACGTTCATTGGAAGATGTGACAGTACAGAGAGGGGCAGATGTTGGATCAGACCACCACCTGCTATTGGCAAAGCTTAAGCTCCGACTCAGAAAACACGGGGCCAGATCACATACAAGAAGAAAATTCGAGGTGAATGCACTTGATGGGGAAAAGAATGAGGAATTCAAACTACAATTGAGTAATAGATTCCAACCTCTTACTGAGCTCGAGGAGGACATAGATGTAGAGTCACATTGGCAAAGATCAAGGAAGTCTACATAACAACTTGCCATGAGGTATTGGGGGTAAAGAAATCGGAACATAAAGAATGGATAAGTCCAACCACCTTGGACCTTATTGAAAAGAGGAGAACAAGGAAGGAACAAGTGAATGCAAGCCGAACAAGGGCTTCAAGACTGGATGCACAAGAGCAGTATCAAGCCATAGCTAAGGAAGTCAAAAGATCTGTGAAGAAAGACAAGGAAGCATTCATGAACAGACTTGCAGAGAAAGCAGAAGCAGCAGCGACTGGAGGACACATGAGGATCCTTTATCAAACTACCAAGACACTTGCTGGAAAATATGGGAAACCAGAGGTACCAGTCAAAGACAAAGATGGAAAACTATTTTTGGAAAAGAGGCTCAATCTGAACGATGGAGGGAACATTTCAACTGCCTTCTGAACAGACCACCACCAGACAACCAGCCAGAAATTTTGCCTGCAAGGAATGAGCTACCAATTAGCTGTGATCCACCATCGATAGCAGAGATTGTGGGTGCCATTAACAAGATGAAAAGGGGGAAAGCTGCTGGACCAGACCAGATTCCACCGGAGGCTCTAAAAGTTGATGCGAAAAGAAATGCTGAGGCCCTGCACCCACTATTTGAGAGAATCTGGAATGACGGGATATTCCCAAAGGATTGGAAGGAAGGACATCTTATCAAGCTTCCAAAGAAAGGGGACCTCAGTAATTGTAATAATTATCGAGGCATCACTCTTCTTTCTATCCCAGGAAAGGTTTTCAACCGTATTATTTTAGAGAGAATTAAGAATGCAACAGATGCTAAACTGCGGGACGAACAGGCAGGTTTTCGGAAAAAACCGTTCAACCACCGACCAGATTGCCTCTCTGCGAGTCATAGTAGAACAGTCTATAGAATGGAACTCTCCTCTTATTGTCAACTTTCTGGATTACGAGAAGGCTTTCGACAGTATTGACAGAGCAACATTGTGGAAAATTCTGGCACATTATGGACTCCCTGAAAAGATAGTAAACCTCATTAAGGAAATGTATGAAGGATCAAGTTGCAGGGTTGTACATGAAGATCAGCTTACTGACAGCTTTGAAATTAAGACTGGTGTCAAGCAGGGATGCTTGCTCTCACCATTCCTGTTCATCCTTGCCATTGATTGGCTAATGAAGGAAACCTCCAAAGGGAGAAGAAATGGGATACAGTGGACCCCCTGGACACAGTTGGATGATCTGGATTTTGCAGATGATCTGGCTCTTCTGTCCCACACCCAGGACCAGATGCAAGCAAAAACCACAATTATAAACAGCCTCTCGGAATCAATTGGTCTAAGAATTCACCCTGCAAAGTCAAAGGTCTTGAGGATAGGTACGCGTCAAAGGGAGCAGATCAAAGTAAAAGATCAGGAACTCGAAGATATAGACACTTTCTGCTATCTCGGAAGTATAATTGACAAGGATGGAGGCACGGAAGCAGAGGTGAAAGCACGAATAGGAAAGGCACAGGCTGCATTCACATCTTTGAACAGAGTTTGGAGAACTAAAGATATCTCCCTTCAACTAAAGCTAAGACTTTTCAACTCAAACGTGAAGTCTGTCCTACTGTATGGATGTGAAACTTGGAACGCATCACAGGCATGTATAAGGAGGGTACAGATTTTCGTAAACAGGTGCATGCGTAAGCTACTCAGAATAAAATGGATGGATAGAATAAAAAATGAAGAAGTATGGAAAAGAACACAGCAGAAACCAGTGGGAGAGGATATAGGAAGAAGACGATGGAGGTGGATTGGACACACGCTTAGAAAGAATGACTCAACTATAACAAAGAAAGTATTGGACTGGAACCCTCAGGGCAGAAGATCAAGGGGAAGGCCACGAGGAACATGGAGAAGAATTAAAGAAGCTGATATACAAAGAAGTGGTAAGACCTGGAATGAGATAAAAAAGTTGGCTCAGGATAGAGAAGGATGGAAACTGTTTGTCTGTGGCCTATACCCTGACCCAGGGTGAAAAAGGCAATGATGATGATGATGCCCGTCTTGTGGAGTAAAATAGTCTCATAAATTCTTGAAAATTTTTAGATATTCTTTTCTTCTTTGTGCTCTTTAATTTTCGAGCCGTGTTGTTAAGAATAGAATGTTGAGTTTGTTTTTAAGTTGATATTGGAAGAGATTTCATTTTTTTTTCCAAGCAAAAGTTTTTTGATCTGTTATCTTGGTTTCCAGAAGAACTATATTTGCCAACAACGAAATGAATTGTATGATTCATGTCAATTGCATATTTTCATTTGTTGGAACACAGGACATCTTAGAAGATAAAGAATTTGCACAATAGGGAGGGAAGCAAACTATTTATTGCTGCAATTCAATACCTCGCTAAACCCTTGCTCCTGCTATTTGCCTTCCTCACCAATTGCCTATTTAATGCAGAGAGGGGCTTTATTGAAACAGTGGTAAAGCTTTACACGACCTATTGTCTGCTCGCCCCAAGCATGGCAATAAATGATAAGAAAATTGATGTGTCAATTTCAGCATAATAATAATATCTTTGGTGAGACAGCACAGGAAATGCCTACGAAAATTCTCAGCACAATATTTGACATTTCTACATTCATTCTGAATGTGTTAGGCTTTAATTCATTCAGTCTTTAACTCCCTCCTTACCAGCCATTTCCAGAATTTTCCGTGCACCATCAAGTCAACCCAAAACAAAAGTAGATTTTTCTTACTCGCGTATATTCTATACATACTATAAAATGAACTCTACAACACAGTGTCAAGTTTTTATAGCTATAACAAAAACTTTTCTCTAAATTTTGTGACATAAAGAAGAAACTAGAATGAAAAAATTGTTGATTTCATTGTAACGAATGTGACGATTTCCCTATGGTTGGTAAGGAGAGGGTTAAATAGATCCAAAGATACAATATTTTAAAGATGGGAGGGTCTTGAAATAAGAAAATGGCATCTTAAATGATCATAAACAACATTTCAACACTGGCGTTTACATACAGAAGTTACTTGTTAATGCAATTATTTGGATTTTTGAGTGGCAAGTTGATTTATGCTTAGCTGATTTATATGTCAAACTTGTTTTATTTTTAAGATATCCCAATGTCGGGTTTGATATCCTCTGTTTTGTCTCCTGTGACTTAGACTTGTGTTTCCATTGCTGCCTCATATTTACATTTAAACTGTTGAAACGGGTTATGATTTGTTACTGAGTGTGAGATGAACAGAATGAGCTTTAAAAAAATAGAACTTTTATTCTGCGCAATATCCACTAAACATGCTCAAAATGCTTTACAAGGGGTCCCAGACCAACAGCAACGCTTAACATGTCGGACGAGACATGAGGCTTGTTATATTACAATTTTTTCGGACAGAGACGATGTTGTTAACGGCCAAGTACTCATGGTGAGAGAATGTGAGTAAAGAGCCTTTTCCAAGCACTCAACTATGCACCGAGCGAAGCTCAAACCCAGGACCTTCCGATCTGAAAGTTGAAAGTGACTGTTGTACCACTAGACCACATAGCTGATTGGGTAGTTTGGTCTGGCATAAGTTAATACAGAGATTGCTTTTCGCTAGATTAATGTCTCTTTCAGAGGATGGCGAAGAAATGGAACTGTCTGATTCCGGCTTCAGATATTAGCATTCATTCTGGCTCCACAGGTCTGAAGAATTCCTTTAATATTAATACTTGTTAATGGAGATGTTCTGTTCTAATTAATACAGAAAGAAAAAAATATGATTTAAAAAATATAGTCAGTGTTATAATAATAATAATAAAATATATTTATATAGCACCAATCCCATGTTGCCACAGCTCTAGGTGCACATTGACAGGAGTGGAAATCATACATCCTACATACAACAATTAAAATTACACAATTATATACACACAGTTCCATTCATAACATTATTGATGTAGAAATACTATAACAAAATTTCCAGAATTGTTATTTTACTTTTAGGCTCTGGTTTCTTTTTAATCATTATTGCACAGACCATCCTTAAAAGGGATTAAGTTTTGAAGTGATATTGTCCCGAATAACGAGCCAACTTTGGAATTGCTTCTCAGGTTCATTAAGCTTAAAAAAGGTGAAGTTCAACACAAAATTAGAACATGAGTACATCCAGAATTGGAAGCAGGTGCAAGCCGGCTTTAAAAGGCTCGGGGTGGACAAGGTGAGGTATCGACCAACTCAAGCTGGTTTCAGCAACTGCAAACTGCTTTTGTATCTTTGACTTGTTAAGCATTAATAACTGAAAAAGCTTTGAAGCATTGTGCATGGACAAGAACCCTCTATCTAATAATAAAGATAAGATGTCCTTGCCGTCAGTGAGTAGTGGCATAGGATTCGTCTTATTTTTAAAAATATATATTTTATTTTTTTTCCTAACATGGAGCCAAACATAAAAATAAAAAAGGGAAAGACACGAGTGTCCTTTTTAATTTTTTCGTGTGGTCAGTTTCTTATTAATATTAACGAAGGTTCATGGGGTTTTCTTTTAAAGTTTTTACTCTTTTCTCAATTTTGGTTCTACGGATGGAAATTGTGATTTATATTCACCATGACCATGGAGTTGAAGTTTGCCATCTTGCTTCACTTTCTTCTTTGGCTTGGTTCCAATTAGCACATTGTATTCTTGTAATTTTGAATTCCACTTATGCATGTATTCATTACTAATCTGGTTCATACGTAATCAACCTCCCCCATTTCGCTGTGAATGGTCATGATGATGCAAAGCTTCCAGGATCAGCAATAAACCATGCAAGAAGTAGAATGCAATCCAACATGTATTCGTCGAGCATGCATTCGCTAAAATTGGCCATCCTATGAACGTTATTTATTTATTTATTTTTTTACCTCTGCGAGGTGCAAATGTAGCTGCTTGAAGCTCTAAAAATAAAATAATTTTGTTTTTTAAAATGATAAACTTCGTGCTTGTATTTTAAATATTATTGTCATCATGCCGTCTCAGATCATATATTTGGTGTCATTTTATTTTAGTTGTTAAGTTGTGTGAATATTTCCTTTTTCTCTGGAATTTTTCATCATTTTATCAATCTGTAAGAAGGAGCTACTAACCAATATATTTTACTCATCAAAATCGTGTCTATGAATTAAAATTTAAAAAACAAAAAAAAACAAAACAAAGCCAAATCCAATTTCCACTAGCTCCCTTTAAAAGGAAAAGAAAAGAAAAACACTGAAGGGATTAGATGTTTTAGCTGAGAACAAATACCCTGCCCAGGGATTGAAGATGTCTGGTTTATTTACAATCCATTGAAAAACGATGGAACATTTTTGAAACACAGCGGTCTTGACAAATGCTTGTTGGATTGTGCCTTCTTAAAGATCAGCTTACTCAGCCATATTCTTGTGATGTGAAAATTATGCTTTGTCATTTTGTTTTTTTTTAAGGGCAAAGTGACTTGATTTTACAGCCTTGGGTTTTACATGACCATGTTTGTTTCATAATCTTGATGTTCAAATTTTAAAAAACAAACAAAAGAAAACAAAACAGGAACCCAAACGCTTGAATATCAATTGATAAAATTAAGTACTGCAGGATGGATTTCATTAAAATATCTAAATATATGATTGCAAGATCACTTTTAATAAATACACTTAAAATAAAAAACAATGCCATGTGTTCCTGTTTTGGCAAATTGTAAATGCTTTTTAATTTTCATGTCTTTCGTTTTGATTTAGTTCGTCATCTGTTCAACAATACTAATTTCTCACAGGCATCGTACGTCACATGATCCAGCAGGATGACCTCTTTGCCCTTTCCTCCTCTTTGTTGGACGTCTGCTGATAGATATTTTAGTAGTTCATGTGTATCCCAAAACTGAGCCAAAAATTTCTTGTGTCATATTGCAGGGTCGGTGCTCTTAAAAAAAGTAAAATTCAATACAAAATTAGAGCACGAATACATACAAAATTTCAAGCTGCTTCAAGGGTCTTTTCAAAAATTGGGCGTAGACAAGGTGAGTGCATGAAATCATCCTGTGATTACTATGTGCCTCACATTTTTTAAAAATCTTTTTTTTTTTTTTCCTTTTTTTTTTTCCATTTGATTTTTGAGTCATATGATGTGATGCTGTGGATGTTGTGAGTTCTCATCAGATTTCATGACTTTGTCGTTAATTGACGTTTTTCAGACCTCTTGCTGTGGTTCGGGCACTCATTCATTCCATTTTTCTTTTCTTTTTTTTTTTTAAAATAAAATTTTAAAAAGTCTTTTCCAATGTCTCTTTATCTTTGAAATCTCATCGTTACTGGTCAGTTGTATTCGTAATTGTTTGTTTTGGGTTTTTTTCCTCCCAATATTGGAGATTCATTTTGATCTGTAAAAAATAATACAACTTTAGTAAGTTTCCAATTTGATTTGACTAATGTTTTGAAAATCACCTCGTGAAATCCCCACCCCCCTCAATATTTTTTTTTTTGGCTGTTCTTGTAAGATAAATGATAAAGAAAAAGAATTTTGGAAAATTAAAAAAAGATTTATTTGTAATTTTTAGCAAATAAGTCGAAAAGAGATTGATGTACTCAAGATATCATTATTTGCATCTTCTGCAACTTTTCGACAGAAAAACTCGGCCCGCCAGAAGAACTCAAAAAGACGAGTATCTTCACCTTTAAATGGGACTCCAGACATAAAGGCATACGAGAAGAAGAAGATAGATTTCTTTTCATTTCTGTATTTTTCCTTATTTTACTCAATCGAGGTATTTAAGTAAGGCCCCGTCAATATTTTACCGTAATGGATCAGACTGCCAGTTTTAAAACCCCTCTCAATAGCAAAAAGCTTTTGAAATATTGTATGTTTGATTTAATTATTTTTATTTGAAAAGGAATTTTAAGGTTCTTGTGACACATTTCTTTGCTGTTTTAGAATCTCTTTTGACAATAGAAATTAATACCGGTAATTTAAACAATAGGCAGTGGACACGCATTCCTCATCCTTTAGGATCTGTACTATCCGTCTCAATGTCTGTACATGATGTCTTCTTTGTGCCAGTTTCACATAGTTCTCGTCTCATTTCAGGTCGGATCAGTTGCAAAATAGGTTTCAGTTTCAGTCACAAGAAACTAATAAAAATCATCTCTCCACCACCCACCCCACTTTCTCCCCCTCCTTCTTGAGATCTTTAGATACCCGGTCTTAATCCTCTCACTTTCACTATCACTATCAACACAACACGACTTCACATGCTTTGCCTGTGAGTCAGTAGGCATGATAGCAATAACACTAGTATTGTGATGTCATTACAAATATTAACAGACTTTGTATGCATCTCAAGCCACTTGACGAGTTGATAGAAATAGAAAGACCCCACTCCATCCCTACAACCCCTACACCCAGCAGACTTGAGATTAATCAGCGCTGCTCTTCAGCTCCAATGCTAAATGTAGACCAATGGAATGATAAAGGAGGATACATTAGTCACTTATACAGGCATGCGCTTGTTAGTGGGCATTGCCTCCAGTCACTCGTTACTATTCGTCAGTGCCATCCCTGCTTCTTTCTCATACTCATATTGATACTGTGTGTGTCAGTGCATGACAATAATCAGTCAGAAGGTGAAAATTTTGGATTTGCATTTTTTTTCCCCCATTTTCTGAAGGAATATGCTCCACACAGCATTTTAATCTTTATATGAAGTAAATCGGGTGATTTTTCATGACATTATGGTCAGATGTATGGGAAAGGAATCCAGCAACTTTGCTCAAATTTCATAATTTTTCAACTTGACTACCTGACTGTAAAAATTAATTAGAAGTGAAATTAAGCTTTGATATTTCCCGAAGATGTACAAAAAGGTTTGATTTAATCATTTATGACAAGAACTCATTTCTGATAAAAATTGAACCAACTAAACTTGGCAATATCTCAATTCAAACCTTTTCACCATCCGACTGATTATGACATGCACTGACACATATATCTTCATCAATGGCACATACACCATTGCCTGCCATGATCAAAATTCTGTTTTGTTTGCTTCCTTGTTTCATTGATTACTTGTCCAAATATACATAGTTTTTGTCCTGTCAAGGATAAGGAATGCTTGTCGCACTGTAGTTACTAAATATGCATACGCATTCAGGATGACATCTGAAATGTTTGGTTGCTGTCATGTGCTACATCATGTGCTGTCAATGTCCCATCATTTTCATGTCTATTCCTCTCTTTTTTCCTGTAATTTATCAATGTATTTAGTTTGATTTTTTTAAACCACACTCTTCATATTATTGTGTTCAATGATCGTCTCTGTATAAAGGGACTCTTGTCATTCAAATCATAGTTATTTTTTAACGTTAACTGGAAAAGCATGTTATTTAAAAATTTGGTCAGAAAACTTGTCCTTCAAAAATAAATTAATTTAAATGATCCTCATCTTTGTAAAAACTTAAACCTGGGACTTCTCTTTGAACTAGATTTTTAAAAAATCTGTGTCTTTGACTTTTGTGATTATATAGATTAGATAAGTGGAATATGGTTGCTCAGCAAGAATGTAAATTCCTTCCCCCTCCCGTTTCATGAGATGGATTTTTGTTTTAATTTTAACAGAGTTATGGTTATTATATCAACAACTAATTCGGTTTGCATGTTTTGGGTAAAGGTTTTTGATCATACTTCCCTCACATAATCATCATTGCCTTTTTCACCCTGGGTCAGGGTATAGGCCACAGACAAACAGTTTCCATCCTTCTCTATCCTGAGCCAACTTTTTTATCTCATTCCAGGTCTTACCACTTCTCTGTATATCAGCTTCTTTAATTCTTCTCCATGTTCCTCGTGGCCTTCCCTTGATCTTCTGCCCTGAGGGTTCCAGTCCAATACTTTCTTTGTTATAGTTGAGTCATTCTTTCTAAGCGTGTGTCCAATCCATCTCCATCGTCTTCTTCCTATATCCTCTCCCACTGGTTTCTGTTGTGTTCTTTTCCATACTTCTTCATTTTTTATTCTATCCATCCATTTTATTCTGAGTAGCTTACGCATGCACCTGTTTACGAAAATCTGTACCCTCCTTATACATGCCTGTGATGCGTTCCAAGTTTCACATCCATACAGTAGGACAGACTTCACGTTTGAGTTGAAAAGTCTTAGCTTTAGTTGAAGGGAGATATCTTTAGTTCTCCAAACTCTGTTCAAAGATGTGAATGCAGCCTGTGCCTTTCCTATTCGTGCTTTCACCTCTGCTTCCGTGCCTCCATCCTTGTCAATTATACTTCCGAGATAGCAGAAAGTGTCTATATCTTCGAGTTCCTGATCTTTAACTTTGATCTGCTCCCTTTGACGCGTACCTATCCTCAAGACCTTTGACTTTGCAGGGTGAATTCTTAGACCAATTGATTCCGACAGGCTGTTTATAATTGTGGTTTTTTCTTGCATCTGGTCCTGGGTGTGGGACAAAAGAGCCAGATCATCTGCAAAATCCAGATCATCCAACTGTGTCCAGGGGGTCCACTGTATCCCATTTCTTCTCCCTTTGGAGGTTTCCTTCATTAGCCAATCAATGGCAAGGATGAACAGGAATGGAGAGAGCAAGCATCCCTGCTTGACACCAGTCTTAATTTCAAAGCTGTCAGTAAGCTGATCTTCATGTACAACCCTGCAACTTGATCCTTCATACATTTCCTTAATGAGGTTTACTATCTTTTCAGGGAGTCCATAATGTGCCAGAATTTTCCACAATGTTGCTCTGTCAATACTGTCGAAAGCCTTCTCGTAATCCAGAAAGTTGACAATAAGAGGAGAGTTCCATTCTATAGACTGTTCCACTATGACTCGCAGAGAGGCAATCTGGTCGGTGGTTGAACGGTTTTTTCGAAAACCTGCCTGTTCGTCCCGCAGTTTAGCATCTGTTGCATTCTTAATTCTCTCTAAAATAATACGGTTGAAAACCTTTCCTGGGATAGAAAGAAGAGTGATGCCTCGATAATTATTACAATTACTGAGGTCCCCTTTCTTTGGAAGCTTGATAAGATGTCCTTCCTTCCAATCCTTTGGGAATATCCCGTCATTCCAGATTCTCTCAAATAGTGGGTGCAGGGCCTCAGCATTTCTTTCCGCATCAACTTTTAGAGCCTCCGGTGGAATCTGGTCTGGTCCAGCAGCTTTCCCCCTTTTCATCTTGTTAATGGCACCCACAATCTCTGCTATCGATGGTGGATCACAGCTAATTGGTAGCTCATTCCTTGCAGGCAAAATTTCTGGCTGGTTGTCTGGTGGTGGTCTGTTCAGAAGGCAGTTGAAATGTTCCCTCCATCGTTCAGATTGAGCCTCTTTTCCAAAAATAGTTTTCCCATCTTTGTCTTTGACTGGTACCTCTGGTTTCCCATATTTTCCAGCAAGTGTCTTGGTAGTTTGATAAAGGATCCTCATGTGTCCTCCAGTCGCTGCTGCTTCTGCTTTCTCTGCAAGTCTGTTCATGAATGCTTCCTTGTCTTTCTTCACAGATCTTTTGACTTCCTTAGCTATGGCTCGATACTGCTCTTGTGCATCCAGTCTTGAAGCCCTTGTTCGGCTTGCATTCACTTGTTCCTTCCTTGTTCTCCTCTTTTCAATAAGGTCCAAGGTGGTTGGACTTATCCATTCTTTATGTTCTGATTTCTTTACCCCCAATACCTCGTGGCAAGTTGTTATGTAGACTTCCTTGATCTTTGCCCAATGTGACTCTACATCTATGTCCTCCTCGAGCTCAGTAAGAGGTTGGAATCTATTACTCAATTGTAGTTTGAATTCCTCATTCTTTTCCCCATCAAGTGCATTCAACTCGAATTTTCTTCTTGTATGTGATCTGGCCCCGTGTTTTCTGAGTCGGAGCTTAAGCTTTGCCAATAGCAGGTGGTGGTCTGATCCAACATCTGCCCCTCTCCGTACTGTCACATCTTCCAATGAACGTCTGAATCTACGAGAGATACAAAAATGATCAATCTGATTCTCTGTCATACCATCTGGTGAGACCCAAGTTGCTTTGTGGATCCTCTTATGGGGGAACACTGATCCTCCAATCACCAAACTGTTGAATGCACAGAAATTTGCAAATCTCTCACCATTATCATTCATTTCTCCCATGCCATGACGTCCCATGATACCTTCATAGCCTACGTTATCCTGTCCCACTTTTGCATTAGCATCTCCCATCAATATGTTGATGTCTTTCCTTGGCAACTTGTCAATGACTTGTTGTAGCAGACCATAAAATGTATCTTTGTCCTCATCTGTTGCATCATTTGTTGGGGCATAGATCTGTACAATGTTCATGCTGATCTTCTTACTCCGTGTTGTAAAGGACGCCATGATGATCCTTTCTCCGCATTGTTCCCATCCTCTCAGTGACTTCTGGGCAAACTTGCTTAGAATTATTCCTACTCCCTGTATATGAATCCCGTCCCCTCTCCCTGAATATAAAATCTTCTCCCCAGACTTGAGGTGTTTCTGTCCGGATTGTATCCAGTGGGTTTCGCTTACTCCAAGTATATGCAGCCTGTATCTTCTCATCTCAGTCACAACTTGAGAGCTTTTTCCTGCTTCATACATGGTGCGAACGTTCCACGACGCAATTCGAAGCTGCTTGTTTGGCGAAGACGTCATCGGGTCAGCAGAGTCCTTTCGGCTTTGTCTGTTGTCCTTCATAAATTCTGATATTCCAGAAACTCTTCGGTCGCCCAAGCTAAAAAAAGGATTTGGTTTGTCTGTCTGTGTTTCTGTAACGGTTAGAGTTTAACGGAAAGGGGTGTTAACCCTTTGCCAACCCCCAACCTGGAGGACCAGGTGACTCAAAGATGGAGGAATCACACACCATTAGTCGCCTTTTACGACACGCTGGCTTGGCGTTGGGCTATTCTTGACCCTCTCAGTTGAAGGACCCCGGACACCACACGGGGTTTCCCTCACATAATTCTACTAAAATGATATGGATTCAATCATGTGGATTTATAGTGGTATTTTTAGGTGATTGTTGACATCAAAAAAGTTTTTTCTCAAAGTCTACCTTTGTAATTGTAATAAGATATATTTTAAGAAAAGAATTTTCGCTACGTCTTATTCTGATCTTCATCACTGTTTGTGTCCATAGATTGTTTTATTTTAAATTTATCTGACTCAGGAACACAGCATTTCACGAAAGGGCATGGGATCTCTTTTTTGAATGGTTGTCATTTCATCAATATATTTGATTTGAAAAAAAAATTGTTACTGAATGATGTTGACAGCAGTTTCAAACCTGCTTACATTTTTTACTTGATTACATAATGGTCGAAATTGTGCTTTCCATGTCTGCAATGATTGCTCTCTGCCCTGTCTATCTATGTGACCCACTTACTCAATTTGGTATCGTATTGGATGGAGCAAGATGTTGAATTAATGGTTCATTCTCTTGGAATAGCTTGTACTATCGTCTTGTCAACTGTCAAGCCATTTTAGTAGATTACTGCAACCGACTATCTCCATTCTGTGCAGTTCAAGACATTCTTTAAAAATAAAAGACAGTTCCATTGTAGTTATGACTATTCCATTATTAAATAACGTCTCTCCAATTCTTTTGTCTGAGAAAACAATTATGTTTAACTCATATTTCATAATTCATGCTTTTAATTCATTCTGATTATCTCATTCACCTGGAAAATTGTCCTGTTTATGTCATGATCCATCAATAATGGTTGAAAAAATTTTTTTTTTATAGATTAAAGAAAAAGAAATGCAATCCCTATCAAATAAAAAAAATCAAAATTTTGCTCGGCTATGATAGTTTTTCTGCATAATTATCAGTTAACAAAAAGTTCTGATTCTGATTTAACCAAATGATTTGAACGATATGTTTATCATTTTCACATTGTCCTAATACTCATTAACTTCATTTTTCCTTTCACTTTAACCATCACATCTTGTTCTCTATAATCTACTTCAGCACACTTTTTAATTTGTTTAAAACATTTTTAAATCATTTGTGTGGTGGCCCATGAAAACCAACAGGAAGATGCACTGGCTTTTTTTTTTTTTGTTTGTTGAGATTTGGGTAAAGTTCACAATTATTGGATCACATAAATCTTGACCTAAAAAAACTTAGTCTTTCTTAAAATAATTAATAGATAATGTGATGAAATAAAGTGCAAAATGATAAAATAATGAAATTTAATTATCTCAGAACATGTAATTCCACCCATAGAGTGAGAGTTATTCCTGGGCTACTACACACTTACTGTTACCTAGACATTGGTTTCATCTTTTTCATATTTGTATTATTTTAGTAAGGTTGTTTATCAGCCTAATAAAGAACGTTTACAGTAATCTTTCATAACTATTCTTAAGTTCTGTGATAATTATACAGTTTGAACTGTAGCCTTTGGAAAAAGAAATTTGTGAGATTTATGTCACTACAAACTGGGTATTTCAAACTAATAGTCATGATTATACATCTCCTTACGACTTTTCTGGTTTAAAAATTTCAAAATATGTTTTAAATGATTGGAAAACTGTAATGTACTCTTTCATTATTAAAAGTTCTTTCTTTCTTGTTTTAAACATTAAAATCTTTTTTATATATATGCTCCTTTTTATAAAATTCATTTTTGAAAATGAAAAAGTGTCATATATAAGGCAGAAAAGGGAGATAAATTCGAAAATTAAATGTTGCAGATGGTGGTGGTAGAAAGGCTTGTAAAAGGAAAATTCCAAGACAATTTTGAGTTTATCCAGTGGTTCAAGAGGTTCTTCGATGCCAATATGGATTCGACTTGTGCTAATGAATATGATGCTGTAGCAGCAAGAGGAGGAATTCCTATGGGGTCTGCCAAGCAAGGTGCCCTTAACCGTCCCCCACAGACAAAAGCCTCCGCCCCATTGGCCAAGCCAGCCAGAGGTTTGTGTATATTTGTGTTGGACGTACAGTACTGATTGGATTCTAGCGTGCTGAAATCTAGCATACCAAAATCTCTAGCTCATGGAAGGTAACCAATACATTCGGTCACACAGCTCCACTGTGTCGTACTGCATAGCGTGCTGGAATTTGGTATGCTAGAATTCAGCAAGTACTGTATAGATTGTTTATTTGTACGGTATAGATTTTATATTTAAAAGGGTGAAATAACATTTTTTTCCCCCAGGGAGAATCAAACTGCAGTGATATTATTTTTGTATTCTTCTTATTAAATATTATATAGTAGCTTTTTTTTTTTTTTTGAAACAAATTGCTACATGAATGATCAGAAAATGCTAATGTACAAAAAACAATCCTGGCTTGATTTACTAGGTTCTCCATAGTGTGTCTTGTTACATGTCGATGTGATGTTAAACTATTATTTCCATAAAGGAAGACTAAATTATATCTTAACTGATCTTATTTTCATGTAGCGCTGTGGATCATATGATTTTTTAACTGGTCAATTGATGACAAAATTACTATAGCAATAAAAAGCCTGTTGTAGTAAAGGCAGTTTAGTGTAATATTTTATTAAGGTTGATAAAGTTCTAACATTAATTCCCCCCCCCCCCCCCCTCCCCTCCCACACAGCAGCTCCTGCCCCAAAGCAAATGATGAGGAGTCCCCTTGCTGGTGTAAAAAAATCTCCAACACTTGGTAATGGAGCAGGCGGTCAGATAGTGGAAGAGCTGAGAGCCCAGGTAAGTCACAGGGTTGCCTCAAGGTGACTTTCTTTTTGTGTGTGGAATTGTCCTTCAGGAACATCAGACATTTACAACCAATCTGAATCTGAATACAACAGCTGGAAATAGTTATTTTATGAATTTATTTTTTCTTCAAAGTTTCAAAGCCATGTGAAATTATGCAGTTCCATCTTGTAAAAGATATTGTTGATGATTGTGTGTGGGTGTGTGCAGCCATGCCTACTACTAATCAAAACTAGTATCTTTACGAAATGAGTGTCTTAAGTCATTAAAACTTATTGAAAATGAAAGTTGATACCAGACTACATGATTGTAAGGATTTGTGCAAGTGTTGTTTTCACCCACATGAGGGTAAATTGTTGATCTCTAAAGTTAAATATAGTGACTTCTATTTTTATTTGCTTAAAACTACGAATTTTTAAATGTTCAGCTAGGCAGCTCTGCGTGTGTGTGTGTGTTCAAGCATTATTTTATCCCTTGGTTTCCAATAAAACATGTTTTATGTAGTAGTAAAATACTAAGTTATCAGAGTTCTGTTAATTCTAGTAATGATGGTGGTGAATGTTGTCATAATTATTATCATTATTATTATTACTACCACCAGCTAATACCCGTTCATTGAACAGCTTAGTTTTTATCACTCGTAGCTTCGCTGCATCACTGCATATTCTAAAGATGAAGAGAATTTATTAGGTTCCTTGATTCATATTGGACTATTTTATATTATTATTAGTTTGTTTTGCTCAAATTTTATTTTTTTTATCCTTTTCATTCTCCTTTTGCCAGGTTGATAATTTAAATATTGACAAAGAAGGTTTAGAAAAAGAACGGGATTTTTACTTCAACAAATTAAGAGACATCGAGGTGATCTGCCAAGACCACGAGAGCGAGGCCTGCATCAAGGAGATCATGGAAGTCTTATATGCAACAGAGGTTTGTGGCTTATTTTTCATCAATAGTATCTGGATGGGGTATTTTCTCCTCCCAGAGCGGGCAGAGAGGCACTTACTGCGTCTTCTACCCCCTTATATCTGTTTTCCAATTTGCTTTCTGTCTTTGTCTAGAGTTAGATGACTTGGATTTGTAAAGGCCATGGCCAGAATCCTTGGCTGAGAGGGAAACATTCAAATGTATAGTATAATTTTGAGAGGTGATATTTTTTCCATTGTAAATCTTCTATCTGTTATGTACTGGTATAATCAGGGCTGCCAGATGTTCGACGTTGAAAGCGGTTTCATGAATTTTCGAGGCCATAAAAAAAAAAAAAATTTTTTTTTACAAAAAAAAATAGCGATTGTTTTTTTTCTCCCGAAAATTAACTGGCGACATTATTATGGTTAGAAAGAAGCTCCTTTTCGAGGAATGAGTAGAGATATGTAGATAATATTAACATGGGGCAGTAAATGGTTACTTTTTGAGGATTGGTGGGGCCTTTGAAATTGACGTTGTTTAGTTTGTTTAATATATTTCTTCTACACAGTAATCCCTCTATCTACTCTGCACTCTCTTGTTTAAGGTATGTATTGTACAATAATCTTTACTAAATTATATTGAAATGCCTGGGTGGGGATCCTGACCTCCTATAGTGGGCAGGGAGGTACATGCTGTGTCTTCTATCCCCCCAACCCGTTTTCCAATTGTTTCCTGTCGTTGTCTTGGAATGAGATTACTTGGTTTTGTCCTGGTCCTGGCCGGAGTTCCTTGGCTGGGAGGGAAACAGTCAAATGTATAGTTATAGTTTTGGGAGATGATATTTTTTTTTCATTGTAAATCATCTCTCTGTTATGCATTGTATTATGTTTAGTTGACATATTATATTATATGATTTGTAAACATTTGAGTGTATTTAGTTGGGACCTGTGCTTGTGTCTGGATGAGACTTTTAGGTGTTCTCAAACTAAGTACTTTGACGGAATGCTCTTGGAATAAATCTACATGTTCCCTATTTGAACCAATTCCCCTTTGTCTCACCTTTTCTTTTGTGCTTTAATTGTAATTCTAGAACTTTTTATTATCCCATTTTCTTCCTTTTTACTTGAGCTGATATGACCTCAATGTGTTGCAATCGCCGTAAAACCCTTAAAAACATTTTTTTTAAAAACATATTGAAATGCTAATTTATAAAGAGTAACATTTTTATGTACCTTACTTCAAAATTCAGTTTTCGTAGTGATTTCTGAAATTCAGTCCGTGCCCAAGAGACACCCCGTTTGGTTGGAGCGGATTTTTTCAAACCTGCCTGGCAGCCCTGATATATATAAATTTATATATTTATATATTAGTTTTGAATAGGAATCATGGTTTTTAAACATTTGAGTGTGATCCTTTTAATGGAGACTGTGCTTGTGTCTGGATGAGACTTTTAGGTGATCTAAGTACACTGATACTGTGCTCTTAGAATCTACAACTATTTCCCATTTGAACCATTCCCCTTTGTCTTACTTTTTCTCATGAGCTTTTGATTATAAATGTAGAATTTTTCGACTCCCATTTTCTTCCTTTTTACTGGCACTGAAATAACCTAAATGTGTTGCAAAAAACCCCTTAAATTCAAACAATTGGATGTGTTATGTGTTAAGCGCTAACAAGCCACTTTTCACAAACTCTGTGATTCTCTCAAGTTATTCTTAAATTCTTGCGGATTTTAATTTGATTTGGAATTTTGAAACGGAACAACAACAAAACAAGACACTCTGCATTTAATAGCTCATATGGTAGAGTGACAATCTCCCCAGCCAGGCGGAGGTGTTGTATCACTGATACTATCAGTAAGGTCACAGGTTCAAGCCCCCATCACCGCTGCAAAGTTTTTATTCTCTATTGTCTTCTGGCACTTTCCTACTCACTTCATTTCTTGTTATTACCAACATAAGTGCCAGCTTCACTCACTTTTCTGAATTATAATATCAGATAGTGCCTTTTCGTACGTTGCCTACTTTTTCTGACATGGCGTCCGTATAACTTTTGTTTAGTGGTCACAGTGGTTTGGTGCTCCTTTTCTCTGATGAGTTCTACAGACTTGCCTATTACAAAGAAGAAAATAATAATAGTAGCAATACAATTTGTTAGACGTAGCTATAGAATCACATTAGGTTCTTAAAAATCAACGACACTGAAATGTAAGACTTGGACGTGGATTTTAAAAGTGGAGAGCAGAGAAAACTGATAATTTGCGGAAAAGTAAAGAATAATGCATCATACTTTTTTTCCCCAAGGAAAGCTATACAATTTTTTTTTTTTTTATTGAATTTTATTTATAAAGATCTGAACAAGTGTGTATGAAAGGTGCCAGACAAAACAAGAAAGAAAAATTAAAGAAAAAAATTCATGCCATATAATCGTCCATCTCGACTGGGGATCGAACCTCAGACCTTCTGATTAGCGGTCAGACGTGCTACCATTACACCACAGGGGCTCCCGATAGTTGGGACACTTTTAGTGTGTACCTATATTCTTATGGTGTAATGGTAGCACATCTGACCAGTAATCAGGTCTGAGGTTCGATCCCCAGTCAAGGTAGACTGATTGTTTGGTCTTTATTGCTTTGTCTGGCACCTTTCATACACACCTGTTGAGATCTTTATCTTACACCGGTGCCCACTCTCTAGTTTCTTAATTTTATGTATACATTCTAATTGGTAGTAATTTATTTTCTATACAGGAAGGATTTGCACCACCTGAGGATGCTGATGGACAGGAGCTGTATGGAGAACAAGAGGAATATTGACGACATCTGCATAATCCTAAGCTATGTTATTTAATTAATTTTAAAAAAACAGCTTTTTTTTTAACTTCTCCTAAAAATAAAAAATAAAACCTATAAAAAAATAACATCAATCATTAACATAATAGGTATTGAAAGCGTGTAGCTTTAAATGTGAATTGACATTTTTTCTTCTTTTCATTTTGTCAATTCTCATTGCTAGTATTAAACTTAACTTGTAAAATTTTATTGCACTTGTCAGGAATGCTATTTAACATCACGTCAATACTTTTGTCATTTTTGTACCAATTTGTTTGACTTAGGATATTGGTTAGGCACTATAACTTGCTGTCCAATGTCACGAGATTACCTATGTATTGAATTTGATTTAGTGGGGGGTTATGTCAGTGATAGAAGCTGTCTGTATTCCACTTGGTTGTTTTTTGTTTTTTTCCTACTTGTGTATCTAACCCAATCACTGAGTTAAGCTTGATGTGGATGTGTAAGTGTGGCAAGAAGTTGTTAATACTTTGTATTTAATTCATAATTTTTAAAGTTTTGTAAGACAGGCTGTCTTAAACGAATGTAATTTAGTAAATTCATGTACCTGTTTGCCTTATTCTGCATTATAAATAATAATAAATCAGGGTTTATTTATTGTCCCAAACCCCCATTTTTTTTGTTTTGTTTTGTTTTGCCTTTTATTCTTCTACCTTTTTGATACATCCGATAGATGAAAGAACAAACAGATCACGGGCTAGGTCTGCACGGGTTGGGCTAGGCGGGTACAGAAGAGGGAGACTAGAATGGAACTTTTTACACTTACTTACTTAGATATGTATTCGTGTGGATATAACGATTTTAAACGAGTGCAAATGGGCTTGAAATTATCGGGGCCTTGTATAATTTATCAATAAAACTCCTTTGAATGTGTGCTCACACATATGGCACCTTTAGTTTTTTTTTTTTTTTTTTTTTAAGAGATAAGTCTTCCTCCCACAAGTTGACCGATATTCCCTTGTGATTTAAAATATTTTTAATGAAAGAAAACACGATTGCCGTCAAGGGTTGCTGAACTGAAAATCTGCAAAGCATAAAAAACTAGAAAGGAAAGAAAGAATGCGATTCTCGTTGTTAATAATTTTTTGCTCCTCTGTTTGGGTTTCTTAGTGAGTGTTATGATGCAACTTATTGTTTTTATGCATTTATCTAACCAATGTTTTGTGATAGATGTATAATTTCATCCTAAACTGCCTCTTTTTGCGTGATTCATTTTTCTTTTTTTTTCTCACCAAAGTTTTTTATTTTTTTATTTGCGAGATCCCAAAGTTGTATTTAGTGACAGATAATCAGCCAGATATCATCACATTTATAAAATGGTCAATATTTTTGTTCTATCACCATTTAGTTATTTTTTTCTCTCTTTGACTCCCAGTTATATTTAATCCAAGAACAAGTAGAAGGTGATTAGATATTGGATATACTCTATATATCTTTTATTTTCTGAGATACTTGATTTTGATATTATATGGTCGCAGGTTTTATACACAACCCTTTTGTTTTATTGTGTCGTACAATATGCTGAAGAATGAACTTAATTTTTTAAAAGCTTTATAGTAAATAAATGCATTTTTGATGAAAAATATGAAAAGAAAACTGGGACAGCATATAAATATAAAAAGGCCAGTAATGAATAATAATAATTAGAGGACAACATTTAGGTTGAAAATTTTTTGTTTGTTTTTTTTTTTTTTTTTTTTTTGTAAATTATTTGAAATGAAATGAAATTTGTATCACCAGAAAATATAGATTTATTTCAGTACATGGCATTTCACAATATTCTTACCATTGCCTTGTGTAGCAAAGGAGACAGAGAGAACTGATATCCTCGGTGGGTCATCGTATTCTATCATCCATTATGAACAAGATACTGCCTGGCACCATTTTTTATCCTCGTTTGCTTGCCTCCGATTCAATGTCAAGTGGTTACTTTTTGAATGAAAGACTGAGCGAGATGGTTGATCTACTCTGGCTCTTTTTTTTACTCTTTCTTTTCCTGGTTTTTTTTTTTTCAAGGTGCCACAAAATTCATTTACAGGGCGCATGTTACTGATTTTGAAAAGATATTCAAATAAAATCCATGCTACTACAACTACCTATTCTTCGTTTTTTTTATAAATTACAGTAATTGGATTGGTCTTTTTTTTTTTATACCTCGCATAGTGGGCAAGGAGGTCACTTGCTGTGTCCTCTACCTCCCCCCCTCCCCTATGCTTGTTTTCCAACTTGCTTTCTGTCTTTGTCCTTTCCCTAGCTGGGAAGACTCAGGCTCGGGTCAGGACATAACCCTGGGTGGGGTTTCTGATCCCCCATAGTGGGCAGGGAGGTACTTACTGTGTCCTCTATCCCTCTATATCTGTTTTCCAACTTGCTTTCTGTGTTTGTCGTGGAATGAGATTAGTTTACCCTGACTAGGAGTGGGAGAGAAACAGTAAAAAATATAGATACAGTGCAACCTCGATATAACGACATCGTCGGGACCGGGAAAACGTGTCGTTATAGAGGGATGTCGTTACAGAGAGGTTTCCTATGTGTGTATATCAGGAGGTGTTTTGGGACTTGTGTAGTGAATGTATACTTTTTCATTTTCCCTCTGTTGTTTATCCGGGCTTGGGACCGGCAATGAATGGAGAGTGGACAAAGGATTTATAAACAGTCCAGTGTTGACCTGTCACAGGCATTCATTGGATGAAAGGCGAGCCTTCTGATCGGTGAAAGGCGAGCCTTCTGATTGGCTGCGGTGTTGTACAAATGTGACTATTGATTGGCTGAAAAAGAAGCATTTTCATTGGCTACAATAAGAACTAGCTCTGGGCTTATTACGAGTAGACAACATACATAGAATGGAAGATACCACTTGTAATAGTTACGAACAATTTCATGGTGGACAAACACCTTCAAGGTTTGTCGGACCAGAAATGTCGTTATACAGGGGTTTTGCTGAACTGTACGTCGCTATAGAGGGGTTTTTATTACTAATGATATATAGTAAAATAAAATGGGACCTGAGTACCATGACGTTATACAGGGAATGTCGCTATAACGGATGTCGTTACATCGGGGTTGCACTATGTTTGCCCTTGGCAAAAAATCTCACAACATTGCCATCCGGAAGTATAACGCACCAACACAAAAAACTATGTGTAACCTTGAACATTTATAGTCTAGATAATACAGTTAAGTGAAAATTACTCCTAAACGCGGATGGCAAAAAACAATAACAAAGACCTGAGTGACGTCATCTTCGCTCTATCTGTAGTTTTGGAAGATGATATATTTTTCCTTGTAAATCATCTCTCTGTTATACACTATTATGGTTTGTTTATTATATATGATTTGTAAACATTTGAGTAATTTGAGTGTATTCCTCTTAGTGGTGACCCGTGCTTGTGTCAGGATGAGACTTTTAGATGAACTCAAACTAAGTACACAACTAAAACTATACATTTGACGGTTTCCCTCCCAATCAAAGACTCTGGCCAGGCAGGACAAAACCAAGTAATCCCATTCCAAGACAAAGACAGAAAGCAACTCAGAAAAGTTACAATGTGATAGAAGACACAGCGTAACCTCCTGCCCACTATGGGAAGTCATGATATGATCCCCACCCAGCTTATCCTAGTTTCAATAGCGTGAAACAGACAATAGTAATTGCTTGATATCCTTTGGATACGATGCTAGTCTATCACAAAGTACTTTCCACCAGATCTAACAGACCCAGCTAGCTTCACATTCGCTGCTGGTGAGTGCTCTACCAACTGGGCTACCGGGATCCCCTCCAAAGGCAGAAAGCAACATGGAAATAGAAGACAGCAAAAAGTGACCTCTCCGCCAAGGAAGGTAAAAAAACCCCAACAAAAATCCCTGTTGATTGAGCGACAATGACTTCTATAGATAGGTCAAAGTTGACGTCACTCAGGTCTTTGTTATTGTTTTTTTGCCATCACGTTTATGAGTAATTCTCACTAAACTATTAACCAGACTATAAACAATCATGGTTACACACAGTTTTGTGTGTTGGCCAGTTATACTTCCAGATGGCAATGTTGTGAACTTCTTTGCCAAGCGCATACTTTCTATATTAGTATTGGACCTTGGATGCAATGAAAAGTTCATAAAACAAATAGATAATCAATTAGGATATTTTTATTGGCCACCATTCACGTTGCTCTGTACTACATACATTATTTTGATATTGAAAAAAAAATTCCACTCAACAATAAAATCTATTAAAATATGTAAATATAAATCATATACGAAGTGAATGAAATTCGTATGAATTATTTTAGGTCACTTTAACCCAAGAAATAAAAAGAAAACAAATAAATAAAAAACAACAAAGGCTGGAAATGAAATGTATGTAAATAAATTCAAAATCAATGTAAATGGCTTTGGCCCCAAAATGGCAGGAATGGAGAAATAATAGAACTACCAATAAAAATACATGCATTGAAATACATTCATATATTTCTTCAATTCAACAATTTTTTTCTGACTGTAAGACATTCATTCATGACAATAAATGGGATAAGTGCAACAGTTTGGTGATTGGAGCTGATGGAGCACGTCCAGATCATAATATTGGGGGCGGGGGGGTTCTAAAAATTTATTCATTGCATCGTTTCTCAGTCGCATTCATCAAATTCTCTAAAAGGACTTTGTAAAGTTCTTTTTTTCCTTCTGTGCATTTATATCCTTAACCTAGCAATTATTCTAATATCAAACATTCTACAGTAGAGAACAAGCAACAATGACAGTAGAGCACCCTGAAAACTAAACTTATAGAAATGTTAGTTTTGTTTTTAAGGGTTTTACGGCGCTTGTAACACATTTAGGTTATATCAGCGCCAGTAAAAAGGAAGAAAATGGGATGGTAAAAAGTTCTAAAATTACAATTAAATTGAGCACCCAAGAGACAGTAAGACAAAGGGGAACTAAAGCACCTAAGAAAAAGTGAGACATAGGGGAACTGGGAACAAATAGAGATCAGATGTAGATTCCAAGAGCACACTATCAAAGTACTTAGTTTGAGACCACCTATAAGTCTCATCTGGACACAAGCACAAAATCCAACAAAGAGGAATACACTCAAATGCTTACATTATAAATTCATAACAGAGAGATGATTTACAAGGACAAAAATATCTCCCAAAACAATAACTGCATTTGACTGTTTCCCTCCCAGCTAGGACTCCGGCCAGTGCCAGACAATGTATGTTTGTTTTTAAGGGTTTTACGGGGCTTGCAACACATTTAGGTTATATCAGCGCCAGTAAAAAGGAAGAAAATGGGATAGTAAAAAGATCTAGAATTACAATTAAAGCACCGAAGAGAAAGTAAGACAAAGACAAAGGTGAACTGGGAACAACTAGGGATCAGATGTAGATTCCAAGAGCATACCACCAATGTACTTAGTTTGAGATCACCTTTCAGTCTCATCTGGACACAAGCACAAAATCCAACAAAGAGGAATACACTCAAATGCTTACATTATAAATACATAACAGAGAGATGATTTACAAGGAAAAAAATATCATCTCCGAAAACAATAACCATGCATTTGACTGTTTCCCTTCCAGCCAGGACTCCGACCAGGGCCAAGAAAAAACCAAGTAATCTCATTCCAAGACAAAGACAGAAAGCATGTTGGAAAACAGATATAAGGGGATAGAAGACTATGTACCTACCTCCCTGCCCGCTATGGGAGGTCAGGATCCCCACCCAGACCCTTTATTTCTAATGGAAGAAAATTAACTACAAACTACAAGTAAAATTATATGATACAAAACTGCTAGAGGCGGTGGACTGTAAAAAAAAATAATTAAAAAATGAAAATAACAGCTTTCAAAAAGAACAAAATACCAAACATAGAACGTTTCGGGCTCAAAATCATTTTCAGTCAATAACAAAAAAAAAAACCCACACAAAAAAACTCAAAAGTGAAAAGATGGTATGTAATTATTTTGTGTTATTCGATGAAAAACAAATTGAATGATTAATGTAAGCAAACAATGAAGACTTTAAAACAGGCATTGATAACATTTCTTCTTTTCCTACTTCATAGGCCAGTAACAAATTTTATATTATTGTTTGTTTGTTCGTTTTTAAGGGTTTTACGGCGCTTGCAACATTTAGGTCATATCAGTGCCAGTAAAAAGGAAGATAAAAAAGACATATTAAAAAGTTCTTGAATTATAATTAAAGCACCCAAGAATAAGAGCAAAGGGAATTGGTTAAATTCAAATAGGACAAATGTCAATTCCAAGAGTCACACTAATCAAAGTACTTAGTTTTGAGATCACTTAAAAGTCTCATCCAGACACAAGCACAGGTCCCCACCACAAAAGGAACACACTCAAATGTTTACAAATCATACATATGTAAAAGGAAAAATAATACAGTGCATTACAGAGAGATGAATAAGGGGAAAAAATATCATCTCCCAAAACTAACTATACACTTGATTGTTTTCCTCCCAGCCAAGGCCAGGATAAAACCAAGTAATCTCATTCCAAGACAAAGACAGAAAGCATATTGGAAAACAGATATAGGGGGATAGAAGACAGTATGTACCTCCCTGCCCACTATGGGAGGTCAGGAACCCCACCCAGATATTTATATTGCAACACCCCCCCCCCCCCCAAAAAAAAAAAAAAAAAACAACAACAAAAAAAACAAAACAAACAAATAAACCAGTAATATATGAGCATTTTGAACTTATAAATAACAAACGGCAGTACTTGGCACTACCTACCTGGCAGTTCTTTCATCTGAATGTGACTCAGTTGTAAAATTTATCTTAATCTTAATTTCGAATTGTAAAAAATCTCAAAATGGAAATCTTGAACTGAAAATAAATATAAAAAATTAAGCAAATGAAATTATAAAGAGTATTATAAATAATGCTTTGTGACGTTTCACATATCAACAAACTTGAACAGTGATAAAAGGGCAAGTGTGGCTCAGCCGACTGGCGTTTACTTCATACCCAAAAGGCACGGAGTTCGATCACCCGTTGCGCAGTGTGACCTTGAACAAGTCACCTTGCCCTAGCTCACTTTGCTGTGCTGCACTGCGGCTGATACCTGGGTTATTCCCAAAAGACAAATTTCCCGAAAGGGATAAATAAAGGGAATTTTATTTATTATCATTTTTAAATAAATATAACAACAATAACACCATAAATAAGTCTTTCCTAACAACCTGGTGTTCAGACATTTCCTGAATATCAAAATTCCCAATACCTCATCAGATGATTGCATTCAAAAAGAGTGGCCCAGCACAAGAGAAGGCTTTGTTACAAAACATAGCTTAATTAAAACTATAAGCCATTTGTCTGGGATGATTATCTTGGAGAGTCTTTTTTGTGTGTGTGTTTTTAAGGGTTTTACGGCGCTTGCAACACATTTAGGTTATATCAGCGCCAGTAAAAAGGAAGAAAATGGGATAATAAAAAGATCTAGAATTACAATTAAAGCACCGAAGAGAAAGTAAGACAAAGGTGAACTGGGAACAAATAGGGATCAGATGTAGATTCCAAGAGCATACCACCAATGTACTTAGTTAGAGATCACCTTTCAGTCTCATCTGGACACAAGCACAAAATCCAACAAAGAGGAATACACTCAAATGCTTACATTATAAATACATAACAAAGAGATGATTTACAAGGAAAAAAATATCATCTCCGAAAACAAGAACCATGCATTTGACTGTTTCCCTTCCAGCCAGGACTCCGACCAGGGCCAAGAAAAACCAAGTAATCTCATTCCAAGACAAAGACAGAAAGCATGTTGGAAAACAGATATAAGGGGATAGAAGACTATGTACCTACCTCCATTCCCGCTATGGGAGGTCAGGATCCCCACCCAGACCCTTTATTTCTAATGGAAGAAAATTAACTACAAACTACAAGTAAAATTATATGATACAAAACTGCTAGAGGCGGTGGACTGTAAAAAAAAATAATTAAAAAATGAAAATAACAGCTTTCAAAAAGAACAAAATACCAAACATAGAACGTTTCGGGCTCAAAATCATTTTCAGTCAATAACAAAAAAAAAACCCACAAGTGAAAATATGGTATGTAATTATTTTGTGTTATTCGATGAAAAACAAATTGAATGATTAATGTAAGCAAACAATGAAGACTTTAAAACAGGCATTGATAACATTTCTTCTTTTCCTACTTCATAGGCCAGTAACAAATTTTATATTATTGTTTGTTTGTTCGTTTTTAAGGGTTTTACGGCGCTTGCAACATTTAGGTCATATCAGTGCCAGTAAAAAGGAAGATAAAAAAAGACATATTAAAAAGTTCTTGAATTATAATTAAAGCACCCAAGAATAAGGGAGACAAAGGGAATTGGTTCAAATTCAAATAGGGAACAAATGTCAATTCCAAGAGCACACTAATCAAAGTACTTAGTTTGAGATCACTTAAAAGTCTCATCCAGACACAAGCACAGGTCCCCACCAAAAGGAACACACTCAAATGTTTACAAATCATACATATGTAAAAGGAAAAATAATACAGTGCATTACAGAGAGATGAATAAGGGGAAAAAATATCATCTCCCAAAACTAACTATACACTTGATTGTTTTCCTCCCAGTCAGGGCCAGGATAAAACCAAGTAATCTCATTCCAAGACAAAGACAGAAAGCATATTGGAAAACAGATATAGGAAGATAGAAGACAGTATGCACCTCCCTGCCCACTATGGGAGGTCAGGAACCCCACCCAGATATTTATATTGCAAACACCCCCCCCCCCCAAAAAAAAAAAAAACAACAACAAAAAAAAAACAAAACAAACAAATAAACCAGTAATATATGAGCATTTTGAACTTATAAATCACAAACGGCAGTACTTGGCACTACCTACCTGGCAGTTCTTTCATCTGAATGTGACTCAGTTGTAAAATTTATCTTAATCTTAATTTCGAATTGTAAAAAATCTCAAAATGGAAATCTTGAACTGAAAATAAATATAAAAAAATTAAGCAAATGAAATTATAAAGAGTATTATAAATAATGCTTTGTGACGTTTCACATATCAACAAACTTGAACAGTGATAAAAGGGCAAGTGTGGCTCAGCCGACTGGCGTTTACTTCATACCCAAAAGGCACGGAGTTCGATCACCCGTTGCGCAGTGTGACCTTGAACAAGTCACCTTGCCCTAGCTCACTTTGCTGTGCTGCACTGCGGCTGATACCTGGGTTATTCCCAAAAGACAAATTTCCCGAAAGGGATAAATAAAGGGAATTTTATTTATTATCATTTTTAAATAAATATAACAACAATAACACCATAAATAAGTCTTTCCTAACAACCTGGTGTTCAGACATTTCCTGAATATCAAAATTTCCAATAACTCCGCCATTGCCGGTCCCAAGCCCGGATGAGAAAGGAGGAGGGTTAGGCGTAGGGCCAGCAACTCCACCCTGGAAAACACAAGCCGCTACAGAAACGTCGACGAAAGAAAACCCAACTACTACTGTTCTGGGAGAGGAAGGGTCTTTGCGACACATGACGCTTTGCAGTGAAAGCCGAGAGGAAGCTACAAGGCCGACTTTCCTTCTTTCGACCAGAACCATCAACGTCGGAACATGGAATGTGAGGACCATGTATGAGACGGGAAAAACCAACCAAGTAGCAGCAGAAATGAAAAGCTACAACCTCACACTGCTTGGAATCGGTGAGACCCGTTGGACCCAGTCAGGGCAGAAGAAACTGATCACAGGAGAGCTCTTACTGTATTCCGGGCACGAAGAAGAGAACGCTCCACACACAGAAGGTGTGGCACTCATGCTGTCAAAATCTGCACAGCAGGCCCTGTTAGGATGGGAAGCACATGGACCGCGAATTATCGGAGCTTCCTTCAGAACAATGAATATAATACAGTGTTATGCACCAACAAATGAACATGACGAAGAGGTAAAAGACAGGTTTTACAACAGATTGCAGAATGTCCTGGCCAAGTATCCAGAGAAAGATGTGAACATTCTCATGGGTGACATTAACGCAAAGATAGGGACAGATAATACAGGGTTCGAGGAAGTGATGGGAAAACATGGACTGGGAGTAATGAACGAGAATGGGGAGAAATTCTGTGCTATGAATAACCTGATCATTGGAGGTAGCACTTTCCCCCACAGAAGAATACATAAGGCTACATGGGTATCACCCGACCTTGTTACCGAAAACCAAATTGACCACATCTGCATAGCTAAGAAATTCAGAAGGTCCCTGATGGATGTACGGGTGAAAAGAGGAGCAGACGTTGCATCGGACCACCACCTGGTTGTAGCAAGGTTGAAATTAAAACTGAAGAGAAATTGGATGGAAGCAACGAAAAGAGAGAAGTACAATGTCAATTTGTTGAAAGATCCAGATACCCGAGGAAAATTCAGTCTGACTCTCACCAATATGTATAAAGTATTAAAAGATCAGTTTTTGGAAGAGAGCAGTGTGGAAGATGATTGGCAGAAAGTGAAAGAAGGACACAAGACAACCTGTCAGGAAGTGCTTGGGCCGATGAGACACCACCATAAGGAATGGATTTCAGCCAAAACACTGCAAAAGATCCAGACAAGGAAGCAAAAGAAGGCAGTCATAAACAATTGCCGGACAAGAGCCACAAAGGCAAAGGCACAGAAAGACTTCATAGAAGCCAACAGAGAAGTTAAGAGGAGTGCAAGAACAGATAAGCGCAAATACATTGACAGCCTGGCGGAAGAAGCAGAGAAAGCAGCAGCCAGCAACAACATGAAACAGCTGTTTGTTTGTTTGTTTTTAGGTGTTTAACGGCGCTTTCGACACTATTTAGGTCATTTAAGCGCCCGTTTCTGTCTTTCATCAATCTTTTATCGGCCCCGAGGGGCCACAGCTGATCAAAACGTGTACTGTTGTAATAAAATCTTTATAAAATCATAATAGTTACATGTTTGTTAAGTAAAAATATCTATTTACAATTTCTGCAGGAGTTCACATTCCTGCAGATACTTTAAAATTGTAAGCGGATCGACCGACTGGAACAGAGACTTCAAGTCTCTGTTATCATAATGTTGTGACCTTATCTGTTCTAATTCTGTACATTCAATTGAAATGTGTTGAACTGTCAGGTCACAGTTACATCTTCTGCAGAGGGGTTTTTCATCCCTCTCCAGAAGGAAACGGTGAGTGAGGGCAGTATGTCCGATCCGGAGTCGAGTTATTTTTACCTCGTCTCTTCTTTTTAGCCCCGAGTTGGGTCTGGGGCCGAGGTCACTTTTAATTTGTTTTAATTTGTTATGTACATCTCGACTCCAGGATCGTTCCCATTCCTTTCGGACATGTTTTTTTATATTGATCTTTAAATCCGCGTGTGGGATTTTACTGCCCTCTTGTAATTCTTGGCTCACCGCCTCTTTTGCCAGTCGATCCGCTTCTTCGTTCCCCTGGATACCCACATGACTAGGTACCCAGAGAAAACTAACTTTCTTTTTCTTAATAAATAATTTATTTGCACCTTCCAAGATACTTATGAGTCTTGGATCGGTGCAATAAAAATTTGAGATCCCCTTAAGTACGGACAGCGAGTCAGACAAGATCAAGAATTTATTTTTATTCGATCTCTCAGCCAAACGGAGAGCATTTAGGATTGCTCTCGATTCCGCTGTAAAGATCGAAACATTTCTATCCAGGCGAAGTGATCCTGTGCCTTCCAATGAGTGATAGGCACATCCTACTGCATCTGCGCTCTTTGAACCATCCGTAAATATGTGAGTATGGTTTTTGTATGTTTGTAATATTGCTTTTAGTGTCTGTTTGTAAATATGTGGGTCTGTTTGTGATTTTTCCAGTTTTGTTAGGTCCAAATTTATGTTTGGTCTATGTATGGACCATGGTGGTGTCTTTGCCTGGACGTATGGATGTATCCTATCTAGACTGATGTTCATGTCTGCGATGTCTTTTTTTATTCTGCAACCTAATGGTGGTGTCATTTTTGGGTGCTTGCGAAATTTTTCTTCTAGTGTCCTATCCGTGTAGTGTACATGTTTGTGTGCTGGGTTGTCGTGCAGCGATGTGACCTTAGTAACATACTGGAGAGCCAGTTTTTTCCTCCTGAGATGGAGAGGTGGCTCATCTGCCTCAGCATAAAGGCTTGCCACTGGAGAAGTGCGGAAAGCCCCGAGTGCCAAGCGCAGTCCCTGATGATGAATTGGGTCCAGCATGCCTAAGTAGGATGGTTTTGCAGAGCCGTATACAAAAGATGCGTAGTCCAGTTTTGATCGAATAAGGGTTCGGTATATCTTTAGAAGAGTGTTTGTGTCCGAACCCCATTCCATGCTCGACAGAACTCTCATTATTCTCATTGCTTTCATGCATCGCAGTCTGAGATCTTTGATATGGGCGAGGAAATTTAGTTTCCTATCAAAGATCAAACCCAGGAATCGGGCTTCGTCCTTTACCTCAATTCTGGAATTGTTGAGATAAAGGTCAGGCTGTCTAATGCAGGTGCGTTTTCGGCAGAAGTGGACAGCTACTGTTTTTGATGGGGAGAAGGAGAAACCATTGAGATTTGCCCACTCCGACAGTTTGTTTGTTTGTTTTTAAGTGTTTAACGGCGCTTTCGACACTATTTAGGTCATTTAAGCGCCCGTTTCTGTCTTTTATCAATCTTTTATCGGCCCTGAGGGGCCATAGCTGATCAAAACGTGTACTGTTGTAATAAAATCTTTATAAAATCATAATAGTTACATGTTTGTTAAATAAAAATATCTATTTACAATTTCTGCAGGAGTTCACATTCCTGCAGATACTTTAAAATTGTAAGCGGATCGACCGACTGGAACAGGGACTTCAAGTCTCTGTTATCATAATGTTGTGACCTTATCTGTTCTAATTCTGTACATTCAATTAAAATGTGTTGAACTGTCAGGTCACAGTTACATGTTCTGCAGAGGGGTTTTTCATCCCTCTCCAGAAGGAAACGGTGAGTGAGGGCAGTATGTCCGATCCGGAGTCGAGTTATTTTTACCTCGTCTCTTCTTTTTAGCCCCGAGTTGGGTCTGGGGCCGAGGTTACTTTTGTTTTTGTTTTTTGTTTTTAGGTGTTTAACGGCGCTTTCGACACTATTTAGGTCATTTAAGCGCCCGTTTCTGTCTTTCATCAATCTTTTATCGGCCCCGAGGGGCCACAGCTGATGAAAACGTGTACTGTTGTAATAAAATCTTTATAAAATCATAATAGTTACATGTTTGTTAAGTAAAAATATCTATTTACAATTTCTGCAGGAGTTCACATTCCTGCAGATACTTTAAAATTGTAAGCGGATCGACCGACTGGAACAGAGACTTCAAGTCTCTGTTATCATAATGTTGTGACCTTATCTGTTCTAATTCTGTACATTCAATTAAAATGTGTTGAACTGTCAGGTCACAGTTACATCTTCTGCAGAGGGGTTTTTCATCCCTCTCCAGAAGGAAACGGTGAGTGAGGGCAGTATGTCCGATCCGGAGTCGAGTTATTTTTACCTCGTCTCTTCTTTTTAGCCCCGAGTTGGGTCTGGGGCCGAGGTCACTTTTAATTTGTTTTAATTTGTTATGTACATCTCGACTCCAGGATCGTTCCCATTCCTTTCGGACATGTTTTTTTTATATTGATCTTTAAATCCGCGTGTGGGATTTTACTGCCCTCTTGTAATTCTTGGCTCACCGCCTCTTTTGCCAGTCGATCCGCTTCTTCGTTCCCCTGGATACCCACATGACTAGGTACCCAGAGAAAACTAACTTTCTTTTTCTTAATAAATAATTTATTTGCACCTTCCAAGATACTTATGAGTCTTGGATCGGTGCAATAAAAATTTGAGATCCCCTTAAGTACGGACAGCGAGTCAGACAAGATCAAGAATTTATTTTTATTCGATCTCTCAGCCAAACGGAGAGCATTTAGGATTGCTCTCGATTCCGCTGTAAAGATCGAAACATTTCTATCCAGGCGAAGTGATCCTGTGCCTTCCGATGAGTGATAGGCACATCCTACTGCATCTGCGCTCTTTGAACCATCCGTAAATATGTGAGTATGGTTTTTGTATGTTTGTAATATTGCTTTTAGTGTTTTTGTAAATATGTGGGTCTGTTTGTGATTTTTCCAGTTTTGTTAGGTCCAAATTTATGTTTGGTCTATGTATGGACCATGGTGGTGTCTTTGCCTGGACGTATGGATGTATCCTATCTAGACTGATGTTCATGTCTGCGATGTCTTTTTTTATTCTGCAACCTAATGGTGGTGTCATTTTTGGGTGCTTGCGAAATTTTTCTTCTAGTGTCCTATCCGTGTAGTGTACATGTTTGTGTGCTGGGTTGTCGTGCAGCGATGTGACCTTAGTAACATACTGGAGAGCCAGTTTTTTCCTCCTGAGATGGAGAGGTGGCTCATCTGCCTCAGCATAAAGGCTTGCCACTGGAGAAGTGCGGAAAGCCCCGAGTGCCAAGCGCAGTCCCTGATGATGAATTGGGTCCAGCATGCCTAAGTAGGATGGTTTTGCAGAGCCGTATACAAAAGATGCGTAGTCCAGTTTTGATCGAATAAGGGTTCGGTATATCTTTAGAAGAGTGTTTGTGTCCGAACCCCATTCCATGCTCGACAGAACTCTCATTATTCTCATTGCTTTCATGCATCGCAGTCTGAGATCTTTGATATGGGCGAGGAAATTTAGTTTCCTATCAAAGATCAAACCCAGGAATCGGGCTTCGTTCTTTACCTCAATTCTGGAATTGTTGAGATAAAGGTCAGGCTGTCTAATGCAGGTGCGTTTTCGGCAGAAGTGGACAGCTACTGTTTTTGATGGGGAGAAGGAGAAACCATTGAGATTTGCCCACTCCGACAGTTTGTTTAGTTGGAGTTGTAACTGTCTCTCAATGGTGTCCATACTCGATTTACTTCGATAGCATACAAGAAAGTCATCAACATATAAGGAACAGTCAACATTCTGTCTCATTGCATTCACTATTGAGTTTATTTTAATCTCAAACAGAATGGGAGACAGAATGCTACCCTGTGGAACTCCCTCTTCCTGATCAAATGGATCAGAAAAGGTGGATCCTGCTTTGACCTGAAAGGATCTGTTGTTTAAAAATGCTCTGACAAACATTGGAAGGTTTCCTCGTAGACCAAGATTGTGCAGATCTTTGAGGATTCCGAATTTCCAAGTTGTGTCAAAGGCCTTCTCAAGGTCAAAGAAGATTGCTACCAAGTGCTCACCTTTGGCAAAGGCCTCACGAATGAAGCTCTCTAGTCGAACAAGGTGATCAACAGTTGATCTGTTCTTTCGAAAGCCACATTGGAGGTCGGAGAGGGAGTTGTTGTGTTCCAAGTAGAACATCAGACGCTTGTTGACCATTTTCTCCATCAGCTTGCATAGGCAGCTGGTGAGGGAGATTGGTCGGTAGTTTGAAGCGTCCGAATGGTCTTTCCCAGGTTTTGGGATTGGAATCACGGTGGCCAGATTCCAACTAGGTGGAAAAGTCTGTGTTGTCCATATCTTGTTATAGATATTCAAAAGGACAACCAGACTATCTTGTGGAAGATGTCGGAGTATTTCATAACTGATGTTGTCAGGACCCGGTGCTGTGACATTTGTGTCACGGAGGCAGGCACCCAACTCCTCAAGTGTAAATGGTTTGTTGTAGTCTTCAGTGTTTGTAGATGTAAAGTTTATTGGTGTGTTTTCTGCGTTTTGTTTATGGCGCAGAAATTGTGGTGTGTGGTGTGCAGACGAGGAGCTGTGCGCCAGCCTCTCGGCCAGAGTGTTGGCAATTTCTTGTTCTGTTTCAGCCACGGATCCATCGGGACGTGTCAAGTGATTTAGTGAATCACTATCGGATCCCTTCAGTTTCCGTAACATCTTCCACACCCTATTCAGGGGTGTCTGGCTATTTATTTTTGAGACAAAGTTTTGGAAGGATCTCCGTTTGTTTTCTCGGAAGATCTTCCTACACTTTGCTCGTAGTTTCCTAAATGTTGCGAAATTCTCAGGGATTGGGAATCTCATCGCTTTCCTGTATGCTTTTTTCTTCTCCCGTAGGGCCGCTCGACATTCCTCTGAAAACCAGGGATTGTGTTTTCTCGGTCTACCAGAGGTTGTTGGTATTGTCGAGCTGCAGATATTTGTTAAAATATTTTTGAATTTGTCATAGCTGTCCACCTCTGTCGTAAGGAGTCTGTGACACTCCTGTGAGAAAGTTTCCCAATCTGCTCGCCGTACACTCCAACGTTTGGGCTGTGGGGCCCTTGAAGTCGGGGTGATGTCGAGGCAGACTGGAAAATGGTCAGAACCGTGATCGTCATCGATCACAGTCCAGGAGAGATCTGGAGCTAATGTAGGATCACAGAAAGTGAGATCGATGGCAGACGTGGTAAGATTGTGAATATTTACCCGTGTTGCCTCGAGACCGTTTGCCAAGTATACATCCATTTTCATTATGAAAGCCTCCACTGCCTTTCCCCTCTGGTTTGTGTCTGTGTTTCCCCAGAGAGGACTGTGAGCATTGAAATCTCCCATTATCACATAGGGAGGGGGGAGTTGGTTTAGAACTCCCTCTAGCTCGGCAGACTGGAGGCGATGATCTGGTGGGATGTACACAGAGCAGATGGTGATTGGTCTGTGCAATGTCACTCTCACTGCTATTGCCTGTAGATTTGTTTTCATTAGTATCAAGCGGTGGGGGGTGCTCTTCTTCGTGAGAATTGAAACTCCCCCACACGCTATCTGGCCATCAGAGTGAATCAGATGATTGGCCGTATATCCTTTTACTGTGTAGTCGTCTGCTGGTAATTTTGTTTCCTGCAGACAGACTACATCAGGATTCCTCTGGAGGAGGAGGTCCAATTCTGTTCTATTCGATCTGATCCCTCTGATGTTCCAGGAAATTAATCTTGTCTGACTAGGTATCCTAATTTTTTGTGGGGAGGTTAGGCAGTATGCCTGCCTTCAACCCTTTTACTTTTATTCTCCTAGGAGGAGAGACTTCCATAGGAGAAGGAGGCCCTGTGGAGGGCCTCTCGGTTTTTTTAGGGCTGAGTTTTTTTGAACCCTTGGGATTTTTAGGTCCCTCTGGGTTCTTAGATTTTTTGGGGCTTTGAGGCCCCTCAGGGGGATTTGTGGATCCCCCGACTGGTGTTGGTGGCTCCATATTCTGGGAAGGGGTGGAGTTTTGTTTTTGGGGGGATAGAGAGGGCTCACGGGAATGGAGATGGGGGGTGGGTCCAACATCCACGCCCATGAGGGGGAGAATTTTTTTGTTTGGGGAAGGAGGGGGGGTGGAGGTCGCCTTGGAGGTGGATGTGGAGGGGGCTGCAGGTTCCACATCTTGAACCTCCAATGTGTCAAAAAGATTTTTTGACACATTTGCGACCTTGTTTTTAGGTCTTGATGGCTTTTTCTTTTGAGGACTGTCTTTTCTAGTCTGTGTGATTTTGCCATGGCTGTTTTGGTTATTACCAGCAGCCCTGGCAACTTCTGCATAACTCTTGGCAGAAGCAGCGACCTGCCGAGGGGGGCAGATCACTGCTTTTGCCTGAGCAAACGTACCGCCGTAAGTGGCTCTGTATGTCAAGATTGCCTTTTCTTCTTGCCACTTAGGACAATCTTTCGAATGTGCTGCATGCTTGCCTTGGCAGTTCAGACAACAAGGGTCCACTTTGCAGTTTTCCTCATTGTGGTCTTCTTTGCCGCAGCGGGGGCATGTAGCTTTACGGCGGCAGTTTGTTTTCGTATGGCCGTACCGGTGGCAGTTAAAACATCTCATGGGGTTCGGGACGTAAGGCCGAACCTCCAAGTCGAGGTATTCAATTCTTATTCTCGACGGGGGTCTCGGGCTGTCAAAAGTCAGGATCCAGGTGTTGGTCTGGATTGTGCTGTCGCCGCGGCGGATGCTAACCCGCCGAGCTTCGACAACACCCTCCAGTTCCTCAACCATCTCCTGCTCCGAACAGCCTACCAGATCTCTGCTTCTTATGACACCTTTTGACCTATTGAGGCTCCTGTGAGCCTCAACGGTGACTGGGATGTCAGAGAATCTGGTACATTTCAAGAGGTTCTCACTCTCTTGTCGACCCTGCACTTGTATCATTAAAGTGCCAGAGTTGTTCCTGTTCACTGCCTTTGGTGTACCGGCGCCATTTGCTTTGAGTGCCTTGCTGATGGTGAAGATACTCAAAGTGTTCAGTTTGATGTTTTCCTCATTCGGTTGAATTACCAGGAACGGCGAGAATTTTGGGGTTGCCATTCCTGGTAAGTCATCAAGAGTCATCGGGGCAGTTATCTTTCGTTTTTTACCTGTCTGGGGTGGGGCTTTAAGGGGAGAGTTTTTCATATTTTTGGCCATGATATATATAAATTTTTATTCAACCCGGCTATATTGTGCCCACTAGCACGGCTCAGTCCCACACTTGGGGGGTAAGGCACTCACGAAGCTATACTCCTCAAGTCTGGCCTCCTCTTGTCCTTCCATGGTCCTTGGGGGGAAAAAAAAAAAAAGGACTCGAGGGGTGGAGTTGGGGGACGTCCCGCCTCCAGGCCTTTCTCTCGGATTGACCCTAATCTTTGCGTTGCACAAAGACTGACTGCTGATTCAGAGATGACAAACCATGATTAAAAAGAAATTTCATGGGGGACAGGAACTAGATATGGTTTTAAATCTAGTCCTTCCAATCTCTTTGCCTAAATGGAGGGGAGTGCCAAAAAATAGATTTGGCATCTCTGCGTTGGGTAGCTCGGGCCATCTACAAGGTAGGCTACCCACCCGTCTTTAGAGAAGCGTCAAGCCAAAGAGGAGTGTTGGGGTAGAAACACCTCGCAAGGTGAACCCCCCTCAGCCTCCAGGATCAATAGCTCCTCCTTATCGGGGTCCTCTCGGAACTGCGCACCCTCAGCAGAAAGGTGCCTGCTGTGCAGGATTTGGAAAGGAATATCTCCTCGTTGAACCTATTTCAACGGTACAGGGTATAGAGATACTGGGGGATAGAAGACAGTTAAGAAGGCTTGTTTTCCTCCGTTCTTTCTCTCTCTCTGTCCTGGCAACTCAATTTTGATAAGGAAGGGAAATTTGGAATCATTGGGGAAATGGGGTATGGAATGGAAATCATAGCTCAAATATGGTAAAAGGGGGTGGGATTTGTGCTATGCCATCGCCTTCCCTTGCTCTCTTTAAACTGAAACCGTCATTCCTCAAAACATCTTTTATATACTACGTTCTTGGGATTTGGGGGGAGAAAAAGTTTGGGGATGATTGCCAGGACAAGAAAAATAGCAAAATGGGTGAATGAAGCCATTCTCATAAAAAGGGCTGGGGTATGGGTCTGTGGGCAGCCATTTCCCAGTCGGTGGTTTTGTGTACACAACGAATGGCTCTTAGTCCTTCTAGAACGCATGGCTTCGGTGCTCAATCTTTTCCTCTCAGTTGAGGACCGAGACCAGGGTCGGGTTTGTTGTTTATTTCGTTGGTTACCATCCAGATACCAGAATGGTATCCTCTTTTAGTCGCCTTCTCACGACATTTCGCATGAGCTTACGAGTGACTTGAACATCAATTCTTGTCATCTCCTCACATATAGTTGAGGAGAGCGGAGCCCGTGAGACCCATCGATCAGATGGTCAGAGGGATCTGCTTTGACTGAAATTTGTTTTAAATTTGTTCAACATTGAAGTTTACCCTCTCGACCCAGGATCTGTAGATCCATTTCCTTTCGGACATGTTAGTTTTTATAGTTGTAAACCTGTCTCTCAATGGTGTCCATACTCGATTTACTTCGATAGCATACAAGAAAGTCATCAACATATAAGGAACAGTCAACATTCTGTCTCATTGCATTCACTATTGAGTTTATTTTAATCTCAAACAGAATGGGAGACAGAATGCTACCCTGTGGAACTCCCTCTTCCTGATCAAATGGATCAGAAAAGGTGGATCTGCTTTGACCTGAAAGGATCTGTTGTTTAAAAATGCTCTGACAAACATTGGAAGGTTTCCTCGAGACCAAGTTGTGCAGATCTTTGAGGATTCCGAATTTCCAAGTTGTGTCAAAGGCCTTCTCAAGGTCAATGAAGATTGTACCAAGTGCTCACCTTTGGCAAAGGCCTCACGAATGAAGCTCTCTAGTCGAACAAGGTGATCAACGTTGATCTGTTCTTTCGAAAGCCACATTGGAGGTCGGAGAGGGAGTTGTTGTGTTCCAAGTAGAACATCAGACGCTTGTTGACCATTTTCTCCATCAGCTTGCATAGGCAGCTGGTGAGGGAGATTGGTCGGTAGTTGAAGCGTCCGAATGGTCTTTCCAGGTTTTGGGATTGGAATCACAGTGGCCAGATTCCCACTAGTGGAAAAGTCTGTGTTGTCCATATCTTGTTATAGATATTCAAAAGGACAACAGACTATCTTGTGGAAGATGTCGGAGTATTTCATAACTGATGTTGTCAGGACCCGGTGCTGTGACATTTGTGTCACGGAGGCAGGCACCCAACTCCTCAAGTGTAAATGGTTTGTTGTAGTCTTCGGTGTTTGTAGATGTAAAGTTTATTGGTGTGTTTTCTGCGTTTTGTTTATGGCGCAGAAATTGTGGTGTGTGGTGTGCAGACGAGGAGCTGTGCGCCAGCCTCTCGGCCAGAGTGTTGGCAATGTCTTGTTCTGTTTCAGCCACGGATCCATCGGGACGTGTCAAGTGATTTAGTGAATCACTATCAGATCCCTTCAGTTTCCGTAACATCTTCCACACCCTATTTAGGGGTGTCTGGCTATTTATTTTGGAGACAAAGTTTTGGAAGGATCTCCGTTTGTTTTCTCGGAAGATCTTCCTACACTTTGCTCGTAATTTCCTAAATGTTGTGAAATTCTCAGGGATTGGGAATCTCATCGCTTTCCTGTATGCTTTTTTCTTCTCCCGTAGGGCCGCTCGACATTCCTCTGTAAACCAGGGATTGTGTTTTCTCGGTCTACCAGAGGTTGTTGGTATTGTCGAGCTGCAGATATTTGTTAAAATATTTTTGAATTTGTCATAGCTGTCCACCTCTGTCGTAAGGAGTCTGTGACACTCCTGTGAGAAAGTTTCCCAATCTGCTCGCCGAACACTCCAACGTTTGGGCTGTGGGGCCCTTGAAGTCGGGGTGATGTCGAGGCAGACCGGAAAATGGTCAGAACCGTGATCGTCATCGATCACAGTCCAGGAGAGCTCTGGAGCTAATGTAGGATCACAGAAAGTGAGATCGATGGCAGACGTGGTAAGATTGTGAATATTTACCCGTGTTGCCTCGAGACCGTTTGCCAAGTATACATCCATTTTCATTATGAAAGCCTCCACTGCCTTTCCCCTCTGGTTTGTGTCTGTGTTTCCCCAGAGAGGACTGTGAGCATTGAAATCTCCCATTATCACATAGGGAGGGGGGAGTTGGTTTAGAACTCCCTCTAGCTCGGCAGACTGGAGGCGATGATCTGGTGGGATGTACACAGAGCAGATGGTGATTGGTCTGTGCAATGTCACTCTCACTGCTATTGCCTGTAGATTTGTTTTCATTGGTATCAAGCGGTGGGGGGTGCTCTTCTTCGTGAGAATTGAAACTCCCCCACACGCTATCTGGCCATCAGAGTGAATCAGATGATTGGCCGTATATCCTTTTACTGTGTAGTCGTCTGCTGGTAATTTTGTTTCCTGCAGACAGACTACATCAGGATTCCTCTGGAGGAGGAGGTCCAATTCTGTTCTATTTGATCTGATCCCTCTGATGTTCCAGGAAATTAATCTTGTCTGACTAGGTATCCTAATTTTTTGTGGGGAGGTTAGGCAGTATGCCTGCCTTCAACCCTTTTACTTTTATTCTCCTAGGAGGAGAGACTTCCATAGGAGAAGGAGGCCCTGTGGAGGGCCTCTCGGTTTTTTTAGGGCTGAGTTTTTTTGAACCCTTGGGATTTTTAGGTCCCTCTGGGTTCTTAGATTTTTTGGGGCTTTGAGGCCCCTCAGGGGGATTTGTGGATCCCCCGACTGGTGTTGGTGGCTCCATATTCTGGGAAGGGGTGGAGTTTTGTTTTTGGGGGATAGAGAGGGCTCACGGGAATGGAGATGGGGGGTGGGTCCAACATCCACGGCCATGAGGGGGAGAATTTTTTTGTTTGGGGAAGGAGGGGGGGTGGAGGTCGCCTTGGAGGTGGATGTGGAGGGGGCTGCAGGTTCCACATCTTGAACCTCCAATGTGTCAAAAAGATTTTTTGACACATTTGCGACCTTGTTTTTAGGTCTTGATGGCTTTTTCTTTTGAGGACTGTCTTTTCTAGTCTGTGCGATTTTGCCATGGCTGTTTTGGTTATTACCAGCAGCCCTGGCAACTTCTGCATAACTCTTGGCAGAAGCAGCGACCTGCCGAGGGGGGCAGATCACTGCTTTTGCCTGAGCAAACGTACCGCCGTAAGTGGCTCTGTATGTCAAGATTGCCTTTTCTTCTTGCCACTTAGGACAATCTTTCGAATGTGCTGCATGCTTGCCTTGGCAGTTCAGACAACAAGGGTCCACTTTGCAGTTTTCCTCATTGTGGTCTTCTTTGCCGCAGCGGGGGCATGTAGCTTTACGGCGGCAGTTTGTTTTCGTATGGCCGTACCGGTGGCAGTTAAAACATCTCATGGGGTTCGGGACGTAAGGCCGAACCTCCAAGTCGAGGTATTCAATTCTTATTCTCGACGGGGGTCTCGGGCTGTCAAGTCAGGATCCAGGTGTTGGTCTGGATTGTGCTGTCGCCGCGGCGGATGCTAACCCGCCGAGCTTCGACAACACCCTCCAGTTCCTCAACCATCTCCTGCTCCGAACAGCCTACCAGCTGTATGACATATCAAAGAAACTGTCGGGGAAAAACAATAGGCCCGAGCGACCAGTCAAAGACAAAGAAGGAAACACCATCCTGGGAAAGGAACAGCAACTAAATAGATGGGCTCTTCACTTTGAAGAGCTTCTGAACAGACCAGCTCCGTCGAACGCCCCAAACATCAACCCAGCTGATACAGACCTTGACATCAACTGTAGACACCCGACTAAAGAGGAGATCAGGAACGCTATCAAACTATTGAAGAATGGCAAGGCAGCTGGGCCAGACAACATTCCGCAGAAGCTTTAAAGACGGACTTAAAAACGACCACAGAAATGCTTTATCCTCTCTTCAAGAAGATCTGGGAGGAGGAAGAAGTACCAACAGAGTGGAAGGAAGGGTACCTCGTCAAACTGCCTAAGAAAGGCGACCTCAGCAATTGCAACAACTACCGAGGAATAACGCTTCTGTCAGTGCCAGGAAAAGTCTTTAATAGAATAATCTTGGAGAGAATTAAAAGTGCTGTTGACCCCCTCCTTCGCGACCAACAGGCTGGCTTCCGCAGGAATAGATCATGTGTCGACCAAATTGCAACCCTACGCATCATAATTGAGCAATCATTGGAGTGGAATTCCCGTTGTACATCAACTTCGTTGATTATGAAAAAGCGTTTGACAGCGTGGACCGAGAAACCTTATGGAAAATACTCCGCCACTATGGGGTTCCAACAAAAATAGTCAGCCTGATCCAAAGTTCCTACGAGGGAGTGACCTGTCGAGTAATCCATGGGGGACAACTGACAGATAGCTTCAATGTGAACACTGGAGTCAGACAGGGATGTCTTCTGTCACCCTTTCTCTTCCTTTTGGCGATTGACTGGACAATGAGGTCAGCAGTGGCAGGTAGGAGAAATGGGATTCAGTGGACATTGTTCGACCAGCTCGAAGATTTGGACTTTGCAGATGACTTGGCCTTGCTGTCCCACAATCACCAACAAATGCAGGACAAGACAACAGAGATAACAGCAAAGTCATCACAAATCGGACTCAGGGCCCATGAGGGTAAAACAAAGGTCCTCAAAATAAACACAAATAGTAAAGAACCAATCAAACTGCACGAGAGCGAACTGGATGAGGTTGACCACTTCACGTATTTAGGCAGCATATTAGATAAACAGGGTGGCACAGATGCAGACGTAAAGGCAAGAATTGGCAAGGCGAGGGTAGCATACTTGCAGCTTAAAAACATCTGGAGCTCCAAGGTGGTGTCAACCCGAACCAAAATAAGACTCTTCAATTCAAATGTCAAGTCAGTCCTTTTGTATGGAGCGGAGACCTGGAGGACCACGAAGACCACCACCGGAAAAGTACAGACCTTCATCAATAGCTGCCTCAGAAGGATCCTCAAGATTCACTGGCCAGACAGGATCAACAACGCAGACCTGTGGCAGAGAACATCTCAAATGCCAGCAGAAGACGAAATCAGACGCCGCCGATGGAGATGGATTGGGCACACCCTGAGGAAGCCAACCAATAACACCGCTAGGCAGGCGCTGAGATGGAACCCCCAGGGAAAACGGAAGAGAGGGCGGCCTAGAAACACCTGGCAGCGAGACCTGGAGGCGGACATGAAGAGGATGGGACACACCTGGGGAGAGTTGGAGAAGATGGCCCAGGACAGAGGAAGATGGAGGACTGTTGTCGATGGCCTATGCTCCACTAGGAGTGACGGGCATAAGTAAGTAAGTAAAATTTCCAATACCTCATCAGATGATTGCATTCAAAAAGAGTGGCCCAGCACAAGAGAAGGCTTTGTTACAAAACATAGCTTAATTAAAACTATAAGCCATTTGTCTGGGATGATTATCTTGGAGAGTCTTTTTTGTGTGTGTGTTTTTAAGGGTTTTACGGCGCTTGCAACACATTTAGGTTATATCAGCGCCAGTAAAAAGGAAGAAAATGGGATAGTAAAAAGTTATAGAATTACAATTAAAGCACCCAAGAAAAAGTAAGACAAAGGGGAACTGAGAACATATAGGGATCAGATGTAGATTCCAAGAGTATACCATCAATGTTCTTAGTTTGAGATCACCAATAAGTCTCATCCGGACACAAGCACGGCCCCCACTAAGAGGAACACACTCAAATGCTTACATTATAAATTATAACAAATATAATAATACATAACAGAGAGATGATTTACAAGGAAAAAAATATCACCTCCAATACAATAACTATGCATTTGACTGTTTCCCCCCCAGCCAGGACCCCGACCAGGGCCAGGACAAAACCAAGCAATCCCATTCTAAGACAAAGACAGAATGCAAGTTGGAAAACAGATATAGGGGGATAGAAGACAATAAGTACCTCCCTGCCCACTATGGGAGGTAGGAACCCCACCCAGAGTCTTTTTTTTTTTTTTGGTTTGTTTTTAAGGGTTTTATGGCACTTAACCCACATTTAGGTCATTTCAGCGAGCGCCAGTAAAAAGGAAGCAAATGAGAAAAAGTAAAACAAAGGGGGATTGTTCAAATACGGAACATATATAGATTCCAAGAGCACACTATCAGTAAGTATCAGTGTACTTAGTTTGATATAACCTAAAAGTCTCAGCCAGACACAAGCACAGGATCCCACTAAGAGGAATCCATTCAAATGCCTACAAATCACTATACATTCAAAACAAAAGATGTAGCAGTACAAAACAGAGATAATTTATAAGGAAAAAAATGTCATCTCCCCAAAAACTCTTATTATACATTTGATTGTTTCCCTCACAGCCAAGGACTACGGCAAGGGCTAGGAGAAAACTCAGGTAATCTCATTCCAAGACAATGACAGAACGCAAAATCAGAAAACAGATATAGAGGGATAGAAGACACAGCAAGTGACCTCCTGCCCACAACGAGAGGTCAAAAATCTTACCCAGAAGATGGATTTAGAAAACAGTTGAATTTCACATGTTAGATCCCTCTTGCCTGTTGATACAAGTCAGAACAATAGTATCATCAATGAAGAAGCATTTTGGATCTTTTTGTTCCCATTCATTTTAGAAATCAATTTTAACCAGTAAATTATGTACATCAAGTTGCTTTTGATTGTACGCCTAGAGTTGATTCTAAAGGTTTGGGAACATTACAAATAATTTGCATTATTATTGAATCTTCTACACTCAACAAGACCTCTTGACACAACTAAACAAAGCATCAAAATAAACAAGAGGAAAATCTGAAAACGTGTGAAGGATTTTATAGTGGGAAAAGAGACTAGATAATAGAGAAGACTATATCAATAGTAGGTCGATAGGAACATCAGGGAGATGCCATTTTATCCACATGACCACCTTTGTACAGATAGTGTTTGTTTTTGTTTTCTAGGGTTTTACGGCGCTTGCAACATATTTAAGTCATATCAGCACCAGTAAACAGGAAGAAAATGGGATAATAAAAAGTTCTAGAATTACAATTAAAGCACCCCAGAAAAGGTAAGAGAAAGGGGAATTAGTTCAAATAGGAAACAGGTGTAGACTCCAAGAGTACACTATCAAAGTACTTTGTTTGAGATTACCTCATCAAGTCTTATCCAGACACAAGCACAGGATCCCACTAAGAGGAACACATTCAAATGTTTACAAATCATATAGTTTATACACTGTATGTAAAACAAAATCTATTTCAACATATTACAGAGAGATCATTGAATTAAAAAAAAAAAATATCATCTTCCAAAACTCGAGCTATGCATTTGACTGTTTCCCTCCCAGTCAGGGCTAAACCGAGTAATCTCATTCCAAGACAAAGACAGACAGCATGTTGGAAAACAGATATAGGGGGATAGAAGACACAGTAAGTGCCTCCCTGCCCACTATGGGACCTTTGTAAAGATAGTGAACATGATTAACATCAAGCAATACAAGTGAATGCTATCTTTTGACTAGGAATTCAACACATGTCCCGTCCTACACGTTAAATGTTGCTGTTGACCAGGGACCCCTTGTAAAGCGCTTTGAGCACATATAGTGGATATTGCGCTATATAAAAGCTCAATTAATTATAACACATCCTGTTTGTATGCAAACCTCTGACACACCTTCGTCCCATCAAATCCAAGCATCAGCAATTCCTTTTACAGTCACCCACAATATGTCCAATTCTGATGCTATGGCACAAGACTAAAGGGCGAGAGCTCAGCTTGTTAAATTAAAGGGTCTATCTAGTACGTACATAAGTAAGTAGGAAATTTCATACACAAATTACTGACCTTTATAGTAGAGATAATTGAAAAGCCTAAATCATGTGGCAATTCATTTATTTCTTATATCTATGAGATAAAACAGTCACAATGTAGAACAGATATTTGACAGTACAGGTCAAAAACTTGTTTTCTCTCTTTAACATTAGAAAATGAACTCGTATAATGTCAAATTTTACCAGGATGGTTAAACCGAAATATCAATGTCGGTGACACTCAGTCTAAAAAAAAAAAAAGGAATACAATTGATGACTGGCTAACAAAATCCTGCTAAGAGGTAAAATATAAACGTCCAATGAAAATGCAGATATCCCACAGTGAGGTTGTTACTGGTTCTAGTAAGTGAGAAGGTAATTTCATGTACACAATATTACTGACCTTAATTCTTAATAGTAGAGATATTTGAAGAGTGTAAATCGTGTGGCAAGTCATTTATTTCTTACATGCCTGAAAGAATAGTTACAATGTAGAACAGATATACCGACTGTACAGCCCAAAGTCCTGAGTTTAGGGATTTTAGTTTAGCTCTCTATAACATCAGAAAATGAAGCACTGGTATATTGGTGTAATGTTTCCAAGTAATTAATTTAATGAATTACATCCCCTGTTTTACAATTTACTTTCACTTTCAATACTTCCAGTCTTCTACTTTCACTTCCTGTTTTTTTGGTTATCTTTGTATCCTGCCGGCAAGCAGCAACCAACTCTGTATCATGCTTATCAATAAACTTTAATCTTCATCCATCCATCTTTGCATTATTAAATTATCATTTAATACCCATTCAAACATTACATTGGCGACGAGAGGGTACATCCACGCAAGTATTTACTACTTCAAATAGAGTATTTTATCAAATGCTTAACCTATAGTTCATCACAATCGTGTTTGTAAACAATGGCTTCTCTAGGCTTGCCTACCTACCCAACATTCGACTGTGCATCAGCAGGTCGAGCTGTAAGATGGCAGAAGTGGGTCTCTCGTTTGAAAAACTTGTTTGTTGGCTATGGAATAGAGTCCGTTGAAAGACAAAAAGCGCTGCTACTCACCTTTGCCGGTGACGAACTCAATGACATCGTTGATACCTTCACTGAAGAATAACTAACTCCGAGAGGCAATGAGACACACTTTTCAAAACTTTGTGATACAATCACCAACCATTTTAGCCCACAAAGCAATAGGGAATACCAACGATATGTTTTTCGACATACACACCAGTCATCTGATAACATCGAGGAATTCTACGCAGAACTGAAACAGTTATCTCTCACTTGTCAGTTCCACGACGCGGATGCCGAAATTAAATCGCAGCTAATATCAGGATGTAAATCGCAAAAAGTACGTGAAAAAGGTTTATCCAGTCCAGATATTAGTTTGGCTGACCTTCTGACTTATGCCCGCACCATGCAACTAACCACAGTCCAGGCAAAGCTCATGGCATCAGATTCTCCTGTAAACGCAATCAATACGAACTTCGGTCAAAATCACAATAATCAAAGACAACGATCTACCCTACCCCGCAATCAACGTCATCATCATGGCAAATGCAACAATTGTGGAGGTGAATGGCCACACATTGGAGGTCAAAACCACTGTCCCGCTCGAAACAAAACATGTCGTGCATGTAACAAACTGCATCATTTTGCCTCGGTATGCAAATCTACTACAACACGTCATCAAGACCAGCCATCTCAATCGCAATCTCATTCCAGAAGACAAGGTCAAAGTCACAACCTAAGGCGTCGCGTCCACGTCATAAATTCAGACTCAGACAGAAGACAAGGTCAAAGTCACAACCTAAGGCGTTGCGTCCATGTCATAAATTCAGACTCAGACTCGGACACTCCAGTCAATCGTCTCAACACCACCGACACGTACAATTACAATGATACAGAATACGTGTTTGCCACAAACAAGGGAAGTAACCTTCCTCACTTCGCTGTCTCGATAGGAGACCATGAATTTCAGTTTCTTGCTGACTCAGGTGCTACGATCAATCTCTTAGCAAAGGTTGACTTTGACAAGTTAAATCCCAAACAGATGCTACAAACATCATCCAAACGAATTTCAGCATACGGCTCTCCTTCACACATTCCTGTGTTGGGCATCTTCCATGCTACACTGCGACATGGTACCACATCAACTACGGCTCCTATTTACGTCGTCGATCGGAATGAACGCCCCATCTTAGGCTGGCAAACATGCCGTGATTTGCAATTGATTGACACCATCAATCATATCTCACCAAACCAGAGTGCTCTCGTACAAGAGTTTTCAGACTTATTTACCGGTCTAGGCTGCTTGCAAAACACTCAAGTCAAACTACACATAGACCAAAACATTCAACCTATAGCGCAGCATTACCGACGCATTCCATTTCATATCCGCCAAGACGTTGAAAAACAACTCAACAAAGATGAAGAACGGGTGTCATCGAGAAAGCTACTGGCCCTACCCCATGGGTATCTCCTATCGTTGTTGTGCCAAAACCCAAGCAACCTGGTAAAGTGCGTGTATGTGTGGACATGCGCTCTGCCAATACAGCCATCAAACGTGAACATCACGCGACACCTACACTCGACGAGCTAAAAACTGAACTATCCGGAGCGAAAATATTTAGCAAAGTAGACCTGAATCAAGGATACAACCAAATTGAATTAGACGAGGCATCAAGATACATCACAACATTTGCCACGCACAAAGGACTCTACAGATACCGCCGTCTTTTCTTTGGAGTAAATTCCGCAAGCGAAATCTTTCAAGAACAGATCAGACAAGCACTCACCGGTCTGCGAGGCGTCATTAACATCAGCGATGACATCCTCTGCTTTGGCAATTCGCAACAAGATCATGATGCCAACCTACGGGCATTGTTCCACCGCTTACGAGAAAAATGTCTCACTATCCACAAAGAAAAGTGCAAGTTCAACCAAACAGCAGTTGAATTTCTTGGACACACCTTCAGCAAAGACGGAGTCACTCCAAGCCACGAGAAGGTCAAAGCAATTCTCAACCTAGCTACACCCACAAATGCTTCTGAGGTGCGTAGCTTACTCGGCATGATAAATTTTTGTGGTGCACACCATATTCCACACTACGCATCACTCACACACAATCTGCGCCTACTCACCAAAAAGACCGTCCCATGGGAGTGGACAACCATCCATACCACCGATTTTAACTCTCTAAAAGCATCTCTGAGCAAAGCAATCACCTTAGCCTACTTCGACCCAAACAAGCAAACCGATATTTATACAGACGGAAGTCCCATAGGGATATCGGCAGTACTTGTTCAAGACGGTCGCATTATACAGTTTGCAAGCCGCCCACTTACACCCAAACCGAACAGAGATACTTGCAAACAGAACGCGAGGCTCTCGTAATAACTTGGGCATGTGAATATTTTCACATTTACATCTTCAGATCACCCTTCAAAATACACACCGATCACAAACCTCTTACCACCATCTTTTCAAATCCTAAAGCCAGGCCATCGCCAAGGATTGAACGCTGGATGCTACGCATGCTACCATACCACTTCACCATTTGCTACAGGCCAGGATTTGACAATCCTGCCGACTTTTTAAGTCGTCGCCCAGTCACACACTCTCAAAGCTGTAGAGAACAAACCATAGCCGAAGAATACATTAACTACCTCACACATACATCCACACCAAAATCCATGACCCTAGAAGAAGTGGCACACGAAACATCACAAGACCAAACCCTAATGCTCGTTATCCAATCAATACGATCCAATAATTGGTACACCAATTCTCAAGAAGTCAACCAAAAGCTTTTTCAAACGCTCTATCTCTGCCGCTCTGAACTCGCCATTGCAGACAATCTCCCTGTCATACTAAAGGGTCATCAAATCGTCGTACCACAATCGCTTTATGAAACAGCCATCAAACTAGCACATTCTGGATATCAAGGCATAGTCAAAACTATATCCTTACTTAGGGAAAAGGTCTGGATACCAAACATGCAGAACAGAGTAGAGAACACTGTAAACAACTGCATGCTGTGTCAAATTTCTACACCGAAAACACGCAAACCGTTACAAATGTCCTCGCTTCCATCAGCCCCGTGGACAGAACTCTCAGCAGATTTTGGTCATCTGCCTAATCTGTCATCGTGGTTTTTCGCGGCCGCAATGGCAAATTTGCGGCCGCAAAATTCGCACTTTTCCGCAATTTACCGCAAATTTTACAAATTTCATGAAAAATCTAAATTTTTCACCATTATTTAACCCGAGTGGTTTTTTTAAAGTGGCGAATTTCCGAAAGTCAGCATCGTCCCTTTCTTTCATTTTCTCATAGCTCCTGGTCTGTTTAAACTGCTACTGGAAGCTGCCCAGTCTGGTTTTTAAACTGCCATACTACTAACAGACGTTACATTGCAATTAAAAGGAGTTTTTCTACTTTCACTTTCACCTTAGTGACGAGTGACGCTATTATTGTTATCTTCAATTGGTTTCGCTACCGGCGTTCTTTTCTCTTACATCTACTTGTTGATTACAAACTCGCTATGGACAAGTTCCTTGGTTTAGACATGAAGAAGGCAAAATGTGCTCGCCATGTCACTGCACACCAGCGACACTCAGAATACAGCCAGTGGACCCACGTCAGTGGTTCAAAGCTATTCTGCACACCATGCAACAAGGTTATTGACCACTTACGAAAGTCTTCTGTGGATAGCCACCGCAATTCCGCAGACCATAAAACAAAAGAAGAAAGAATGAAGAGGTCACATGCCACTGACGTGGATGAGAGTGAAGCGGTGAAGAAGCAGAGGACATTGGATTCTGTTTTGAAGAAACCGTCTACAGTTTCAACGCAAGGTGAGTGGTGCACCCTTTCCCTCTAAATGAGTACTTAGTTTTGGGTGGATATTGCTCTATAAATCTATACAATTACAACTATATAAAAGATGAGGGTATTATTATTACTATTATTATTATGATGATGATGATGATGATGATTATTATTATTATTATTATTATTATTATTATCATTGTTGTTCTTTTTATTATTACTTTGTGGTATAGTGAAAAGACACTCGCTTTAGGATCGGAAGGACCTGGGTTCGAGCCTCGCTCAGTGCATAGTTGAGTCCTTGGAGAAGGCTCTTTACTCACATTCTCTCATGAAATGGAGGTGTAAAATGAGTACCTGGCCGTTAACAGCGTTGTCTCTGTCCGAAAAAAATTGTAATATCCCCTAACAGGCTTCATGTCCCATCCTACCTGTTAAATGTTGCTGTTGGCCACGGACCCCTTGTAAAGTGCTTTGAGCACGTTTAGTGGATATTGCGCCATATAAAGCTTATTTTTTTTAAGCTATTCATATTAACAAACTATTTTTTAAATTTCTTTCTTTCAGCAAGAAATGATATCTGCAATGAAGTTGTTTCAATGTTTGCTGCAGCAAACATTCCCTTATCGAAGGTTGACCACCCAGCAGTCAGAAACTTCTTGCAGACAAGAGTTGAAAACGGTGGTGCCATTCCACAAGCTCATCAGCTGCAGGAATGCTACTTAAAGAGGGAGTTCACCAACAAAAAAGAAGTGGTGTATAAGAAAGTTATAAACAAGCCTGTGGCCATCATCTGTGATGAAATGTCTGATGATGTTGGAAGGTGGGTTTTGTTTTTTGTTTTTGACTGACAATGTTTGTAGAAACTAAAGCGAAAGAGTAATTTATATATAGGAGTAGGAGGCAGGTGAATACACACACACACACACACACACACACTCACGCACAATCATATATATATATATATATATATATATATATATATATATGGGCGTACTACACAACACAACATACACAGTGATCAGTTCGAATCCTTAGTTTGAATTCTATAATTAAATGCTGAGAGCAATTATGATATCACTTTTGCATCCTTCCCTATATGTTATTTTGTGTTTTCTCTTATTTGTATCGCCTATCTTTTCAGGTTTGTCCTCAATGTCTTAGCTGCACCACTGGAACCCTTGAGCGCTGATGTGGACAAAGTCCAAAGTTACCTCTTGGACACAAGATTTTTGTCTGTCACAAACCACACAACCGTTGCGACGGCCATAATTGAATGCTTAGTCTCCACTGGCATCAAGTTTACTGACGTTGTCACCGTAAACACAGACAATGCAGCATACATGAGGAAGGCTTTCAATGATGTATTGAAAGGGCTCATGCCAAATGCTACGCATATCACATGCATGGCTCATATCATGAGCCTAGTGGGTGATGCCTTCAGAAAGCCCTTCAATCGCACCAACAAATTCGTCAAAGCTGCAAATGCGATATTTTGGAACGCCAATGCCAGAAAGGCAAGATATCTGCGATTCCTGACACCACTCGTCAAATCTCCAAAGATGCCTCCAAACCCAATCGCTACACGGTGAGATTTTGAGAATTTTCCTTTCTTGGTCATGATTCATCTGGGTCTTTAAAAAAACTTTTTTCACCTAAAGGTGACACATTGTTAATATTGGATATTGACAAATAGGAGGGTCAGTCATTCTTATTACCTAATTTGATATGTTAGTAAACATATTTAGTAGTATCATGTTACAGTTATAGTAATCTGCTCCCTTTTTTTTGTTGAAAAGATGAGCTTTAATTAAGTATCTGACTGGGAAAGTGCTTGCTATGGCTTAATAGAATTGATTATTCCATTATGTTATCTTTTTAGATTGTCATCATTTTTTTATTTCAAAGTTAGTTTGCTTTAACCATTGATATAAGAAAATGCACTAGAATTTTTAAAAATAAATATTGGAAGCTATCTTGCACAATTATTTCGGGGTAAAGTAAGAGGGTCATAGTCAACCATTAAAGTCAATGCCTAACATTAGTCCTCACTAGGTCAAGTCATATGATGATGGTAAATTCAACAGACTATACTATAAGGCCAAAAACTGATAGATTAAGTAGGTATAATGTTATCTTCTTTTCAAATAAAAATTCAATTTAACAAATGAATTAAAAATGCATCATTTCTTTTACTTCCTTTTCAAAATCCAGATGGAATTGTTGGTTTGAAGCGGTCTCATACCATGAGAAAAATTTGCAGCACTTTGCCACATTCATTGCGAAGGAAATGGAGCACTGTGGGCGCACGGCTCCAGAGTCGTTAGTCTACTTGAATGATATCCTCTGCTCGGTGTCGGAGCGCCAGTTAATTCAAGCAGAGATGAGCTTTATAATCCAGCAGTCTCAGTCCATCGTTGTAGCTACTGATGTATTCCAAAGCCAACGTCCAATCGCCATGACAGTAAATATTCATTTTCTCCTCCTACCTTTAAATCTTATTTTATAAGATTAAGAGCAGGTATCATTATTAATGAAACGATTCCATCTTTGTTGAAACTCTGCCTTTGGACACAACATTATAGTTGAATGTCTTTGACTAGAGCAAGAAAAGAATTACAAAACAAAAATACTTTCTTATGTTTTTTAATCCTTGCCTTATTCTTATTTCTATTTTCACCAGGCGTGGTCAAAGCTCATGGAAATTAAGGACCAGTTTTCATCTTGCCATGTGACCCTACAAGATGTAGAAAGACACTGTCCGCATGACCTGGACCAACATCTCAAGCTTCAGCTCCAGGATAGTTTTTGTCAAGCTTTCTCTTTGGCCAATGAAAAGCTTGAGAAATATTCATCGACGGAAGGCCAACCAGGGATGGAATTATTGAAGGAGATACCTTTCTTCAATCCTTGCAATTTAGTGTTCATTGCTGACTCTGATATTGATTCTTTGACCATTCCTGGTATTCATGAAGTACCTCGTGTAGAAGTACTTCGATATAAAGAGTCTCTTGGTCCAAGAGCAGTGTCGGCATCTGGAGGCATTCCACTTGATCTGACTGTTTTTTGGAACAGTGTTAGCTCAGATGTTCCCCATCTTGCTACGCTGGCAAAGAGATACATATACACCTGCCTTAATTCTGCTGATGCTGAGAGGTCCTTCTCCATTTATAATCTTGTATTTTCAGACAGGAGAAGGCGGCTCAACGAAGCAAACTTAAAGGCTTTGGTGTTCCTTTATTATAACAGTTTTATTTCCTATGAATATCTTGTTTAATTAAATTTTGATACCTCTCTTTGCAGGTTTTTCGTACTTTTGTTTTGATATAAGATTAAGATTGATGTTTTAAATCATTTTTCATTCTGATCTGCACCTGAGTGACTTTTGTGTGCATCTTCAGATCATTGTAGTATTTGGGGTCCCCGGGAACGAAAAAAAGTTATCCGATTAGTTAACAAAATTTGCAAAATTTGGCAATTTTTACGGCAAAATGTGGCAAATTTTTCTATTTTTTGTGGCAAAATTGTCATTTTTTTGTGGCAAAATTTGGGATTTCAAATGGCAATTTTCCGCGATGCCAGCCTAATGGCCAGTACATATTGGTCGTTACAGACGAATATTCCCGCTACCCCATCGTGGAAATACTCGACTCCATTCCAGGTCATAGCGTTATTCCCCGCCTGGACAAAATTTTCTCAGAATTCGGCATCCCGGAATCATTGAAAACAGATAACGGTCCTCCCTTCAACGGACATGAATTTTCCAACTATTGTCACCACATGGGCATCAAACACCGCAAAATTACCCCATTGTGGCCTCGTGCCAACGCCGAAACTGAACGATTCATGAAAACGGTCAAAAAGACACTCCGAAATACCCCAACTCCACAGCTAAAACAACAACTGTACCGATTTCTAATATCATACAGATCAACTCCACACTGCACAACAGGCGTTGCTCCTGCAACCATACTTTTCGGCCGACAACTTCGAACAATGCTCCCACAAACGACCAAATCCTTCGAAGATAACTCATTGCGTGAACGAGACGTCCACCAAAAAGCCAAAATGAAGCATTACGCTGACAACATAACATATGTAAAGCCTTCAGAGCTCAAAATTGGCGATCCCGTTCTCCTAAAACACAACAACCTTACAAAACGCGACCCCCCATACGAATCACAACCTCTTGTTATAACCCAAAAGAAAGGATCCATGATCACAGCTGCAAGAGGTCAACAGCAAGTTACTCGCAACAGTAGCTTCTTCAAAAAGTCGCCTCGACCACCAACAACTGCTGAAATAGAACCAGATCATCCCGATCCAGACTCGACAGACAACACTACCCAAAATACCAATACCCTACCGCATTCCCCACCCGTGTGGTGTCCGGGGTCCCTCAACTGAGAGGGTCAAGAATAGCCCAACGCCAAGCCAGCGTGTCGTAAAAGGCGACTAATGGTGTGTGATTCCCCCATCTTTGAGTCACCTGGTCCTCCAGGTTGGGGGTTGGCAAAGGGTTAACACCCCTTTCCGTTAAACTCAAACCGTTACAGAAACACAGACAGACAAACTAAATCCTTTTTTTAGCTTGGGCGACCGAAGAGTTTCTGGAATTACAGAATTTATGAAGGACAACAGACAAAGCCGAAAGGACTCTGCTGACCCGATGACGTCTTCGCCAAACAAGCAGCTTCGAATTGCGTCGTGGAACGTTCGCACCATGTATGAAGCAGGAAAAAGCTCTCAAGTTGTGACTGAGATGAGAAGATACAGGCTGCATATACTTGGAGTAAGCGAAACCCACTGGATACAATCCGGACAGAAACACCTCAAGTCTGGGGAGAAGATTTTATATTCAGGGAGAGGGGACGGGATTCATACACAGGGAGTAGGAATAATTCTAAGCAAGTTTGCCCAGAAGTCACTGAGAGGATGGGAACAATGCGGAGAAAGGATCATCATGGCGTCTTTTACAACACGGAGTAAGAAGATCAGCATGAACATTGTACAGATCTATGCCCCAACAAATGATGCAACAGATGAGGACAAAGATACATTTTATGGTCTGCTACAACAAGTCATTGACAAGTTGCCAAGGAAAGACATCAACATATTGATGGGAGATGCTAATGCAAAAGTGGGACAGGATAACGTAGGCTATGAAGGTATCATGGGACGTCATGGCATGGGAGAAATGAATGATAATGGAGAGAGATTTGCAAATTTCTGTGCATTCAACAGCTTGGTGATTGGAGGATCAGTGTTCCCCCATAAGAGGATCCACAAAGCAACTTGGGTCTCACCAGATGGTGTGACAGAGAATCAGATTGATCATTTTTGTATCTCTCGTAGATTCAGACGTTCATTGGAAGATGTGACAGTACGGAGAGGGGCAGATGTTGGATCAGACCACCACCTGCTATTGGCAAAGCTTAAGCTCCGACTCAGAAAACACGGGGCCAGATCACATACAAGAAGAAAATTCGAGGTGAATGCACTTGATGGGGAAAAGAATGAGGAATTCAAACTACAATTGAGTAATAGATTCCAACCTCTTACTGAGCTCGAGGAGGACATAGATGTAGAGTCACATTGGGCAAAGATCAAGGAAGTCTACATAACAACTTGCCACGAGGTATTGGGGGTAAAGAAATCGGAACATAAAGAATGGATAAGTCCAACCACCTTGGACCTTATTGAAAAGAGGAGAACAAGGAAGGAACAAGTGAATGCAAGCCGAACAAGGGCTTCAAGACTGGATGCACAAGAGCAGTATCGAACCATAGCTAAGGAAGTCAAAAGATCTGTGAAGAAAGACAAGGAAGCATTCATGAACAGACTTGCAGAGAAAGCAGAAGCAGCAGCGACTGGAGGTCACATGAGGATCCTTTATCAAACTACCAAGACACTTGCTGGAAAATATGGGAAACCAGAGGTACCAGTCAAAGACAAAGATGGGAAAACTATTTTTGGAAAAGAGGCTCAATCTGAACGATGGAGGGAACATTTCAACTGCCTTCTGAACAGACCACCACCAGACAACCAGCCAGAAATTTTGCCTGCAAGGAATGAGCTACCAATTAGCTATGATCCACCATCGATAGCAGAGATTGTGGGTGCCATTAACAAGATGAAAAGGGGGAAAGCTGCTGGACCAGACCAGATTCCACCGGAGGCTCTAAAAGTTGATGCGAAAAGAAATGCTGAGGCCCTGCACCCACTATTTGAGAGAATCTGGAATGACGGGATATTCCCAAAGGATTGGAAGGAAGGACATCTTATCAAGCTTCCAAAGAAAGGGGACCTCAGTAATTGTAATAATTATCGAGGCATCACTCTTCTTTCTATCCCAGGAAAGGTTTTCAACCGTATTATTTTAGAGAGAATTAAGAATGCAACAGATGCTAAACTGCGGGACGAACAGGCAGGTTTTCGGAAAAACCGTTCAACCACCGACCAGATTGCCTCTCTGCGAGTCATAGTAGAACAGTCTATAGAATGGAACTCTCCTCTTATTGTCAACTTTCTGGATTACGAGAAGGCTTTCGACAGTATTGACAGAGCAACATTGTGGAAAATTCTGGCACATTATGGACTCCCTGAAAAGATAGTAAACCTCATTAAGGAAATGTATGAAGGATCAAGTTGCAGGGTTGTACATGAAGATCAGCTTACTGACAGCTTTGAAATTAAGACTGGTGTCAAGCAGGGATGCTTGCTCTCACCATTCCTGTTCATCCTTGCCATTGATTGGCTAATGAAGGAAACCTCCAAAGGGAGAAGAAATGGGATACAGTGGACCCCCTGGACACAGTTGGATGATCTGGATTTTGCAGATGATCTGGCTCTTCTGTCCCACACCCAGGACCAGATGCAAGCAAAAACCACAATTATAAACAGCCTCTCGGAATCAATTGGTCTAAGAATTCACCCTGCAAAGTCAAAGGTCTTGAGGATAGGTACGCGTCAAAGGGAGCAGATCAAAGTAAAAGATCAAGAACTCGAAGATATAGACACTTTCTGCTATCTCGGAAGTATAATTGACAAGGATGGAGGCACGGAAGCAGAGGTGAAAGCACGAATAGGAAAGGCACAGGCTGCATTCACATCTTTGAACAGAGTTTGGAGAACTAAAGATATCTCCCTTCAACTAAAGCTAAGACTTTTCAACTCAAACGTGAAGTCTGTCCTACTGTATGGATGTGAAACTTGGAACGCATCACAGGCATGTATAAGGAGGGTACAGATTTTCGTAAACAGGTGCATGCGTAAGCTACTCAGAATAAAATGGATGGATAGAATAAAAAATGAAGAAGTATGGAAAAGAACACAGCAGAAACCAGTGGGAGAGGATATAGGAAGAAGACGATGGAGGTGGATTGGACACACGCTTAGAAAGAATGACTCAACTATAACAAAGAAAGTATTGGACTGGAACCCTCAGGGCAGAAGATCAAGGGGAAGGCCACGAGGAACATGGAGAAGAATTAAAGAAGCTGATATACAGAGAAGTGGTAAGACCTGGAATGAGATAAAAAAGTTGGCTCAGGATAGAGAAGGATGGAAACTGTTTGTCTGTGGCCTATACCCTGACCCAGGGTGAAAAAGGCAATGATGATGATTCCCCACCTGCATATTCATCACCCGAAAATTGTGTAACAAATGGTCCCCCGATAAGACCACGTCGCAACATTCGTCGTCCCAAAAAATTTGACGATTTTGTACTAAATAATTAATTGTCTTAATTAAATCCTCAATACGTAGTGTTAAAAGTTGAAACCAATATTAATCATATATATATATATATATATATATATGGTGGATAAGAATTATTAAATAAAAAACCTTGTGCCCGTGTCTGGAAGGTTTTTTTCATTAAAGTGATAACTACAAGCATTTAAAAACTATATTTAAGATTTAGTCTTAAAATCTTGGCATGACATCAGTTCCCACTACACCATAATGTGAAAACCTTGTGCCCGTGTCTGGAAGGTTTTCTAATAAAAAACTAATACATATATAATATGTGTGTTATCAGTTATTCAAATACTCAAGTTAGCAGTGTACCACTATCATTAAACTCATCTTATTCTTACTATTATTTCACCCTGAGGAGGAAAGATCTATGCTATCATTGGAATAATATCAGAGTATACGACATCATCAAGTCTGGGACAATTAATTTACTTTGCTTTTCCTGATCTTGACATAACTGCAAGATGTTTGCAATTTATTTGTGAATCAATTTATTATTGCTACTATATTATATTCAACTCAGTTTCCCTGCTTTATCTTTAAACATTTTGTTGTTGTAAATATATCAATTAATCAACTACATTTTCTTTATTAAAAAGGGGAGTGATGTAATGTTTCCAAGTAATTAATTTAATGAATTACATCCCCTGTTTTACAATTTACTTTCACTTTCAATACTTCCAGTCTTCTACTTTCACTTCCTGTTTTTTGGTTATCTTTGTATCCTGCCGGCAAGCAGCAACCAACTCTGTATCATGCTTATCAATAAACTTTAATCTTCATCCATCCATCTTTGCATTATTAAATTATCATTTAATACCCATTCAAACATTACAATTGGCATCAATTTTACTAGAAGATGGTTATATAGAAATAGCGAACTATCAATGTCGGTAATAATCAGTCTTCTTCTTTCTACAAACACAAACAAACATTAATAAATGGTTGCAAGGTCAGTCAAAGGATGCCAGATGGATCAACATTAAATTCAACAAGAAAAAACAGTGAAAAAATAGTGAAATTAAAAAAAAACAATATTGCAATGTTTTTGTACAAACAAAATTGCATTTAATGAAAGATGTGGTTGAGATGTTGAGATTCCTCCAAAAATGAGGCTTTCACTTTTGACTTTCCTTGTCCAATTTCTGCATTCTTAATAGTTAAAATTTAATGTTCTTATTCATTCGGAAATAGTTTGCAATATATTTAGTCCTTGCAATGAAATGAAGGGGACTCTATAGGTATGAGTTATTAAATTATTACAAATTATAAAATCTTAAAAAATATAAGATCAAATTTATCATTTAAAAAAAAAAACAACTTAAATATTGGATGGGGGACGAGAAATTTAGTAGATTTATGAAGAAAAATAACGGTAGAACCTGGAGAGATACAGTGTGTTTTCAATACATATTTTGGTGATGACATTCTTTTAAAGCTTCTATGATTATAGTATGTTTTTAATCAAAGTTTAAAAGATAAATTTGAACAAAAAAATTCACTATTTAAAAAAAGAACAATAAATTTATTAGTGAGATAATATATCATGTTTAAGAATTGTATTTCAACTTCAAAATATTAAATAAGTTTAAAAAAAGGTTGAGAAATATTTTGGTATATTTTCAAATTACGGCAAACCTAATGAAATGGAAACAATGGGTGACCAAAGATGAAGAAAATCAAAAGTTCACCTACATCTGCCATTATACATATAGAAATGTACCAAACGGAAAAAAAAAGGAAAGCAACTATAAAAGATTACAGAAATCAATAGTTGTAAGCAGTTGTAAAGTTTTTATTTATTTATGATTTTATAAATATGGCTGGACAGAAATAACTGCTTGTTTGAAAACAGAACACATGGCCACTTCAAAACAACTTGACAACAACAGATGGTAATATATAAATTATTACATAACGCAGAATTTATGGACTCAATAGCTGCACTATAGGATTGATTGTATAAGAGGAGACATCACAGTATAAAGATGAATCTACAGCACGACTATCATAGTCATCTTCTGAACATGGGTATTCTTTCAAACAATGCTCGTAAAATATTACCAGGCCGCTTTTGATGGGTGTTTATCAAATTGTCAACATTTTCTTTAATCTGGACATGGATAGAAAGGAAAAAAACCCAAGATTGATTAAAAACAAAACCCATAAAAAAAAAAAACCCGGAAAAATTACATTGAATATGATTTGGCACAATGAAAATGTAAAATAAAGAACTGAACAAGTGTGTATGAAAGGTGCCAGACAAAGCAAGAAAGAAAATTACAAGAAGATAAAAACATCCCAAAAAATCAGTCGACCTCGAGGTCTGCTCTGAGCAATGCATAACCAGGTCCTTGAACGATTAGCTTTACTCACATTCTCTCATCACCCCTAAGTGTAAAATAAGCATCTGACCAATAATAATGTTGTCTTTGTTGAAAAAAATAATAAATCAATAGCACCATACAGGCGACATGTCCTATCCTCTACACGTATAGAGTTGATGCTGACTTTGGACCCATTGTAAAGAAAGTTGAGCACATTAAGCGGATATTGCTCTACACAAGGCTCGTTTTTTTGTGTTTTTCTTTCTCTCTTTTTTATCTGACCGTTACAAATTGATATCTAAACATACAGTTTCGAAATGCTTACAATTTGAGCAAATTCATGAGGTGTCACATTTGGGGTTGGAAAAATTGGTTCTCCAAATATCGTTCTGAAAAAAAAAAAAATTTAAATAAAAAAAAACATTTATGAATAGTAAATAACTCATTTCGACTCAAAAACAAGTTGCACAGTCACTTTCAATAACACTAACTATATTTTTCTAAATCCAAATAGCCATATACTTTGGAATAAGCCTTTATAGGAAAGATTCAAACTAACTCAATCTAATCAAACGAGAATTTCTCCGATCATTTATCTGAATGCATCCACAGTTGTTACTGTTTTTATCAAGTGAGTATTAACAGCAATCAAATTTAGCTAAAAAGAAGCCTATGTCACATTGCTGTGACTGTTCTCTTAGTGAAAATATAAGAAATATAATGCCTTGTAATGCATGATAAATTTTCAAAAATTTTGACTGTACTGAATATATTCAGAAAAGTGAGTGGAGCAGGCACTTATGTTGGTAACAACAAGATATGAAGTGAGTAGAAAAGTGCCAGAAGACAATAGAGAATAAAAATTTTTCGCGGCAGTGGTGGGGTTTGAACCTGCGACCTTATTGGTACGACAACTCCGCCTGGCAGGTGAGAGCGTGGCTCTACCGTGTGAGCTATCCACGAACACAAAACACAGCGTACACAACGACAACAGTTTAGTTGAGACGGGATCCCATTCCTGACACCTGCTGACCCGGTCACGGTGAGCGGTCAATCACCGAGAGGAATTTACCTAACGGGGATTGCCGTTTCACTCAATTTAACAATGTTTTGTTTTATTGTCTGTTAGACACCCATATTGAATGAGTTGAAATATCACTACTTGGTATAAAAGTTTATATTTTCTACTTTTACTGTGTGTTTTTTATTTTTTCATAGTATTACTAGATTTCTCAATATAAGTTATCAATGAACGGTAACAAATTACACAAAAAATATAGCGGGTGCAACATTTCAAAAATTAGAGAAAAAAAAACGTTGCTATGGATTTGTCTGAATTTTATGTATTATAAAGAGAAGATGTAAATACTTCTCCTCACAAAAACGTATTTTTCCTCAACACAAATATATCCGCTACGAGCATTCAAACTCGTCAGTGTAGTTTGGGGCTGGTCTTTAACTGAATTGCGTTGATGACAAATCGCATTTTATTCATATCATTGATAATGCCGGATGCTCTTTTTTTTCCAATTTTGCTGTTGTTTGGTGACAGGTCTCTGTGCCTTGTTCTCCAAGAAGTCTAAGTCCAAACTTATATTGAGTGATGTGTGGTATGCACTGGTACTCAAGGAGGTGTTGTTTTGGGATTATTTTGTTTGGAAAATATTTTCTGTATGTATCCGTGTAATGTTTTATTGCACTTTGAATATATTGGATCGTGTCTGCTTTGATCGATTTTGTGTGTGAAATAAAGTTGTGCACATGACTATAGGCCTTGTTTATATTGTCGAAAATTAATCCAATACTGCAAGCGTCGTCAATGATGAGTGGGTCGTGGGTGCAGTTCTTTGTTTGTTGGATAATTGTAAGTGTAGACTTTTTCTTGTTAGTATTTGTGGCAGTGGTTGCCAATGAATGATCTGCTGTGGTAAGCCTGTTGTGTAATGCGGTATTCTGTCCAATTCAGAGGCAATAAGACCATCCCTGAGGGTGAGTGGCTCGTGCATGAGATTTGAAAGTCTCTCCTGCGTTTTGGAGTTTGTTGTTATATTCTACTCTGTCGATATCAAACATGCAAGTGCAACCCGTTTCAAGGTTGATTTATTTATTATTAGCGTCTTGGCAATGAGAAAATACAAAGAAGCTAATGAGTCGTGTGTTCAATGTGCTTTATAATGTGTACTTTTTACACATAAATTATGAGTGTGCTCCTTGCTTGTCCAATGCCGTGTCAGTCCCATAGACTAAAAGAATGTTATTAGAATAATTTGAACATTTAAATGGTTTCTTGCGGGCACGTTTCTATTTCTGTGTTAAACAAAGCATACCACGACATGTCCTACATAATGAATTCACTGCTTGGTTATGACTTGCAATTGTGTGGTCCATGCTGTAAGAGAAAATTCAAAATTGACTGAGCGATGTAAGCAATGATATAGTGAATTAATGAATAAAATGAGTTTTAAAACACTCTGTATTACTTCTCATATCCATGCATACATAACAGCGTACATAAAATTTGGAAAAGAAAAACCAAATACTTCACCCAATTTGGTGAAAGAAAGGGGGGTGGGGGGGGGGGTGGGGCAGGAAAATTCTAACAAGCAGTTGAGCTAAGTTGAGGCCCAACACACAATGTCATTTAAAATTAAACATTAGCAAGATAATTCAAATTATGCAATTTAAAAATCAAATTAACTCATCATTGAAAAAAATAAAAAATAAAAATACAATTAACAATAAAACCGCAGCGAAATATTACGTTTCAATAACAAGGCTAAAGAGGTAATATCATTATTACCTGACCTACCACGGAAAAATAATCATTACAAAATAATGAAAACTGAAGAGTAAATGAAACTTACCTCATTTCGTAGTAAAACTTGTGCCTTGTGAATCACACCAAAAAAAAATTTAAAGTTTATAGCAACGTTTTTTTAGAATCCTGAGGTAATTACAAGTAATTTTATTTAAATGTTATAGAAAAATATGTGAATTTGAATCACGGCTTGTGGAATAAGTACTGGAGATATTGAAATAAAAATTGGACCGATGGAAAGAGGAGGTCTGCGAGAATTCTTTGCATTTGGGTGGAATTGCATCGTCACGAAGATCGTGAGGTTAATTGGTACGGAAATCATCCATTGGTATCACCCAATGCACGTCAAATCTACGTTCTGGGAATTGATATCGGCTGACCGCTGTTGACCCCGGTTACCTGTCGGGTGAGGTTACGTCGGCGCTCGGAACAGCGGGAAACTAAACGGTCAGATTTATAGTGCAGATTAGACGCCGTGGCACGAACACATAAAATATTCGTTTCAAACCCAAAGTCATTTCTAGATCCCTCTCTCACCCACTTCTTGAGATCGCCGATTCGTTCGCACACCACCATCGCGAAGTTATTTTGACCAGCAGTTAAGCTTAATAGCCAATATTCTCAACACAAACATATAACATAGAAACGATTGAGACATTGAGTATGCTCCGGTGTATGGGGTGAATTTTTAATTCAGAAAAGTGAGTGGAGCAGGCACTTATGTTGGTAACAACAAGATATGAAGTGAGTAGAAAAGTGCCAGAAGACAATAGAGAATAGAAATTTTTCGCGGCGGTGGTGGGGTTTGAACCTGCGACCTTATTGGTACGACAACTCCCCACCACCGCCGCGAAAAATTTTTATTCTCTATTGTCTTCTGGCACTTTTCTACTCACTTCATATCTTGAATATATTCTTTTTTTTAATACTATTGTTGATATGGGATCGAGTCTTGAGTAATTATACTAAAAAAAAGTATGCTTTTTCATGGCTTTCTGTCACTCATCCAAAAAAGTAAAATTGTTTCTGTAAAAAATATATTATATATTCATAGGATATCATCATGAACTTACTTCATTTTGACGGGGAAAAATCCATAAATAGGAACAATAGGCAATCTTGTCCTTTCATAAACACCCCTTAAGAGTACTGAAATGATCATGGAGAAAGACATTATCAAAATAATCTAAAACTAAAGTACAATGAATATTTAACAATAATAATAATAATAATTATAATAATAATAATAATAATAATAATAATAATAATAATAATAATAATATATGGTTTATATATAGCACCATACCCGTATATCAACAAGATCAAAGCGCTTAACAGTAACTGGCAACATACAACCACTCAAACATGCAGTATGAAACAAAGCAATAAAATTCTAAAGTGTTACAACTCTCATTGAATTTGAACAAAATTTCCATTTGACACAAGCCTGTGGACTGTCCACAAAATCGGTCACTTCCTATAATCAACCACTCATTCATAGCTGAATCGAGTGGGTTAATGGGAATAAGTTGCCTTGCTTGAGACCATAACACCGTGGCTACAATTTTGAAATTGGCATCCATCTCTTCAATGATCATGCTCAAAATTGCTTTAAATTTGTTAAAAGACAAGATATACTTTGCACTAATAGTCACTGATGCCACTTTAAGGTTATATACTGTCCAATTAGATATCAGACATTGTAAATACAAATACAAACACATGTCAGAATGTAAAAGTAGACTTCATGATAATAACAATTATTAATCTGCTGATTTATAGCAAGAAACAATTGCGAAAACCTGGCATAATAAACCGAAATTGTGTTTTCAGACTGGTTTATCTCACAATGCAAAACATAAAAGAAAATCCAAAAGATTGTATTATTTATGAAAAAGTTATCTTAAATATCATTTTTTGTGTATCAAAAAACAATTTGACGTTCCGAGACAAACTACCAATTCAGTAAAATGGAAAAAAAATGACCTCTGCTCCATCCAGGTGTTCTAAAAGCTTCTCGACAATTCATCGTAAACATTGGGATCACAGGCTGTTAAAAAAACAAAAAAACAAATAAAAATAGAAACATTAAAAGATACAACTTCAAATATAAGATAATATTAACTGTTTATATGACAGTGATAAATTAAGGACCAGGCACCGGTATAATATAGTTTTTGTTTGTTTTTAAGGGTTTTTATGGCGCATGCAACACATTAAGGTTATATAAGCGCCAGTAAAAAGGAAGAAAATAGGATAGAAAAAAGTTATAGAATTACAATTAAAGCACCAAAGAAAAGGAAAGACAAAAGGGGAATTGGTTCAAATAGGAAATAGATGTAGATTCCAAGCACACACTATCAGTGTACTTACTTTGAGATCACCTAAAAGTCTCATTCAGACACAAGCACAGGTCCCCACTAAGAGGAACACACTCAAATGTTTACAAATCATATATAATATGTAAACAATACATAATACAGTGCATAACAGAGAAATGATTTACAAGACAAAAAAAATCATCTCCAAAACTCTACTGTACATTCAACTGTTTCCCTCCCAGCTAGGGTATCCGGCCAGGGTCAGGACAAAACTAAGTAATCTCATTCCAAGACGAAGACAGAAAGCAATTGGAAAACGATACATATTCTAAAAATAAGACTTACAGCTGTTAGTAAAAGTGAAAAGGTTTGAAAATGAATAAATTACCACATTTGCTTGCAAAGCAACTTTGGCGAACCCCAGTCGCTTTCCCCACATTGTTTTATATTCTTCATTTCCAAAAAGAGCTTCTCTCACTCCACCTGGAATGGGAATGAACATATTATAAATTGTCAGTAAATATGAACTCTCAAAGCAAATGCAAAACAGAAATAGCCATTATTGTCAAAATCAGAAAATCCTCTTTCCCCTCCTCCCTCCCTGACCTACTTCATTTTAAACAAAGGCATGAATTTAGTTTTTTTCCCCCCCTATAGCTCAAGGATTCTAACTAGGTTTAAGGAAAATTCTCATTTCAAGACAACAACGGAAAGCCATATTAAGGGTACAACATATTCAAAGAAATACATGACACAGCAAGAGTTGAACGCCTCAGGCCATAATGAGCGATCAAGAAAATGCCATCCAAAAATTGGTAGGAGTGATCTGATTTAATTTGATTGATTTGAATGAGTGGAATATTTAAAAGTCGACAAAATAGATTAATAAGAGGAAGCCTCTGATATGGTGTTAATAGCTTAGTGGTACAGTTTTGTAACAAAAAAAAAATCATACTGAGCATGGTCATGTACCAAATGATGACAAAAAAAAAAAAACCTATGACCCTTATGATAAATCTTTTGGTGAAAAATTCTCTCCTTAAATCTTTTTTAAAAAATGAGCTTTTATAGCGCTATATCCGCTAAACATGCTCAAAGTGCTTTAAAAAGGGTCCCTGGCAAACAGCAACACTAAACACGTAGGACGGGACATGACGCCTTTTAGGCAGTATTAAAATTTTCTTCGTACAGAGACAAGGCTGTCAACGGCCAGGTACTCACTTTAAACCTGAGTACGGTGAGAGAATGTGAGTAAAAAGCCTTTTCCAAGGACTCACTAGACGCAGAGTGAGGCTCAAACCCAGGACCTTCCGACCTGAAAGCGAGTGTCATACCACAAGACCACATAGCCTTATAGCATTACTCAGTATGAATGAGTACCTATCAGTAGTGATGGACATTGGAAGAGTGTTTGCATAAAAAAAGATGCCCAACAGGAAACTTGTGCTGTGTGAAATTAAAATTTGGTTCCACAGAACCTGCTGGAGAAAAAGAAAATGGATTGTTAAGTGTTTGGAGCATGGTGAATCTGTAGAAATGTTCAATACAAATGTTCATATTTTTAACTCTCGAGTTCATCCTCATTGAAAATCGAACACATTTGTTTGATTTTTCATGCATATGAACTTGAGAGAGTTAATATTATAAAAACAATACCTGGTGCAATGCCAAGAATATGTCCATCTCTTAGGGTTTGAGCACAACTGGTGACGGTACCTGGCGTTACAGACAATACTTTCATCAATTTACGCCAGCCTGTACAAATAATAACAATAATTTAAAAAAGGATAATAAAATCATTCTTTGTTTTTCTCTTACAATTCACATGCAATGAGCAGAGCTGCCAATTTGAAATGTCAAGAATTCGTGGTTTCCAGGGAAAAAAAAGAAAAATTCACTTTAAATAGCTTTAGAAACAAACAATTTTCTCCCAGCATGATACAAAAATGCTCCAAAGTCCTGAATATAGGACCAAAGGAGCTAAACTTTCTTTTTCAACAAGATTTATTGAGTCAAAGAGACCTATGCAGCTCTGTAGCTGGAGTCAAAAATTTGTATTTCTACTAATTTTTCAAAGTACTAGGCAGGTCTGAATGAGTCAATGTCCATAAGTGTAGACTGAACAATCCAATACCATCTAACATTGGTTTAATACCTATTAAGCTAAATGTCATCACAATGGTGCAACAAATCCTTTTTAAATAGAGCAATTAGGCCCATGGAGCCGGAGTTTATCCCGATGTCTATAGCGTGAAACGGACAATAGCAATTGCTTGCTACCCTTTGAATAGGATGCTAGTCTATCACAAAGTACTTTCTGCCAGATCTAACAGACCCAGCTACCCTATCACTGCTGGGGACAGGGGTCAGAAATAAATCTCGACTGCACCCGGGATCGATCTCGGTCCCTTTGATTGTGAATCGAATGCTCTACCAACTGAGCTATCGGGACCCCCTTTATAAATCGAAAAGCATGGGATAAGTTTTGAGACATTGGTCATTTTCCATCGTATCTACTTTGAAAAATCAAGTAAATTTTAAACTGCAATTCCCCAAAATTAAATTAATCGTTTTCGGTTTTTATATTAATACATAATCTTATACAAAACTATACGACAATCTTAAACTTTTCATGATAAAATGGAAAGAATAAACTTAAACTAGGACATTTATATAGCGTTAATCCACTCAATGTGCTCAAAGACTCTATAAGGGGTCCCTAGCCAACAGCAACACTTAACATGTAGGACGAGACATGACACTTGTAAGGCAATATTACTTCTTTTTTCCAACACTGAAATGCTGTTAACACCCAGGTGTTCATTTTACACCTGAATACAGTGCGAGTAAACAGCCTTCTTCAAGGACTCAATTATGTACCACTCACAACAGGACTCAAACCCAGGACCCACAGGTCCGAAGGTAAATGTCTCTTTAAACACATTCTTTCACTGTACTTGGATATAAAATGTGTACCTGGCCATTAAAAGTTGTCTCTGTCGGAAAAAAATTGTATATTGCCTAACAGGCATCATGCCTCATCCTAAATGTTAAGTGTTTCTGTTGTAAGCCAATTAGAGCATGTTTAGTGGATATTGAGCATTTTTTTAGTTCCGAACGTGACAAAAACTAAAATCATACATTTCTAATCATTTCCGTTTTCAAGTTACTTTTTTGACAACTTGTTCACACCAACATAATACAGTGGAATCCACATAATGTCAACACTTCTTGTTGGTTCTAAATTTTCTGTTCTTTATCTAAGTGCCGAGCTGCCTACTTGAAATTTATAAAATTTGTCGTTTCCAATGGAAATAATGAAACAGTCACTATATATAGCTTTACAAATCAATAATTTGCCATCGCAATGATCCACATATGCTTCAAAGTCCTGAATATAGGATCTAAAGAACAAAATTTTTCTTTCCAACAAGATTTATTGAGTCAAAGAGGCGAATGCAGCTCTGTAGCTAAAGCCAAAAATTCGTAAAACTACGAACTGGATTCAATAGTCTGATGTTACGTCCGCCCAGCACCCAGCAACACGGTTCTAAACAAAGAAAATTGGTACACTTCATGCTGGCTAGAACTTTTTCACATGTCATGTGACCAGAATGTATAAAAGTCAAAATATGATCATATTTATGCTGTTTTTCTCCTCTGGATACACTTATATGCTCGTCAGAGAAGTATTTCATAAGGGCGATAATGGGGATAATGGCATCTGCCATTGTTCCAATAGTTTAGAACCAGATACAATGCGTCAATACAAGGGAAGTGACATCACGACTGTTGAACCCTGTTGACCAACCTGGAATGCTGAATAAAAATTTGTCCCCAACAGCATGAATGAGACGACCTCTCTCTAACAAACATGTAGCTAGGACATAGTAAAAATCAACGGGAATGACTCCATGGTAGTAGATGATAAGTGCTGGCCCTGTTCTTGGGATGTTGTCCAAGCCTTCAACTTCATAACCTGTTGAAATAATACAAAGCAAACATTATATCATTAAAATAAAGAGTGCGGCTATGTGGTCTAGTGGTATGACACTCGTTTTCGGATCAGAAGCTCCTGGGGTTGAGGCTCGCTTGCACATAGTTCAGTCCTTGGAAAAGACTCTTTACTCACATTCTCTCGCCGTACTCAGGTGTAAAATGAGTATCTGGTGTTTAAGTATTTATTGAATTGTTATCATTATTATAACTTATGAATATGTCAGTCTGGTTTCTTAGTTGTGTTATAATAGCTTCCTGAAAAGGATAAAGTTGCCTGGATCCACTACTGACAAAGTATTGAATTGAGACGAGCCTTTGGGAGGAATTCCATATATGTAGGTGTCACTTCAATGACTATTAGTAAATATATTGTAGTTGCGCACCTTGAATAATTTTTAATCTATTAAAAAAATTAAACAAATTGATCTCTGACTGATATTATGGTATGGTAAAGAGACTTCATATCAACTTGTAATGTGAATAAGATATTCATAGAAAAACTTACCATGCCATATTTTGCTTTGTGCATTCCAGAAAGCTGCAATTGCTTTCCTCGCTCCATCCCAGATGTCTTGACTGTAAGCATCCTTTATTTTGATTCGTTGGCCATAAACAAATATAATAAGGGCAGATATATAAATACACACCAGGATGACGAGAGGAAGTAGGAAGGAAATGATGACAGGATACAAAACCCAGAGGACCCATTTGAGATAATCAATGTCAAGACTATGAATGTATTCTATGCAATGTGTGAATGACTCCATATCGTTTGTCTCTATGAAAGGTGATTGATTAATGATTGTTCTTTTGCCACTCCACAACCCACGTCTAAATCCTTATACTTATAACTTATAATTATAACTGATATTGCGACGTGAGTCAGACGGAATATCAAAATCACAAAGATGCGGACAACATGGTCATGGTGTTGGTAATCTAATTTGATAGATATCTTATTTTTTTCAACAACAACAAAAATTGTTGCGGGATCTATCAACATACACAGTACAAGTACAAGTACAGGTACATTTGAATGAATCTGTTAGTCTAGTACGGTTAGGCACTACTCATGACGATAAGATCATGGCACTGAGCAGGAAGAGACAGCAATGGGTATTAATTGTTCACATTCACAATAGAACATTTCACACTGAGGTCATCTCCATCGCATAAGCCTATACATTCCTTGGATTTGTTTTGATTTTGAAGAACAATCTTGACGTTCTGTAAAGAATGAGAGTATCTTTCAAAGCAAGAAATAGTCTGACTATCTATCTGTTGCGAAATACACCCTTTAGAAGACAAATCAATAATGACGACAATTCATTTACAATCCATGACCATATCTTTACCGGTTCCCTTTCTCGCTCTTCCAGGTTGACAGTTTACATTCTTTACAGCTTACCAACCCCCAACATTATTCACAAGCCTACACACAACACTCACAACATTCAGATGAACTCGGGTGAACTCTGTGACGTGCTACTTATCATTCCTCCGGGTTAAGAAACTTCCCAATCAAGATTTACCAGATAAACGTTTCAGTTCACTAAATAATTAGTGTGTTTGTTGATCCCATTTACTTCATCCCTATTTCTTCATAAGTTATTTATTGAGTAAAAAATGGACACAAATTTTCAAGGTTGAACATTATTTAACACACTAGAGAAAATAATGAAGCTTATCTTCGAATAATGTATATCATAGATTTGCACTCATATTATAGTTGCAACTACACTATGGTCTTGGCATAGATATTGAATCATTTCCTTTGATTTTTTGTACTTTCGGTTTCGATTCCTTTTTGTTTACTCCTCAAAAACTGTGGTGAGGTGGTGGTTATCCCCATTGGAGCCTATCACCACAGATCAATTAAGACCTCGACAAATAATGGCCAGTGAACATTTGAAAAGGACTGAAGTGACAATCAGGAAAAGGGTCGAATGCGAGGAAAGAGCATTTCATATCGTCAACAAACTTGTCGATGGTTGTGTTGATGACGAGTACTTCTCGGAGTGTGTGAGTTGGAGTGGAGTTGATTTCTTCTCTGTCTTTGTCTTTATATTTTGTACTTTGTTGGTTCGACACTCTGAGTCTGATTTCGACTTTAACTTTAATATATCCACACTTAAGAATGGTTAAAAGCTTAAGCGTTATTAGCTTGTTGATTTCAACAAAGTTCCCCTTTGTCTTTATCACTTTATCATGCTAGCTTCCCCCAAAAATCTCAATTGTTGATGTGGGGAATGTAGAAATTCCGGTAAATTTTTAGCACAACGTCATCAAACATATACCGATAAACCGATTTTTTTGTAACATTTCTTTTGATGTAGAGTTTAGAAATGATGCTGGAAACTGGTGCAAATCACTTTTCAAACCTACTTAAAACTTGGGGGACCCCCACTACCCCACCTCCTCCTTTAGGTCTTTTTGGGATCATTTTGTGTCATTTGGTTTATATTGGAGATCCGCCATTTTGTTCGTAAGGCAGGCACTACTTGAAGGGTGCAGATTCCCTCTTCTTAACCCACCTCTTATTTTTCATTCTTTTAACCAGCGGGGGTTGGGGAGAGGAGAGAGAGAGAACAAAAAAGAAAGGAGTTGGTAGAACACTCACATCACACGCAATTTGACAGAGTGATCCCTCATGCAGTCGAGATTTTTTTCTGTCCACCCAGCAGTGATCGGGTAGCTGGGTCTGTTAGATCTGGTGGAAAGCACAATGTTAGACTAGTGTCCTATGCAAAGGATAGTAGGCAATTACTATTGTCCGTTTCATGCTACAGAAACGGGGATAAACTCCTGTTTCACGAGCCAAATGGCTATGAAGGACTAGTTTTTTAATATATATATATTTTTTTTATAGAGTCCATATCTGAAGTAAAAATTACCCATCTCACCTCTTCTATATTTAAGCTTTAATTGAGCTTTTATATAGCGCAGTATCCACTTAAAGTACTCAAAGCACTTTACAAAGGGTCAACAGCAATACGTAACATAAATAATGAGACATGATGCCTGTTTGGCGATAATACAATTTTTTTCCAGACAGAGACAATGCTGTTAACAGCCAAGTAGTCATTTTACACCTGAGTACGGTGAGAGAATGTGAGTAAAGAATCTTTTCCAAGGACTCAACTATGAATTGAGCGAGGCTCGAACCCAGAACCTTCTGATCTGAAAGCGAGTGTCATGCAACAAGACCACATAGCGCACATATTCATACACTTGTCATGGGCAGAAAGGTAATATAATTTATTTTGTTCCTTGCACCCCATGCAGATGAATCCTGCCAACCCCTAGCTTTATGTTGTACACTTTCCCCTGTGAAAATGCTTATATATAGATCACAGTTTTCAAGATAAAGACTGCAGCAATATTGCTGATAGACAGTCATGCTCACATTAATCAGTCTTGCATTCAAAATTCATATTTGAAAACTTAAATGCATGCTGCTTGCACATAGCAATTGGATGGAGACTATTATAGTGGTATGGTCTAGGCGGCTAAGTAACTTGGAGGTATCGAGTTTGACACACTCCTGCACTTCGTGGCTTTGATAAGGCTGTTTAGCTCCAGCTGACACCTAGGCTGTTCTAGTTTTTCTTTAGAATAGACCTTAAAGACCATTTTACCACAGGGATTAATTAAGGAAATCTTATATATGTATTTTTAAAAATCATTTTAAAACATGATATATTGGCCTTTTTTTCTTACAGGGCAAGCGGATAAGTCAAGAAAATTATGATGATATTGTAGAGGAGAGATCAATTGTCAATCTTTGTGGCTACTCACTCTGTCACGAGTCCTTGCCAAATGTAGGTAGATTATTAAAATCAAAGTGTTTCGATAAGTTTCATATTGTTATGTAATATTATTGTAATCAAAATCTGTTTTGCATCTTGTATGATGCAATGCGAGACAAAACAGACAGAAAATTCAAGACAAAATCACCCCCCAAAATTCAGGTTGTTTTTTTGTTTTCTTGGAAATAAGACAAAAGTGTGTGATTAAGACCAATTTTTAAAAAAGAATTATTTTCTAACGGAGGTGGTTCGAATCAGTTTTTAAGTCATAAGCTTTTTATTCTACCTCCTCTTCTCACCCAGCAATGAGATCTATTAGAAATAATTTTGTGATAGTGCAAAGCCCTCTCCGATTTGTAACAAGCAATTGTTACCATCATCTAATGCTATAAAAACAGGGATAAAATATAGGCCCAAAGGCTTGTTGACTTTAAGAGCAACTTTTTAAAATGATTTACTTTAGACTTCTGTCAATCCTCCAGCATTTCTGGGTGACTGTGGTCAACTTTAAAAACAATGTTAATATTATGATAGTAAACATTATTCGTTGAATCCACTATCCTTATTTTATATTTATTTATTTCAGGTGCCGAAAAAGAAATATCATATTTCCACAAAGGCGAACAAAGTTTATGACATTTCAGAAAGAAAGGTTTGACCTTTATCAATATTCATTTCTTAACTTACTCACCAATGTACTTGCTAAATGAACAAGTAAACAAACTTTCAAAAAACCGAAATAAAGGCATAGCAGGAGTTGACTTTCAATGAAATAATTGACAATGATTTTTGAATTATCATAAGATACAGATCCTTTCGCAACAGCTTCAAATTTATTTAAAAGTTGAGAATCAAATATACGACCCCTAATGTTAACTTTGATATTTTGAAACAAGGGTTATTTTTTTTCTGTTTTTGATTTTGTTTTCTATTTTCTCTTTTCTTTTTTTTTCATAATCAAATCCATTCTATATTAATCTATTCCAGAAATTTTGCAGTAATCAATGTTTTAAGGCATCAAACAATTTCAAACAGCAAATACCGGAGACACCAGTTTGGGCCAGGGATAAAGATAAAATTGAAATTCTGATTTCACCTCATAAGGGTGTACCGTAAGTTTTTTTTTTTTTTCTTTTCAATCAGCTTGAATTTTGGTTTACACATAATGAACTGTTAGACCTAAAAAGTCTTGAAAATATTTTGGTTTTAAAATCTGAAAAGGTGTGAATAATGCAGTGTCAAGACATAAAGAAAAATACAATCGCTCTAAGGAATGGACTGTACTCATTAGGAGATCAAATCGTAAACCTGAGTACTGATCAATGTAAATCTAGTATTTGCACAATACATCATGCCCAATCAAATCTCATTTAATTTTTTTAATTAAAAAAAAAGTCATATCGTACACAGAGACAAAAAATGTTTACATTTGTCAATTTTCTTTTTATTACAGAGGACAAGTTGGACATGAGGTGATTGGTCCTGTACCCAAAAAAGACTTGAAAAGAGAATTAGAAGAACTGGAGGAGCTGGATAAACGATTTGTAGAAAAGGATACAAGCACCAGAGCTGATAAGCCAGTTTTGAAAGAGTGTAAATACAAGGGTACAAAATTCACCGGAAATGAGGCAGAGAAAATAACAACAAAAAATTCCATAGCATCTGACAATGAATTGGTAAAGTCCAACAGTCATGATAGGGAATATAATGATATTGAGGATATTCAAAGTGATTTTGTCAAACTTGGTTTTAGCAGTTTGGAACCAGATCAGACCACTTCATCAAAACTACATGAATTTAATTCTACTTCTCAAAATACAGAGAGTTTCAAATCTCTCAATAGTAATAAAATCCCAGCATCTAAGATGGAGTCCAGTGAACGGAAATTACCTGAGACTTCTTCAATGTTGGAGCAGCTTCAAAAACTTTTAAATAAGCGCAAAAATGTGTTATCTGGTATGGTGGATTTACAAGAGAATAAAGATTCTAGTAAAAAGAGTGTGGGTGGAAAGTGTCAGAATGTTGAAAAAGCCGCTGATCCCAATAATAAAAGTGTTAGAAAGAGAGAAACACCAACAGCTAAGGTTCAATCGCCACTCTGTATTATTTGTCAAGTGCTAAAAAGATGGGTGTCAATCGGCACTGTGGAATATTTACAATTTAAAACACCCAGTTCTCCATCAGTAGAAAATGCAACAAAGAAATTTTCAGACCTTCAAATTCAAGTAGACTGTGTGTCTTTGTCTAAGAATTTGGATCTTCAGGAAAAACAGATCGGTAACATTCTTGGCGGTGATGCCGGTGGTGATGGTGATGCAGAGGATGACGTTGGTAATAAAGAGAAAAAGAACGTTCCAGATTATAACGTCTTGAAAAATGAAGCTGAAGAGTTTCAATTGAAAGTTACAGAGTTTATCACTGGTAAAAAGCCCAAACAAGAAACCAAAGAAAAGGTAAATTGTATTTTGTTTGTTAACTGAATCAGAGCTAAATATCGGGGGGAAAAAGAGAGAACTAGTAGTTTTCTTTTCTTTTCTTTTTTTTTTTTTGTAGGCCAAGAAAAAATTGGAGCTTGGAATGTTCCATTTATTTAGTTTTGCTCCTTATGAAAATCACCAAAATCCATTTTTTATGCTCTCATCCTCTTACAGTCTCTATTTTCGTTTCCGTTTTTGTTTGATCTGAGTTCAATATGTTCGGGTTGCACTGTATACATCTCATGAATGTTGTTTATCTAGCCTTAGTGGAATATACTGCAGAGCTCTGTCTAGTGTTAAGTTTTGTTTACTTTTATTTTCTTGCAGGTATTGCCATTAATAGCAATTTATAGTTTAACATGTAAATGGAAGAATTTTACTTTTGTGGATATATATTCAATTTTAATGTATAAATCTTGTAACCTTTGATCTTTTTGGCTCATACCCCCCCCCCATCCTACCTTTGTCTTCATCAGACTGATGACTCAGAATCTGGTGTTTACATACCAACGGTAGATGCCTATGACCAATCACACATCAGAGCAAAGATTGTTCTTGAAAGACTTGAAAAATCGTAAGTTTTTTATTTTATCACAAAGTGCTTAAATATTATTTATTTTTTAGATGTTTCACTTGGATTAAACGGCACTTTTACAAGACTCTTAAATAGGAATAACGGTTGATTTACATTTATCTTTTTTATAATTTCAAATTGAGAAGCTTTTATAGAGGTTTTAGAGAGCTACAGACTGATGCCAAAAAATATTTTTTCAGTAATATGAAACTAATTTCAAAAATGATTTGTTATATATATATATATATATATATATATTAATTTGGTGCTAGCCTATCACTGAATACTCTTTTTGGAACTGAGTTTAGATTCAACAATGTTGTCACTGCAAGATTAGTGAGTTGGTCAGTTGAAAAAGTTTGGATTTTAGATTTCGGGTATTTAAATTACGCTTTCCAAAAGTTAATTGGTCATTGCTGCATTGATGTAGGAGATATGAAAATTGCTTTAATTTGTATCTAAAAAGGTTTTATGTCATTAGGTAAATGTTTCCTTTCACAATGGGCTGAAGGAGCAAGACACACATATTGATAAAGTGGTATGATAAGAAAAAAATCCCTTTATCTATCATTGTGGGGGAAATATTTCTTGATTGTCTATTTCGAGAAAAGAATGAGATAAATCAGGAATTAGCTGCAGTGTCGCATCACAGATTTAAACAATAGTGGTAAAATGTCTTGCTCTAGGAAGAAAATCCAGGGATGCTTTTAGGAGATCTCAAATCCGGTCCTCTCGGTGTAAGTGCAATATCTTATCTACTCAATCATCCACCCCTTGATGAAATTTTAACAATTAATGAAATTATTGGTCATGGTCATGTGCTATGCAAATACTTTGTATCATATCCCTTTCGTTGATCTATATTAAAAAAAACTTTTTAAAAACTTGTAATTATTTACCACATGACCATCCCTCTCAGTCTGCCAGATCTGCTCTTTCCGATGGGATTGTCGATTCAAAACGTCTCCTCTCATATTAGAGAATTAGTTTACACTTTTAAGTAAGTATTTTTCTTTTTCTTCTTGGAATTATGTGGTTTCTAAAACAATATGAGTTTTTAATTATTAATTTTTAAGGATGAAGTTTTATTTATGTAGATGCAATATCTTTTATTACAAAAAATAAATTATCGGTCCAACCTTTCTTCCATCGTTTATCCATTTCATTCTGCTGTTATTGTATTTGTTTTAAACAAACAAACTTGAGTTTTTATAATATAGTGCAAGATCCACTAAACATGATCAAAGCGCTTTACAAGAGGTCCATAGCCAACAGCAGCACTTAACATGTAGGGCAAGATGTGATGCTTGTTAGGCAATACATTTTTCAGACCGATGCTGTTAACGTCCAGGTAATCATTTTACACCTCAGCACGGTGAGAGAATCTGAGTAAAGAGCCTTTTCCAAGGACTTAACTATGTGCCACTCGGAGCAGGACTCGAACCCAGGACCTTTTGATCCAATAGAGATTGTCCTACCACAAGACCACATAGCCGCATCTGCCAATCCTTCTATCTATTTTTACAGTGCTTCATCAGCTCCTTCATTTATCCGTCAATCCATCTAACAAGCAAATGTGTTCTAAAAAAGGTCTTATAAAACCATAAAGTAGAGTGAGGGCTTGTTCCGGTTTCTGTAGCAGTAACAAACTTTAACAATTATTTGTCATCTTTCAGATAGGACACTTGTCTATTTCAAAGTACTTTCTGCCAATTCTAGTAGACCCAACTAGCCAATCACCACGAGGAGGATAGAGTTATCGGAAAATGAAAATAAATAAAACTTGACTGAACCTTTGACTGTTATCTTGAGCTATCCAGACCATCGTATATAAATCCTAAAAGTCTTTCTTCCAATGTCTTGTTATCCATCTACAGTGCACTCTGGATACGTCGACGTTGCCTAAGTCGATTTTTACCCAAGTCAATTTTTTTTCTTGGTCCCTCCCCCTTCTTCCTATATAACATTAGTAAAAAAAAAAAAAACTCCACATAAGTCGATGTCGCTTAAGTCGATGTTCTTATCACTCGACTACAAAAAAATAATCACAAATAAACAAGTATTTCCATTGGTTAAAAAAGCTACCAGTAAGAATTTTAAGTGGTTAAGAATATCCGTGAACGATTGACGCACATCGATGTGATGTAGGTGCTTTGCCTGACGTCCGTGTTCAATGTACATGAGCAGTATTGAATAACTTTAATTTCTCCATCTCAAATTTTACATTGTCGCAACACTCAAGTTCAAGATTTTTTTGGTTCTATTCCCAGGCCATCCTATGTAATGGCCCTCTTAATTAGTATCAATTTTATCAAGAGGAATTCAAGTCAAGTCTACAACTACAATGGCAAACCTATCGCGGAAAAGGAAGATTTGATGCATTTGGAAAGTTTGGCATGCGACAGAAAATCATCGCATAGGAAATTGGCATACCAGCTATTTCTGTCTCGACGATTTACAAGAAGCATGACCTTGAGGCTCCTACCCTTCCGCTTTTCGCAGAATAATCTCACTTAATTGGTATACATTCCACATTCAAGGCATACTCATCGAGGAAAATTTTAAAAAAAAATCTCTATAGCGAAAAAAAAGTGAGCTATGGCTTATTTCGTCATCTCCTATGGTCAATCAACACACATTTTGTATGTCTGATTAGTCTCTTCAAAGTGTGTGCTGCTGATGTCAGATAATATTATATGTTTGGGAGGGGGGTTGACCTAAGTATTATTATTATTATTATTATTATTATTATTATTATTATTATTATTATTATTATTATTATTATTGTGACTCCAATTGGTGAGGTCAATGACCTTGGTAATATTATATGTTGGCTTCAATCCGTAATAATATTATTTGAGTACGGTCAGCTTCTTTCCCTATTTAATTTTAGCCCTGTGTGTGTGTGTGTGTGTGTGTGTGTGTGTGTGTGTGTACCGGCACGCGCGTTTGCTTGATTAGGTGTGTGTATGGGGGGGGGGGGGGGGGGGGGAGGAGGAGGGTCCTGACAAGGTTAAATCCATCCATTCAATGCTTTGCTCTCAGACGGCCAGGACCTGTGTGTTCTCTATTATTTATTGACCCCATTCTCAGTCTTTACACTTTGTACATTTTTACACATTTTTTATTTTTAATCATTTGAGTACTTTTGGATTGTCTATTACATTTTCTGTTGCAAAGTATGTCATACTCAATAACAGTAAGTTGTGTCCACTTTTTTATCTCAAATTCCGATTTTTATGTATTTTGATTCCTCTATGGGACTATTGGGGGTAGGAGCCTCTCATGACCACTACAGAGACCGCGCAATATGAAGGGACATACTTATTCTAGATTGGTTTGCTTTGTTCAAATGAGTTTTTGCTCATTTGGTTACACTCCGGTTAAGTTGATTTTCGGATAAGTCGATTTTTTTCTCGGTTCCCCTGGGCATCGTCTTATCCGGAGTCCACTGTATATATTTGCATAATGACAGATATTTCTTTGTTGTTGAGTTCAAACATTTTTACCAACTCCACCTTTTTTAACTGGATGGGGTTCCTGACCTCCCATAGTGGGCAGGGAGGCACTTACTGTGTCTTCTATCCCTATATCTGTTTTCCAACATGCTTTCTGTCTTTGTCTCGGAATGAGATTACTTGGTTTTGTCCTGGCCCTGCCCGGATCCCCTTGCTGGGAGGGAAACAGTCAAATGTAGAGTTAGGGTTTTGGGAGATGATATTTTAATTCTTGTAAATCCTCTCTCTGTTATGCATTGTATTATTATTGTTTTACAGATTTGTAAACATTTGAGTGTGTTTCACTTAGTGGGGACCTGTGCTTGTGTCAGGTTGAGATATTTAGGTGATCTCAAACTAAGTACACTGATAGTGTGTACTTGGAATTTACATCTATTCCCGATTTGAGATAATCTCCCTTTGTCTTCCTTTTTCTTAAGTGCTTTAATTGTAATTCTAGAACTTTTTACTATCCCATTTTCTTCCTTTTTACCGGCGCTGATATGACCTAAATGTGTTGCAAGCACCGTAAAACCCTTAAAAACAAAACAAACATATTTAATTTTTTTTCTTTTTCTTCTCCATTATGAAGGCTGGAGAGAGACACCATCATTTTCAAGCCAGCAGAATGGACACTGGTATCTCTGATTCTTCTTAAAATGTGAGTGCAGATTTTCTGGGAGAGAAATGTATCGATTTATTTTTCTTTAATGTTCTTTTAATTTAAAATCAGGAATAGCACTTGTGAGCTGCATGCGAGTTGTTCAAATTTAGAAATGCTGATACACGTTGATAGCAAACTTATAATGATTGTAAAAACAATGATGATGTTAGTAATAATGATGATGATAATAATAATAATAATAATAATAATAATAATAATAATAATAATAATAATAATAATAATAATAATAATAATAATAATAATAACAATAATGATGATGATAATGATAATATTTATAATAATAATAATGATGATGATGATGATGATGATGATGGTGGTGGTGATGATGATGATGAGAATGATGATGATGATAGTACAATTATCATTGTAATTATTAAATATATTGAGAACTGAGAAGCCTAATGATAATTTTCTTAAAAAGCAATTTTGTACTAACTTGATTCCCAGGTTTTAATTGGCGTCAGGTGTAAAACCGTTCTATTCAATTTTAATACTTTTTTTTTTCAGGCTCTCATTCAGAGTCAAATTAGTTCAAGAAGCCTTTGTGAAGGATTCAACAGGGCGGCATTTTTCTGTACTTCTCAAAGGAATCAAACATTCCGTGGAAGATATAGACATGTACACAAGAGACGTTTTATCTGAAGCAACTGTTGTATTTGAACCCAGTTAATGTCGACTGCTTATCAATAGATGTTATTTTATTGGTTTTATCCTGCATGTTATAATACGGTGTCATGTTAATACAGGTATATTCCATGGATGGCCCATGCTGAACAAAAAGTGTTGATATGTCGTTAACGAAAACAGACCATATTCTAGATTTTGGAATTTAAACATTTTTTAAAGTAGCCACAGGAGAATCGGAAAATTTCATTTTTCCATTGTTGAATGGTCATTTCGAGTTGCTAACTACCCTTTAGATAGGATGCTATTCTGACATAAGGTACTTTCTGACAGATCTACAAACCTAGCTATTCAATCTCAGATGCCTGAAATTTTGTTTAAATTAAAATGGTTTGGGATTACAACGAGAGAGAGAGCAGTTTGGGTTGTTTTTATTTCTTAGATTAAGAAACTAAGTCCCTATTTTAAACATCTGATTAAGTGTTCATGGAATTGTCAGACAAAGCGAAGAGAAAAATATCCCCCCCCCCCCCCAAAAAAAAACAGCCTGCCTAGTAGAAGGCTGGATTTTTGGGATGGCGTTTTCCGTGTATTTTTCTCTTTGATTTGTCTGACACTGTTTCATGCACACTTTTTTCTATCTTTATCAGACACCAGTGCCTGCTCCCTAATTTGTCTCCAAGTCCTTTTTGCTTACTTTGCTGGCGATTGAGATTTCTTGTTTTTTTTTATGTTTGTTTATTTTTTTTTCTTGAGATAGATGCTGAAGATAAAAATCTCCTCGAGATGAATAAAAGGAATTTATTTACTATTATTGTGTTTATCATTTATTGATTTGATCAATGACCTACATTAAGATTCAGGTGTCTTTTGACCCCTCAAGGACCAGCAAGAGGTTATTCTTTTATCCCCCTATGTGGACTTGTATGACACTCGCTTTCGTATCGGAAGGTCCTGTGTTCGAGCCTCATTCATTCATTGTTGAGTCCTTGGACTAGGCTCTTTACTCACATTCTCTTACCGTACTCAGGTGTAAAATGAGTACCTGGCCGTTAACAGCGTTGTCTCTGTTCGAAAAAATTATAATGTCGCCTAACAGGTGTCATGTCTCGTCCTACATGTTATGTGGTGCTGTTGGCCAGGGACCCCTTGTAAAGCGCTTTGAGCATGTTTAGTGGATATTGCGCTATATAAAAGCTCAATTTTCCACATTTCCTTCTCTCCTTGTCCCGGAATAAGATTACTTCAGTTGACCCAAATCTGATATTGATCCTCACCAAGATGGAAAAAAGTCAAAAGGACAGTTATTTTTTTTTTTTTAATCTTTGGGATCAGATCATTTTTTTTCTCTGTGAATCATCTCTCTGTTATATGATGTTTTAGTTTAAAGTTTTGAATATTATATTTTGTAAGCATTTAAGCGTATCCTTTTTGCAGGTGTTCGAATGAGACTTTTAGAACCTAACGGATGATTTGCTCTTGGGATCAACTGCTTTTCCATATTTTAACTCTATCATTCACTCAGTCCTCTCTGGGCCTGCTGGCACTTGAGGCGATGCAAGGGATTTCAACTACAGAGTTCCCTTTGTTTTACTTTTTCTTGGTTGAGGTTTAACAATAAGTTTTTGAATATCCAATCATTTTCCTTGTATCTGGCACTGAAATATCCCAGAAGTGTTGCAAGCACTTTGAATGTAATAAAAACAAAACAGAAAAGAAAAAAAAAACCTCAGAAGGTGATCGATCATCTCAAAACTGTAATACGTTGGGTTGAACCTAATCATTGGAATTAAAATGTAAGCACAACTTAATCGATTCAAGTTAAACTTATATTAACTTATATAACGCCACTCCTCGAACAAGCAGACGCTTGGCGCTTTACGTTTGAGGGTAAGAATTGTTACTGAGGAGAGTGATATATTTGGGTGAGGTTCTTGACCTCCAGTAATGGGCAGGAAGGTACTTACTGTGTCTTCCTGGGTGGGATTCCTGACCTCCCATAGTGGGCAGGGAGGTACATAATGTGTCTTCTATCCCCCTATATGTTTTCCATTAATGTTTAGGTAAGCATAACTTCTTCAATCCAAGTTAAAACTTATATTAACTTATATATAGCACCACTCCTAGAACAAGCAGGCGTTTGGCGCTTTACATAGGAGGGTAAGAATTGCTATTGAGGTTATTCCAGTCTTCCCTTGGTATAGACCCTAAAGACAAATTTTGCCTTGGGATGAATAAAGAGAATGTTTTTTCTCCATATTTGAACCAGTCCTCGTTATTTTAATACTTCTTTCACGCTTATAATTGCAATCTTGAATTTTAGACTATTGCATCTTTTAAAAAATGAGCTTTTATATAGCGTAATATCCACTAAATGTGCTCAAAGCGCTTTACAAGGGGTCCCTGGCCACAGCAACATTTAACATGTAGGACGGGACATGACGCCTGTCAGGCGATGTTTCAATTTTTTTTTTCGGACAGAGACAGCGCTGTTAACGGCCAGGTACTCATTTTACACCTGAGAACGGTGAGAGAATGTGAGTAAAGAGCCTTCTCCAAGGACTCAACTATACGCCGAGCGAGGCTCGAACCCAGGACCTTCCGATCCGAAAGCTAGTGTCATACCACTAGACCACATAACCGCACTATCTTGCTTTTTACTGGTGCTGAAATGACATAAAAGTGACGCAAGTGAAACATTTAAAAACAAGAAATGAAACAATTTTTTTCCAACACAATTCGTTCTCATTGATCACCACAAGAGGTGTCAGATTGGCCAAAAACTTGCTAAACGGTTTTTAAAATTTGGGCCTTAAACAATTTAAATATGAAGACAATTGTGGAGGAATGAAATTTAAATCGATCAATAATATAAAATTATAAAGTTTTCCAGTAAAAATGTTAACAGTCGTTTTGTCAATATACGTTAGATACATCCTTCAGATGAAAGAGATTATGATAAAATCAATAAAAGTGTATCTTTATATAAAAAGTAAAAAACAAAAATTGAATATAACAGCTTCAAAAAACAAAAAAAACAAACAAAGATAATACCAAACACGGAACGTTTCGGGTTCAAAACCCAACAACAAAAACAATGAAAACATATATACGTACATTAAATTTTATGCTTTCATTGCGTTTTGTTGTTGCCTGAAGAAGGGTTTTGAGCCCGAAACGTTACGTGTTTGGTATTTTGTTCTTATGTTTTTAAACTGTTATATTCAATTTTTGTTTATTACTTTTTTTTTTACAGTCCTCAACATCCAGCAGCTTTGTATCACTTTGACTTGGATTTTGATAGGACATTTCCACGGTTTAATTGGCTGCTTAAAAAAAAAAAACAAAAAAAAAAAAAACTCCAAACAAACGAAGACCAGGCATTTGTTGAAATCCCCATTATGGCAAAAGGAACGTTTGTTCTCCAGACCTCCCTGGGCTGGCTGATTCTTCACCTCATTACCGGTCCACGACCTTGCTAACCCCCCCCCCCCCCCCCCCCCCCCCTTGATGTCTTTTCCACACGTGGCTTTGTGATCTGGCTATGCACAATAAAACCATTTGGTTTCACATCGGCACTGGTCAGATTCCTGGGTGGGGTTCCTGTCCTCTCATAGTGGACAGGAAGGCACTTACTATGTTTTCTATCCCCCTATATCTGTTTTCCAACATGCTTTTCTGTCTTTGTCTTGGAATGAGATTACTTCATAGCCCTACTATAATACTCTTTTAGTACGCCATGGATTACTTGGTTTTGTCCTGACCCTTGCCAGATACCCTAACTGGGAGGGAAACATTCAAATGTAGAGTTTTGGGAGATGATATTTTTTTTCCTTCCTTCCTCAAGTATAAAATGAGTACCTGACCGTTAAGCAGCATTGTCTATCGAAAACACATTGTAATATCTCCTGACAAGCGTCATGTCTCGTCCTACGTGTTAAGTTTGCTGTTGGCTAAATACTCATTGTAAAGCGCTTTGAGCACGTTTATGGATATTGCGCTATATAAATGCTCAAGCTGTGTTTTTTTTTTTTTTTTAAATCTGGTCTCACAACCGTGCTGAGATGTCGCAGATTCTTATTCACGTCTGCAGGCAATGGTTGCTTAAAGAAAAAAAAAAAAAAACCCGAAAAATTTTCATACCGTTTCGGTACCTGTAACTAACCATTGTCGGATCGCAGAGCACAGTACACAGGGGGAGATGATCAGCCGATATTTCCCAAGGAATGAAATGAACTGCCAAATTAATGTTGGGTTCGAACACGGGTCCTCACGAATATTTAAGTTATCACAGGAGCAAGTCTGGTGTGCAGGAGGTCACTTGCTATGTCTTCGGTCACCCATTATCTGTTTTCTGAGTTGCTTCTGTCTTTGTCTTGGAATGGGATTATTTGGTTATTGCCTTGCCCTTTGCCGAAGTTCTTGGCTGCAAGGGAAGCAGTCACATGGATATATGGTAAATTTGGGAGATGAAATTTTTCACCCTTGTAAATAATTTCTCTGTTATGTAATGATAGATTTATTTTTTTTGTCTTAAACTATCTTGTAACCATTTGAATGTATTCCTCTCAGTGGGAACTTGTGCTTGTGTCTGGATGAGACTTTTAGGTGATCTCAAACTAAGTACACTGATAGTGTGCTCTTGGAATCAACACCTGTTTTCTATTTGAATCAATTCCCCTTTGTCTTACTTTTTCTTGGGTGCATTGATTGTTATTCTTGAACTTTTGACTAACCCATCATCTTCCATTTTACTGGAGCTGATATGACCTGATCGTGTCGCAAGCGCCGTAAAACCCTTAAAAACAAAAACAAGTGTAAAGAATGTAGCGATTCTAACTCACGATTATGATAATGGTATAGATCACAGAGCAGTGAAAAATCTAGGCTCTTCATTATCAAAATATTTAAGAGAGAGAGAGAGAGAGTGAGAGAGAGAGAGAGAGAGAGAGAGAGAGAGAGAGAGAGAGAGAGAGAGAGAGAGAGAGAGAGAGAGCAGGAGGCAAACAGACAGTGGGCAGTGTCGCTATTTACTGCCGTGTCTAAAAAATTACACGTTTAAAAAAATTGGACAGAGAACCAGTCCTTTAGATAAAAATAAATAAATAAAAAAAATATGCCCTTTCACCACATCATAAGATACCGTAGCCCAGGCATTTCATGAAGGAATATAGATAATTCATCAAACAAGATGTCTGATGTCAACAGGAATCACCCATGTTGTCGGAGTGAACAATTGGGGTGGGGGGGGGGGGGTAATAATCTTGCTCATGTGCCTGAAGCTGGGCTCCAACCCGGGACCTTCCGGGTCATAGTGCAAAGCCTTAACCACTCGGCCACTTCGTCCCCTTTAGATACTCTTCCATCTTCTTCTGTACTTGGCACAGACCTTTGCCTCCTCACTCCAGGTAAGATTGGAGACGCACAAATCTTGTTGAAGGCTTCTCCTCCAAGTCTGTTTTCTCTTGTCCTATGGGTTCCATTCGAGAGCCTGCTTGGTTATAATACGGGGCTCTTTCCGCAGGGTATGGCCAACCCATCGCCACTTTCTGCGTCTGACATGGACAAATGCATATCCAGGTCAGACTTTAGATATGAATGGATTAAAATGACTCTCATCTTGCCAAAAGCTCTCAAACACCGAGCTTCAATGCAGTCCCAGGCTTGAGAATCTTTGAGACTATGAGGGTCAATTTAATCGATATATTATCTAAAGGACTGGTTCTCTGTCTGGCCAAAAACGTTTTAAAACGTGTCATTTTTAGAGCACAGAAGTATACTAGCGACACAGCCCACTGTACTTCCTCTCTCTCTCTCTCTCTCTCTCTCTCTCTCTCTCTCTCTCTCTCTCCCATCTCTCTCTCTCTATATATATCTCTCTTTCTCTCTCTTTCTCTCTTTCATTCTTTCTCTCTCTTTCTCTCTCTCTCCCCCTTCTCTCCCTCTCTCTCTCTCTCTCTCTCTTTGTCTGTCTTCTGTCCGTCTCTCTCTCTCTCTCTCTTTCTCCCTCTCTCTTTCTCTCTCTCTCTCTCTCTCTCTCTCTCTCTCTCTCTCTCTCTCTCTCTCTCTCTCTTTCTCTCTCTCTCATTTAAAGAAGTATTTTCTGACCAAAATTTTGAAAGCGTGTTTTTTGTTTTTTTTTCTTCTTTTTTTTTTCGGAGAACAGCGGTATAGAGCCCTTATTCTTATTTAGAAGCGTTGAAGTGTCTTTGAAGGTCACTCAGGCAGATGAATCGATAAGAGAATCATAATTGATTTTATTTGTGACCGTCCTCAAAAGCGTTCTAACTCTCTATGTCGTACTTTGGAAAAAAAAAACGTATTAAAAAATTTGGCCAGAAAACTCGTCCTTCAAATAACGATCGATTTAAATGCCCCTCATCTTGGCAAAAAACTCTCAAACGTGGGATATCGTGAAGTCTTTATTAAAGGCTCAGGTTTGAGAGTTTTTACCAAGATGAGGATCATTTAAATTGATCGATTTTTGAAGGACGAGTTTTCTGGGCAAATCTTTAAATACGAGTTTTTCAAGCGTGCGGCAGTTTACTGGTTAAAACCTAGAATGATCGAATTTACCCCAGGTTCCCGTAGACTGGCCATACATAAACCATAATTTGTCATCGCACGATTGAATCGAAAGGTTTTTGACCTGTCCATCACACCGAGATTCGCGCCATTAGCCAAACATTTGTACGTTGATAAACAGACTGACCAATGAAAGCAGAGCTTTTATGTAGCGCAATATCCACCACATGCAATCCTTCATTAGAACCCCCCTCCCCCCCCCCCTAAAAACAACACAAAACCTCCAAAAAACTTGAGCTTTTATAGAGAGCAATATCCACTAAACGTGCTCGAAGCCCTTTGCAACAGCAACATGTAACATGTAGAACGAGACATGACGGCTGTCAGGCGATCTTATATTTCTTTTCTCCGACAGAGTAACGCTGTTAACGGCCAGGTACTCATTTTACACCTGAGTACGGTGAGAGAATATGAGTAAAGAGCCTTTTCAAAGACTTACTATTACTATGCGCCGAGCAAGGTTCGAACTCAGGACCTTCCGATCCGAATGCGAGTGTCATATCACTAGACCACGTAGCCGCATGTGTTAGAACCATGGGGCTAGCTAGAGTTTATCCCAGTTTTAAAACCCCTGAAACAGACAATAACAATTGCTTTATAAGAGACTAATCTATCGCAAAGTACTTTCCGCAAGATCTAACAGACTCAACTACCCAATCACTGCTGGGTGGATGGGGGAAACGGGGGGGGGGGGGGGGGGTCGGATAAAGAAAATCGCAGCATCGACCGGGATCGACTCGGCCCCTTTACGCATGAAGCGTTGTTGTTGTTTGTTTTTGTTATTATTATTATTATTATTATTATTATTATTATTATTATTATTATTATTATTATTATTATTATTATTATTATTATTATTATTATTATTATTATTATTATTATTATTATTGTGATGGCAATAATGATAAAAGGAATATACGAAATAACAATGACATCAATAGTCCCAACTGAAGACCAAAGATTGCTTTATAGATTTTATAGATAACCAAACGAAATCTTGAATGGTACAGGGAGGAGATGTGAATGGTTTGTTTGTGTGTGTCGCATTGCGTCATTGATTATCTACCTTGTATAGACTCCAGTGTTATCTCGTGTAGGTCTTCGATCGATAGGACATCTAAAGATTGTGTCACTATCAGATTCTGCAAACTATTATTATTATTATTATTATTATTATTATTATTATTATTATTATTATTATTATTATTATTATTATCATTATTATTAGTATCGAAAAAAAATTGCAATAGCGCCTAACAGGCCTCATGTCTCGTCCTATACATAATGAGTGTTGTTGTTGGCTTGGGATTAATTGTAAAGGGCTTTGAGCGCATTTGGTGGATATTGCGCTATGTAAATGCTCTATTTACTATACAGGCTGCATTCACTTTTCGGAGCCCTCATACATCCCGTCATAATAGAATAGCGTTTTGAGACCTTGGGTTATGAGTAATATTGTTATATAGAGAAAAATTATGTATAATATTTGCTGAAACCGTTGCACCCTAATTAATTTTTTGTGAGGCTATGTGGTCTAGTGGTATGACACTCGCTTTTGGATCGGAAGGTCCTAGGTTCGAGCCTCACTCGGCGCATAGTTGAGTCCTTGGCGAAGGCTCTTTACTCACATTCTCTCACCGTCTCAGGTGTAAAACGAGTACCTGGCTGTTAACAGCGTCGTCTCTGTCCGAATAAAATTGTAATAACGCCTAACAGGCGTCATGTCCCGTCCTAAATGTTAAATGTTGCTGTTGGCCGGGGACCCATTGTAAAGCGCTTTGAGCACGTTTAGTGGATAGTACGCTATATAAAAAAGCTATAAAAAAGGTCAAGCTCAAGATGTAGTACAAGGAAAAACAGAGGGCAAACGAGGAAAAGGAATACCAATTGAAGGTATAAAAAAACATCCTAGAATGGGCAGATATGAATGGAAGTGATCTTTATAATATACTGTCAATGAGATTTTTTTCTCATTTCGGCCCCTCTGTTTGGAACGCCTTACCACAGAGCATTCGTAAAAAAAGAATCTTTGTCTATTTTTAAACTTTCGCTTAAAACAATATCTGTTTCGATTTTAGTAGATGATATGAGAAGCAAGATAGGCGTCAGGTTTGTGTTATGTTGTGTGTGTGTGTGTGTGTGTGTGTGAGAGAGAGAGAGAGAATGAGAGAGAGGGAGAGAGAGAGAGAGAGAGAGAGAGAGGGAGTGTGTGTGTGTGTGTGTGTGTGTGTGTGTGTGTGGATGAGTATGTTTCAGCCAAAGTAATTTGTAATTTAAGCACTTAGAGTCTGAAGTTATAGCGCTATATAAGTTTTCAGCATTATTATTATTAGACGGGAGGAATGGGCAGACATTTGGCATCGCTGAGTTCCGACAGCCAACTTCAATGAGGACGACGCTGGATAGTGAGTAAGTAATAAACAGAGCACTTAAATACTGCAAGATCCACTAAACGTGCTCAAAGCGCTTTACAAGGGGTCCCTGGTCAATAGCAACACATAACATGTAGGACGAGACATGACGCCTGTTAGGCGATATTTCATTTTTTTTCCGACAGAGACAACGTGTCATGTACTCGTTTTACAACTGAGTGCGGTGAGCGACTGTGAGTAAAGAACCTTTTCCACGGACTCAACTTTACGCCGAGCGAGGCTCAAATCCAGGACCTTCCGAATCAAAAGCAAGTATCGTACCACAAGACTACATAGCGCACAAGTAGATAAGTAAAATTACGATCATTGTTGAAAGAATCAAGTTTCAAACTAAACCGTGTGTTCAATTTTTTTTTTTATGAAGCAGTCCAGAAAGTGATGTTTTACAACAAAGATATTGGCAGAAAACAACAATAAAAATATCAAATGTAATATCAATGAGGGCAAGAACTAAACACAATCTGTGGTCAATACATAGGCAATGTACATTGAGTGGTGGTTTGATGATGGCAATGATGATGAGAATACAGCGATGATGAATATATAGTACTGTCTGGAATAACTCATATTTTAAAATTTGGCCAGAAATCTTGTCCTTCAAATATCGATTGATTTAAATGACCCTCATCTTGGCAAAAAAAAAAAACAAAAAAACAAACAAAAACAAAAACAAACCAAAACAAACTCTCAAACAGTTTATTTGATGTTGCCAAGATGACGGTCATTTAAATCGATCGATATTTGAAGGACGAGTTTTCTGGCCAAATTTTGAAATATGGGTTTTTCCGGATTACGGCAGAGTAGTGGTGGAGGTGGTGGCGGGAGCTCCAGATTTGAAATTTTCTAACAAGATGAGGGTCATTTTAATCGATCTATATTTGAAGGACGAGTTTTCTGGCCCGAACTTTAAATTCGAGTTTATTGTTTTCAGAGTTGGGCAGTATTGTTAACAAGTTGAAGTTCGAGTTCAAGAGTTTATTTTAGGCCATTTGACGCATGAAGTGAGTGCTCTACCAACTGAGCTATCGGGGCTCCCAAAATAATCCTCGACCCCCTTCCCCATAATAAAAACAAAACCAAAACAAAACACCAACAACAACAACAACAAAACACAAACAAAAAACAATACCAAAACAAAAAGACATGTAACCCAGAGTCTGATAATTTTGAGAATATTATATTCAATATTATAGCATATGAACCAAGTCGAAATTGGACCATTCTGAAACTGTGGGGCACAATTTGCTTTGGTCTTGTTAGAAGAAAAAAAACCTCCTTTCTCAAATCAACGAAAAGTTTACTTTACGGTATGAACTTAAAGTAGGCCCACTATCGGATTTGGTTATCAAACTTGTAAATGATACAAAGTAATAATGACAGTCAATTCGCTCCTTTGAAAATTTGATGCTGATTCTGGTGAAAATGGTTGTGACGATGAAGGTGTTGGTGATGGTGATGGTGATGATGATGGTGTTGTTGTTGTTATTGTTGATTACGATAATGATGAAGATGATGACGATGCTGATCATGATGTCGATTTTAATGATGATGGTGATGAAGATGTTGATAATGAAAAGGTATCGGTGATGGTGATGATGATGATGATGATGATGATGATAATGATGATGATGATGGTGATGATGATGGTGATGCTGATGCTGATGATGATGATGATGATGATGATGATGATGACAGACGACTGTGATTATGCTAACATGATATTGATGAAGTAATGTTTTCAAAAAAAATTTTCATGGCAAAAATGTGACCCATCGTCTCAAAACGGTATTATGTCGGCACGAACCAAATGCTTAAAAGCCGAATTAAATGTTAAACTGGTCAGAAATATAAAGTGTTGGCATTAGCACCTTAAATTGTGGTATCCATTCTCCTCAATAAGATATACAAACTCAACACAAGTCTGATATTTCTGGCTATAAATTCAATTTTCAACATCTTAACCATCCCGACTTAATACCGTTTTGAGGCGAAGGGTCACAAATATGGACATCAACAACAGTGAAATTACAAACACCTGCAAACATGACTATATTTCCAATGTCGAAAATGCAAATATAATGAATGTACAACGCACTACATTGTTATGTGGACGGAAGTGACGATACGCTGTCACAGAATGTCACTCTTTTGGAATTCATATTACTACTCCCGTCTTTCTCCGACTCCAAACGGTACGAACCACTTTTTGCAATATCTTTATCACTACTGTCTGAATCGAAACTTCCATCACTTACAAGTTCCGAACATCCTTTCAATTTTTCAGAAGATGAAGAGCGATCTAAATTTTCTGAAGAGGCGTGAATGGACAATTTCGAAGACAAGAGCGACGCCATGATCTGCTCGAACTCCGTGGAATGAGATAGGTCTCCTAAAGCCACGCTGCTTCGTCTCGTTGATTTATTCTTCAAGATGGATTTGATTTCCACAGAGTCATTTGAGTTTTTCCTGGTTGAGTCGATTGAAGAGGATTGAATATCCAGGGACAGGCGCCTGGTCATTCTTCCCTGTGGAGGTTTTGCGTTGTTGATTTTATCTTTGATCGAAGATCGACTGGGAATATTTTTCCTCGAAGATGATGAAGAGTTCGGATTTTGTTTGCCTTTCATTGTTGGATTGGAATTGCTTTTGGAATTACTATTACCATTTGTTGCCATTCCAAATGAACTTTTCACATACTATCAATCAGTGTGTTTTATTCTTATAATTCTTAGTGATTTTCGACATTATTCGTAGACACAGAATGTCTAGTATTTAACCGTTATATGAAAAAAAGTGTGTAAAATATTTTTAATGCTCTCTAATTTGTCACGTTAGTATTTAATCTTATACGATTTCACTATTGCTTTAGAGTTGTCAATGTATTAAATAGAATGAGAGCAGAATGTAAACTTGTCAAGAATTTAACAAACTGAGAATGGTTGAGTTTCTTAAATCTTGAAGATTTTTCAAGGTTTGTAAAACAGAAATACGATACGAGACTGATTGCTAAATAGGCAAATATGTCAAAACTGATTAATCTATCATATAAAACTTGTTATGCTTTACACAGTAACACAAAGAGACTGTCGTATTTAGGCCAGAACGATAATGTTTCAGCTCAGTGTAGTTTCTTATACAAATATTAGTACTCAGCTGTTCAATATGATACATTAATAGTGTCAGTTATCAAAGCCCCTATAAAAAGTAGAACGACTGAGCGTTATTCCAAATTCAATAAAGGTATTGTTTACATCGATTGACTGCATTGTGATTGAAAATATGTGTTGATATTGACTCGGAAGAGCGTAATAGACTACAGGGTTTAACGATAAATCACCCTTTTATTTTCCCAGGTGAATAAAAGGAGTTGGTAGATTATTATTATTATTATTATTATTATTATTATTATTATTATTATTATTATTATTATTATTATTATTATTATTATTATTATTATTATTATTATTATTATTATTATCTTCGTCCCCAATTAAAGCCAATGGGCCTGTGTTGTGAATTGTCTGGCGTTGACAGGACAATCACGTTCTATACAACATGGTCATGTTTTATAATAATGCTGTGCCTGCGACTATACTTAGTTCTGTTATTTATATAACAAAGATACGGTTAACATATTTTATAATGTTTCATACGTAAGAAAAAAAGAATTAAAAAAAAAAGAAAAAAAATGTTTCATACGTTCTTAATTTTTAGGCAATAGATAGTTGTAAAATGTTCGAAATTTGAATACTGTTTGTTGATGGTTTTGATATTTATATCTCATTCGTGCTTATTGTTTCATCCATTGTGTTTTGTTGATGAAAGGGAAACCTGAAACGTCCACAATATATGTCTTCGTTTAATAAATTGAAGCTTACATTTCAATACTTATCGTCATTTAAATTTTTTTTAAAGACAGCTCCTACTCAACTCAAATAAATATTAGATAAACACTTTTTGAATCAATCGTTCCAAAGAATTCAACAAATATTCTGACACACACCAATTTGAATGTTCCCAAAATATACCCCGCGCGTTTAATGTAAAATATGAGTCAATAGCGAATTTAATTATCTTAATGAAAATAAAACATTGGCTTGTATGTAATCAAGCGATTCAGTATTATAAACACCAGTTGTTTATAGCCGTATTAGGATATTATTACAAACAACGATTAAACCAATGATTCAAAAAAGCCTGTTTATTGTTTACCACCTATTCATATCAATATAATTCATAAGCCTTTACACATTCATATGTCTTTACACAATCATATGGCTCTACATGAACATGCTAAGATAATTTAAGGGGTTGTTCAAACTATGTATTGATTTGTTATTATAATATTTCACGTATAATTATTTCGATCAAAATTACCAAGGAAGGATGAATGAATGTCTTTGTCTTTAAAGATATCGAATAAATCACAATTTATTATTTAATTAATACCTATCACATTGAACGTCATCGACGAAGAGAGAAAGGAGAAATCTTGGTCCGTAGTGAGCAATATCCAGAAAATGATAAAATATTTGGTTCAAATTAAATATATCCCAATGTTTCTTTATTTATTTGCTTCAAAACACAATGGTGTCCTTTGTTTACTGAATAACACAGTGCACTTTTTCCTCATGACTCTTTCGAAACATTCAAGAAGTTTACTCAACTGTTATATTATGTGTTACACAGACATCCTGTTTTATGTGACATTTATTTGCCAGAACCAGAGCAACTAATTAATGTTATGCGTTTAGTTAGTAAAGTCACAAATCCGCCAGCAGGATATAACGTACCAACACACAAAACTATATGTAACTTTGAACGTTTATAGATAGTATGCGCTAATCTAAGAAGTTCACAACATTGCCATCCGGGAGTATTACGGACCAACACACAAAACTGTGTGTAACTTTGAACGTTTATAGTCTGGTTAATACAGTTTAGTGAGAATTACTCATAAACGCGGGTGGCAAAAAACAATAATAACAAAGACTTGAGTGACGTCAACTCCGAACTATCTATAGTCTGATAAAAATAATTTTGTGAGAACAACTCAGAAAAATGGCTGGCTAAAAATCAATTTAACAAAGAGCTGAGTCACGCCAATTTCTTTCCTTCTATAATTTAAGCTCCTATTGAATAACTATCCATTCATCTGAGTCTATTGTCTTTGATCTCTGAGAGGAGAGGCCGCTATTCGATCTCCTCATCAAAGTATTTCACCATTGATTCCAAGCCCTGACAACAATCGGATATCCCGCTCACGTGACACAATCATATTCTTTATCTGAATACACAGCATTGTCAATCCCGGAAGACAATAAAATGTAAAATCTGATCTCCCTTCAAGTTGATGGTTATCTGAAATGAATTGAAAATGAATTGATTATATTTCACAACGTTGACATGATATCATTCTGCCATTCATTGACAAAAGTCTTTTTTTTTTACTTTCTAATTTTGGTTTGAAAACTTTGGGTTTGTATGTGAATGGATTAAATTGACATACATGAGGTCGAAAAGTCTTATATTTATATATGTGATATTTATTTAAAATTTACTGACATGTTAGGATCACTTTAAACCGATGTGCATATGGTAGTCATGTAAGTTCGCGTCGCCTTGAACTATCAACATGTGGAATTAAACTTTTCTAGTCGCCTTGAACTATCAACATGTGGAATTAAACTTTTCTAGTCAAAATGTTTTGAAAGATGTTCTTTTCAGATAAATAATAAGTTTGTGATCATTAGATAATGAGATTAAAAAAGGAGGCACGCTGTTTTCTAGGAATGTAATCACAATCAGTGATTCGTATTCGTTATTCGCAGTAGTCCTGCAACTAGTAGATATCATTCATTTCAGTTATTTGCAGAAGTGCTGAATTTATATAGCGTTAATTGTGCTCTGCGGAGCTTTACATTATAGAAGAAAAAAAATCACAACACGACATGATAAGCATGAATACAGAAACAAAATCTAAGCGACATCTATTTCATAAAAAATAAGCCTTACGGAACAACTCATATCCTGAAAGATGATACATTTTCACAGGACTTTGTCCGAGGACTGAGTGCGTTCCATAGGCATGGAGCAATGGACTGCCTTCCAATTATTTATCTTTACCATTTTAATTATTTTAGATTTGTAAAATATCATCAATCTAGAAATGATAGTAATAGTAGGAATACATCTTTATTGTCCACAAAATGGAAAATCTTTAATGGTTTACATTGCTCGAACAAATATAATAAACACGAATAAAAATGTGTTGATCTTATGATAATAATATGATCTCATAACTAATTTACTTACAATGCACGCATATATTATCTTGTATAAATTAATACAACAGGGAAAATAATGTGTTAATGCATTGAAATTATGACACAGATTGTCAATGTATCCACAATTACTAAGTTACTCACTCCAACCACTCACTCCTTCAATAGATTTTTAAACGAACCTATTTTCTTTCAAGTATCCAGTGAAACTTTATAAGTATTGAAAAATTTCTAAATCAAAACAGTTTTATGCCCATTTTTAAACAGACTAACGTAACCCCCCCCCCCCCCCCTCCCCCCAAAAAATACAAAAACAAAAAACAACAAAACAACAAAAGAAAAAAAAAAAAAAAAAAAAAAAAAAAAAAAAAAACAACAACAAACAAAAACAATGTACCAAATGTCATGTTTTTATAAATTTCATATCTGTGAAGGCGTTCGTAAATCATAATTAATATTTAATGTTACGTTTTCAAGACATAGCTAAATCTAAGAGGCAATATTACCTTATATATTATATACCTGTTATATATAAATCTGTTTTCAGAAGCCCAAGGACAATGAATTAATTGCTCTCAAAATATATTGTAAATGCGGCGTAATCTAAATTCTCTTTAAACCAAATCCTAATGGATAGCAACGTTACTCCTACTGCCGCTGGCAACATGTACAAAATGAAGTGGTAAGTTTTCTTTTTTTTTACCCGCCAACCTCTTTTCATTTCTATCTTTCTCTGTCTCTATTATTTTTTCATTGGAATCGATTATCAGTCATTCTCTGCCAAAACACATTTTCCCTCATTTGGCTAGAACATTTTCTCTCTCCACAGTCCGATTGATTAAGCTGACCCAAATCATGTCAAAAAAGTCTTAAACCCAAGACTTCCGCGAATTTGCAAGTTAAAGAATTTTTGATGAGGTCACGGCCATCTTAAATCTGTTGATGTGTGGAATAACTGTTTAGTGGACAAAGCTAGAAAAAGATGTTTTGCCAGTGCGTGGCAGCGTTCATCTATACTTAGACTATTTCCAGGTATAATATTGGCCGGTCCGATAAGTCTGCCAATAACCGGTTAACTGCCGTACTCTGAAAAAAAAACACGTATTAAAAAATTTGGCCAGAAAACTCGTCCTTTAACTATCGATCGATTAAATTGACAAAAACTCTCAAACCTGGGACGTTAATCAAGACTTCGCGAAATCACATGTTTTAAAGTTTTTACCAAGATGAGGGTCATTTAAATCAATAGAATATATATATTTGAAGGACGAGTTTTCTGGCCAATTTTTTTAATATGCGAGTTTTTCCAGAGTACGGAGAGTTAACTGGTTAAAGGGGTAAAAATTCACGCATCGATACCGCTAATGAATGAATTGAGGCTAGAGCTCTTTCATAGAGGGCGTGAGTTGCCACGGTCGGATTCAGGGCCCTGCCGTGATTATCTAAAGCTGTAGGTGCTGATTGGGGGGGGGGGGGGGGGGGGGGGGGGGGGCGACGAAGGCAAGGCTATTGATTTAATAATATAATATTGAAGCGTTTGGTGGATATACAGTCAAAATACAAAAGGTGTTTGTGTGTTTGTGTTTACGTGTGTGTTATATTATTGTTTGTATGTACGAGTGCCGAGGGGAGTAGATTGGAAAATGTGGGAATGGTGCGGGGGGGGGGGGGGGGGGGGGGGGAGTAGTATGGAGTGGGGAAAGGAACGGAGGATATGAGTTTAGGAGGAAATGACTTATGCTTTTACTAAATTGGTATTTACTATTATTGAATAAAGTTCTGTGGAAAATATTTATTGATCCTTAATTAACTGGACATTACTTATGTAAATTGTCGGCTAAAATTGGATTTTAGAGCTAAATATAGCACGATGATTCAGATATAAAAGGCCAGGATACAAGGAAGCGGAAGTAATCAAATGTTACTATATTTAGACGCAACCGTTTTGGTTAAATAAATGTCTTTCATCTTTTGATTCCACTTTTGTTATGAATAAAGCCAAATGAAATACTAGTAAACGATTTAGTGTTATTATAATCCGATGATTGAGATTTTGTAACACGACAATAA
>NC_088360.1:131164270-131169270 GCF_034508935.2 Berghia stephanieae | reverse complement strand
ATATTTGAGTCCTTGGAAAAGGCTCTTTACTCACATTCTCTCACCGTACTCAGGTGTAAAATGAGTACCTGGCCGTTAACAGCGTTGTCTCTGTCCGAAAAATTGTATTGTCGCCTTACAGGCGTTATGTCCCGTCCTAAATGTTAAATGTTGCTGTTGACCAGGGACCCCTTGTAAAGCACTTTGAGCACGTTTAGTGAAAATCGCGCTATATAAGATAATAGATAATAGATATAAAGAAGTAAATTCCCTTCATAGGGGGCAGCGTGGCTCAGCAAGTCACATCGCCCTAGCTCAATTTGCGGCGCTGCACTGCGCTGACACCTGGGTTATTCCAGTCTTCCCTTGGAATAGATAGACACGAAAGACAAGTTTCCCCTATGGGATGAATAAAGGGAATTATTAAAAATTACACTTATTTCATTTATTGATTTTCAGGGGAAAACATTTCTATAGGGTATACTACTTGAAAAAAGACCACGGGGCTAAGTTTTTTGCTCAAGAAAAAAAAAGAAAAGAAATAACGGCAGCTTAGCTCGAACCCGGGTCTCCTGGGTGGTACCGCAATGCCTGATCCATCAGGTCATCTCACCCACAACCTGATGATCTCCAACCTGTCGAAAATTCTCAAACCTGAAACTTCAAATTGGAAGTTAATGATTACGATGTTCTCCCCAAGATACTCCTTTTAACTGAGATACGAATGGAGAACAGCTTTCACTATCTTCAGTATATGTCTGTTAGCCAAAGAGACATGCCCTCCACATTTTATAAATCTTATCCATCGTTTTAACACATCTCAATGATTGTCGGATCAAACCTCTGAATTCCAAATTTTCATGATCGTCGGATCAAACCTCTGAATTCCAAATTTTCACGATCGGGGGAATCAAAACTCTGAATTCAACATACGAGCTTTGCGCACCATGTTTTATTAAATTTTTGGCGGATTAGACCTCTGATGACATCAGAATGTATGTAGAATTCAGTTTTGATTCGCCGATCGTGAAAATTGGGACTTCAGAGGTTTGATCCGCCGACCTTCGATATATAAGAAAAGTTAAAATGCCGACATAATATTGTCAACAATATTCTAAATTCCCCTAAACTGTGGGACTGGCTGACTCCGCTGTGTGACGTGTAATTATACATAAAAGTAGCAATGCCTGTGTTCTTCATTTGACACTGACCGCAAAACATCAACAATTTTAATACCGAAGGGTTACAAATACGTTAATTTATTAATCATAAAATTGGAATACATGTACAATATTTTGGATATACACACAAAAATCATATGAATTTCATAAAATTCAAATACATATATTAATTCAGCATTTTGATTTACAAGAGCATGTCAATGTGTGTAAGAATACCATTATCAAAATCGTGGCGATTTGTTAAAACCGCTGTGTACTTATACGCGGGTCATGGGCTCATAGTTGTAATGGAAATACGCTCAAGCCAAAGTAAAACATTGTCCATGATGATTTCAAATCAAGGCCATCACAGAGATCGGTTATCAGACCTGACAATAGGTGCATCTGGGTTAAAATTCAAAATTAAGGAGCTTTGCGTACCCTTTATCTTTTTTCTGAAATACGAAACAAAACAAAATACATTAAAAAACCCAGAGCTCTCAACTATGTAAGGTGATACCGTTTCAATTGTTGGCCGAAAACGGTTTTTTTGATAGGGAGATGTGCCGTGTGATCCTTTTTTTTTTTGAAGCTGTTATATTATTCTTTTTTTTCCAATACATTTTTTTTACAAATCGTTTCACTATGGTTTCATATCTGGACGTGATTTCAAGTATCCGACACATTATATCTGTTGAGTGAATAGAGCCGTTTTAGAAAATAATATTTACATCTTGTTCATCCGACATTGTGATTTTGAGGTATAAGTCCATGTTGGTGTATGTTCACACATCTTAAATACATGTTAAACTATGATTGATATATGTATGTCTATATGTTATATAGTTTATACGAGATACACATGGTGATTTGAGAAGGCGTCAAGTTCGAGCCCTGTGTTTTTACACCCGACTATTCTGTATTAAAACATTTGGTTGGTTCGCAGATACGATGCCTTTAAGATTACAATTGCAAATGGGTGCAGATTGCAGTGGTTGGTGAATAAAATGATACAAGACAAATCAATTGATTCAAACTGTATATATATATATATATATATATATATATATATATATATATTATATATATATATATATATATATATATATATTTTATATTATCATATATATATATATATATATATATATATATATATATATATATATATATTATTATATATATATATCGTATACCTTTTTCATGGTTATATCGTGCTCATATCAAAATTAATCCCGCAAAGATATAGATATAGATCGATTCATAATTTCACAAAGCACAAGTTGCTTATTAACCACTTTTATGTACTATAAGAATCACAATAACAGCCAATGCTTCCATGCATCTATTCACTTACACCCCAGTCGAATGGAGAAATCAATATGACCTGCCTTTCCCAAGGACTCAACGCGATGAACAGTCAGCTTAATGTCAGATGTACAGGTGTGTATTATAAAAAGTCAGACAAGTATATATAATAAATCAGGGTACATTAATATGATATTATCATTGAGCTTTTATCTAGCGCAATATACACTTAACGTGCTCAAAGCGCTTTACAAGGGGTCCCTGGTAAACAGCAACATTTAACATGTAGGACGAGACATGACGAGACATGACGTTAGGCGATATTACAATTTTTCGGACAAAGACAACGCTGTTAACGGCCAGGTACTCATTTTTACACCTGAGTACGGTGAGAGAATGTGAGTAAAGAGTCTTTTCCAAGGACTCAACTATGCGTCGAGCGAGGCTCGAACCCAGGACCTTCCGATCCGAAAGCGAGTGTCATACCACTAGACCACATAGCCGCACATGACATTAACAATTGTATAAAAATCTAGGGGTCTGACGTCAAACCATCTTCTCTTCGGAATGACGTCATCACCTGCCGACAACTAAACTGCCAATGGGGTAATCCAATGCATGCATAAGATTATGTAAACAAATACGCAGTCCTAATTTTACAGTCCCGTAAAGATGGTTCTCGGGGATATTTTTACAGTCATTATCTCGTCCAACCTTTGTGTTTAGGCCACCAAGCATTATTATGTTATTATATCATTATGTAATATCATTTCCGTATTTGACATAGTGTGTGGATGTATTATGAACCTATTTTGTATTAATGACTTTATGTTTAGTTATTACATTGTAGTATAATGATATTATGTTGATGTAGAGTGTATAATGTTTCATATGCATAATGGTACCACTGTATTATTGTTTCGCGCATTGAGCATCATGACTCAATGATGAAAATGCGCGTTATAAATGTCATGTATTATTATTATAGGTACACATAACGCTTTGGCGTCTCTTGTACTGTTTGATTTAGCTTATCATAAAAGCTTTATTTCTCGTCCTCATTTTTGTTCTCTTGTGGGGCATAACAAACAATTAATTACTGTCAAATTATTATTTTGAGTTGGATCTTGCCTTGAGCAATCATTCTCCTATTGGCTTCCATTCTAGTAAAGTAGTCTTGCTGTTCTTTAAAATGGTAAACGAACGACGCCGTTTAACTCACTCAATCCTAGAGATTTTTGCTACTTTTAAAAAATGGAGCATGTACATAGATAGTTTTATTAAACTTCCATTAACATGCAAATACTAAAAACATTAGATTTTGATACTACGCCAATAATTTGTCTCAAAAAAATGTAATAAATAGGCATGGGGTAAAAGCAACCCCGGGTAAACTACGGATATAGTCGTTGTCAGGGTTGAGTGAGTTAAATGTAAAAATAGCCCAACAATCTTTATGAGACTGTAAGAATAGCAACTGCGAAACAAATTAATGAGTTACACATCTCAAATCTATTAACCAGAAGTTTATTTCATACAAAGAAACAATCCCTTGCCCGAATAAAACGCAATACTGATATTATTACTGTTTCGGAACATAGTATATTAAAAAAAAAACAATAAAAAAACCCAAACAAAAAAAAAAAACAACAACAACAAAAGAAACAAAAAACAAAAAACAACAACAAAAGAAACAAACAAACAAAAAAAAACAACAACAAACCAACAAAATAAAAAACAAGCTTGATCTATATAGCGTAATATCCACAAAACTTGCTGAAAGCGCTTTACAAAGGGTCCCAGACTAACTTTTCTTCTTCAAGTACCAAGTCTGTGCCAGGCATCGGTGATCATGGTATGCCATTCATCTCTCTGACCAGATAACCTCAGAAAACTAATATTACTCTTCTCTTTCTTTGTCAACTAGCTGTTCAAACTATTCAAATATGTTTTTCTTGGTCTACCTTTACTCTTTTTACCTTCTATCTAACAGCAACACTTAATATGCAGGACATGACATTATGCGATATTACAGTTTTTTTTCGGACAGAAACAACACTGTTAACGGCCAGCAACTCATTTTGCATCTGAGTAAGGTTAGAGAATGTGAGTAAAGAGCCTTTTCCAAGGACTGAACTATTGCGCCGAATGAGGCTCGAACACAGGACCTTCCAATCCGAAAGAGATCGTCATATCATAAGACCACATAACCGCACAAAAAGAAAGAGATAGATAGATAAATAGGTAGGTAGATAGATAGATAGATAGAGAGAGAGAGAGAGAGAGAGAGAGAGAGAGAGGGAGAGAGAGAGAGAGAGAGAGAGAGAGAGAGAGATAATATATATATATATATATATATATATATATATATATATATATATATAGAGAGAGAGAGAGAGAGAGAGCAGCGAGAGAGAGAGAGAGAGAGAGAGAGAGAGAGAGAGAGAGAGAGAGAGAGAGAGAGAGAGAGAGAGAGAGAGAGAGAGAGAGAGAAGCTAAAAGAAAAGAAAAGGAAATATATACATTAAAAAATGACACGAAGAACCGAAAAATTGT
>NC_088360.1:131139270-131159270 GCF_034508935.2 Berghia stephanieae | reverse complement strand
AACTTGTTCCCTCTAGTAAAAGTAATATTAGAATATGAAAATAAATCAGAAAAGTCTATCCTATCCAGACCATGTACCAATCTATAGACATATAAACATCTTCCTTTTTGATATATCAAACCAGATAAATTAAAAAAAAAATAATTAAAATTCACCTTATTCATCTCATAGGGGGAATTTGTCTCTAGAGTCTATTCCAAGGGAAGACTGGAATAACCCAGGCGTTAGCCGCAGTGCAGCGCCGCAAATTGAGCTAGGGCGAGGTGACTTGCTCAAGGCCACACAGCGCAGCGGCGGCTGATCGCACTCGGCACCTTTCTGGTACGAAACAAAGACCTTAACACTGAGCCACGCTGCCCCATGAAGATGCGTGCTGAAATGCAACTTTACCACACGCCTTACTTTCAACACGGAATTGCACGTTTTCCAATATATTAGGGCTTTAACAATTTTAGATTACAAAGAGAATATATTGATATGCATTTTTGCACATGTATCGGGAATATAATTTACAAGTTCAAATCATTCACGCGAGCTTACGATGCTTAATCTCAGAATGTAAATGTTGTGGTAATATTAGCAAGATAATCTTTCCATCCTTCATGGATGTTACAAGCGTAATCATGCTTAGTCTCAAAGGCATGTTTTGTAGTTATAATCATAAAAATCAGATCGTAAAAAGTTTGACATAATAAAAAATTAGAATTGAGGTCCTTTACTGCTAAATCCCATGCGTATATGTCGTAAAAAAAGTCACTCGTTTCATGAAATAGAAAAGATACATTTATTTATTCTTTATTCGCCCCAATGTTTATTTCAAGCGTCCATTACGATAAACAAACCCAAGCGTCAGCCGAAGTGCAGCGCCGCAATATGATCACTCGCGTTTATGTATCTTGCTAATGAAAGCAAAACTCAAACAAATGTCGATATATTTTGCACAGGGAATGAGATTAGCGGAAGAGTAGCGTCCCTTGATTGGAAGTCACGAGCGGAAAAGTTATTAGAGAGAGAACGTCATGCTGGTTGTGCGGCATGAGACACTTCACCGAAAGCGAGGACGAGAGAGACGCATGCGCAAAACCATTTTGACGTTCTCTCTGTAGGGTGACGTCCAATCTCTTCCGCTAATCTCATTCCCTATTGTCACTGGAGATGAGTTTATCACAGAATGTCAACACAATCCGACAAAAATAAAAAAAAAGAATGTAAACAAATCAACCCGAAATGACATTTGACCTTTCTTTGGATAAACAAAACCATTAGATAGCAAAACTGACGTTAAGCATTGCATATTGTGACGGGTCATCCGTCATAGGAAGGATGAAATAAAAACCCAAATTATACTCATAAAATATCCATTAGTAACATATTACTATAACTTTGGTAGAAAAAAGTCACATGAAAATGACTTTTTGCTACAAGCTGATGTTGTTTTTACCTTGAATCCTATACACAATAGACACTTAAATAACCACGCCTATAGGACAGTCGTCATTATGTAAACAATGCCAGTGATTGGTAAACATAGCGAACTACTCAGGCTATATTATCGATAGTATGTGTCTTAACAGAAAACTAATAGGATTCAGTAGTCTGATGTCACGCCGCCAGGCAACGGCGGCCATCTTGGTTCTAAACAAAGAAAATCATTACTTTTTATTCTTCATGCTGGCTAGAACTTTTCATTCCCTTTTCATATGCCTTTTGATCAGAATGTGTAAAAGTCAAAACATGATCAAATTTATGGGTTTTTTTTTCCTCTGGATACGCTTTTTATGCTCGCCGGAGAAATATTTCATACGGGCGTCCGCCATTATTCCGATGGTTTAGAGCCAGTGTTGCTAAGTTACCATGCGTCATTAGGAAGGACGTGACGGTAGGACTATTGAATCCTATTGGAAAGGAAACTTAAACGTTTCTAATACGATCGAGAAAATCGTTTGATAACTAGTCACCCATTTGGCGGTATAAAAACAATAACAAGGTCGATTTCATTCACGTTATTGTTTATTAACAACCAACTATGTTTGTCCGAGCACGTTTTGATATGTCAAAAATCGACTGGTTAATTAGCCTAACCTTGGATCATAAACAAAATTAGCCCAAAGCTGCATAACCTTGAGGCTAACTTCCACGTCTTCCTGTGTATAATTACGACGTTCTTGATTTTCTACTGGGCTTCCAAAGATGTAGAACTGGTCCTCTCCATGGGGAACACCTGGTGAGATGAGTTATGTGATAAATACGTTTAATTTTATCGCACCTGACTTGAACAAACGCAACCTATGGAGTAACAAGATCTGGCCATTTATTTTGGCAGCAGGGTTGCTAGATTAACTTTTCAAAATAAAAAAGAAAGACAGGTCATTTAGAATTTGGAAGTGAAGATTCGTTACATCTGCGATACATTGTTTCATTTTAAGTATTTTCATCACCGGTAAAAATCTCAACTTGTATGGCCCCTTTAATTGTAATTTTTTTATAGTATCTGGTTTATCCGTTTATCCCAACAAATTGTCGGATTGAGACCGTTGTGGATGACGTATTTCCTGCAGTACACCAACAGTTGAAGAGCACAGGGGGGACAAGGGCACAAAATCAAATTTTATGAGTTATGCCCCTTAGCATTTTGTCAAAGTTTAATATGAAAATATCAATTTACTGAATAAGGGCACTAACATTATGAAAAAGAGAGAAGGACACATATACATTCACACACACACACACACACACACACACACACATACACACACACTCAAACACAGAAACCAAACTGAAATCTAAAAAACAAACAAAAAGTAACAACAGAATTAAACAAACCAAAACAAAAAAGAAAACCACCCCCTCCCCCCCCCCAAAAAAAAACCCCCAAAAAACAAACCAAACCCCCCCCCCCCAAAAAAAACAACAAAAAAACAAAAAAACAAAAAACAAAAGCAAAAACAAAAACAAACAAATAAAACATCAAAACATAACAAAAACAAATAAAAATAAATAACCAAACCCAAGCAATGTGGAGGAAAAGACTTCCTAAATTCGAAAATGTGTTTTTGTCAAAACAGAGTCCGAATGACATGCGTTTTTTCCCTTCATTGAATGGGCAGAAAACGTTAGATCAACATAAACTCCAAGTTATCACGTTTGTGAGGTCTAAGTATCAAATTGTTTTGGAAGACGAGAGTAGTCATAATTCATCACTATGAGACATACCAATAATAATAATTAAAAAAAAAATAATAATGATAATAATAATAGAATAATAATATTAATATATACTTAATATATATTATATATATATATATATATATATATATATATATATATATATATATATATACATATACATTGTTTATTACACACACACACACACACACTATATATATATATATATATATATATATATATAATACATATTATATATATAATATATATATATATAAATATATATATGTATACGTGTATATATATGTATACATGTATATATATATATATATATATATATATATATATATTATATATATATATATATATATACATAGTGCAATGGATAAAGTCGCTTGAAGTGACAAAAAGTAAAAACTGAAAATTCCCTCCTTTAAAATCACTGTTTGGAACAACGTTCATCTCAAAATGATACTGATTTGAAGGATGCGTCACATAGAAGGGTAGTTAAATGGGTGTTTACATAGGTGGACACATAAAGCTATTGCGGAGTGCCATCCAGTAATTTCCCACATTAGATTTATGGAGCATTTCACCCCGTACTCACCCATCCAGGCAGGGAGAGCCGTGTTCGCAGAAATGTGGCTAAAACGGTACAAGTAAACAGTGCTGTCTTTCACACCCTGAAATCCATCCGCCATCTTAATAGCAGGAGCTGTGAACGTGATGTCGTTAAAGAACTGGGGAGTGACAAAACAGAAGAAAGCAAAAGTGTAAAATGTAGGTTAGTAGTAGATAGGTGACACCATTGGCTCCCATAAGGTGAAAAATACTATTAGCATTTTAAATATTTAATGTTTCTCCCATCCACTTTCAAATTTCAGAAAACTTAGGATACCCTAATTTACTGACGTTCTCTGGAGAAACACATATTTAGAATTTGGCCAGAAAACTCGTCCTTCAAATATGGATTGATTAAGATGACTCATCTTGGCAAAAAATCTCAAATCTGGGACTTAATGAAGTCTCTGCTTTGAGAGTTTTTGCCAAGATGGGGGTAATTTTAATCGCTCAATATTTTAAGGACGAGTTTTCTGATCAAAATATTAAATACGTGTTTTTTAAAGATTACGGCATTTTTTTTTGATTTATTTTATGATTTGGGGCCTGACACTAGAACCACCTCGGGCTTCAAGTTTGTCCTCGTTTTTTAGGTTTTTGCAGCGTCTAGTGAGTTGTCGTCAGTAGAGCTTAAGGTAACTATAGTCCGTTCCAAGTCCCATGCGCACTGAATATCATAAATTCCTCCTGAGTTACGAAATATGCCGTGATTTTTTGCTTGCAGGCTTATATTTTAAGTGACATTACGAATTTTGAACACCGCTAGTGATAGACCAAACAGTTATCTCACAAGGCCGAATTCCTTTGATGTTTTCAATGTTTGCAATAAAATATGACTCAAACTTTAAAATATTTACAGTAACGGTGTGTTGATTGTCTTTCTCGTGGGGGAAATAATCATAACAAAGTTGCATTCAGTGGCGTAGCTCAACAAATAATTTTGGGTTGTTTGAAATAGTTAAATAATAGATAGCATTTATCCAGTACTTCATAACGTTTATATTTTATCTCTTCCCTGGTGGACAACGGTCATATAATACAATGGACGATACAAGCAGCTCGTTAGGTGCTTATACATATTTCGGACAAAGACATTGATGTAAAAAAACAAAAACAAAAACAACAAAAAAAAAAAAACAGGGGGATCCTTGAATTTTTAACTCTATCTCCGATATGCCTTTCACAAAGACATAACACGCGACCAACTGTAGAGCAAGACAACTCGTGAAGGTCGGACAAGACATGTCACGAAATCCCGCTGATCACACATTGCGTACGCTACGTGTTCGCCATTCTTGAATTATGTTCGCTGGAAGGGGGGGGGGGGGGCGCTTTGAAAGTATTCATGTGAATTATCACTGAATGTAAACTTCTTTAACACCAGATTCCACGTAAGTATTGTACACTATGACCTTTCAAAGGAACCGCAGTTTTCAAATACAAGAGATGCATAATTGTGATGACATAAAAATTTATTATTAATTTGACCCCTCCCCTCCGAGTTCCTGGTTGTGAGCCATATTGCTATTTGCTGCATGCCATGAAAAAGAATTCCGCATTTCGCCTCTCTGGAGAATTACTTGTAAATTTTCCTCTGTGTGAAATATGTGCATGTTTAAATCATATCCTTTCTTAAAAAAATATAGCATTGTGGAGAACATTGTGCTTATTTGAGTCAATAAAAAAATTGATACGGCGCACAACTCTACTGAAAGATTTGAAAAATAGAAATGTATTTTTTACAGATAGATAAACAGATAACTTGATTTCCTTTTATAATTTAAAGTCAGTTTGAAAGTTCGTTAAGTCAGATATCATAAAAAATTAACCGAAGACACTAACACACTCATGGCCACACCCTCAACTCTATCTGTCCAGTAGAGTTGTTATTTCCGTTGTGTTGATTTAGCGGTGATCAGTGTTGTTATGTAGTAGTAGTGTGTTCTCATTGCGTGTATGTTTATGTGTGTGCGTGTGTGTGTGTGTGTGGTGTATATTTGTGTGTGTATGTGTGTTTTGGAATGTGGTTGCGTGGAAGAAAAAATAAGGGGGGGGGGGGGTGTCCATCAAGTAGAGAAATTCCTGAGCAAGGGGGGGGGGGGGGGGGTGTTTGCTAGGAACTGTAAGATTGGCTTTTTCAGCAAATCGTGGCATTCATAGTGATATAATTCACTTGATCACATAACGGTATTCGGATTTACAGAAATTTTAAACAAGTTTCACCGATTAACAACATCAACTAATATTACTGCTGATATTACTGTCGTTTTTATGCCATCGATGTGATAATTATTGCCATGGGAAATATTTAGTTAAACGTTTCGGCAAACTGTCAATTGGTTCTGTCTAGCTTCTAGCCCGAACAAACCAAAAGTAGACAGATTCGGGGACTTGATATTTATCGCGTCCGCTTCAGATTTTCATTTGACCTCACATAAGTTAAGTAAAGGGGAGACATTCCGAAAGCTCCTACATCCCCAGTATTCATTCAATTTGTATTTTCACCGTTGATCTTTTGTCAGGCGTTTATTTATTCAATTTGTCATCATATAAAAGCGTTTAAAAACTCTAGAACAAACTTTGATAGATTTGTGAAAGTTTAAAATGTCCTAATTTTACCATTGTTTTGATTCTCGGCCGCCATTTTAATTTGTGAAGTATTGAAGGTCGTGCAAAGCACTCCCAAGTAAAGCGTGGTAAAGACTTGCAACTTATTGATATTGATATCTACTGACTGATAAACTAAAATCATGCCGAATAAAGCATGGCAGCGACGACAAGCACATCGATTAAAATGTGCATCTAATCGTAATCAAGCTAATCAAAAAAATGATTCTGGCGATATCGAATGAAAATAGTTCTTTCCCCGCAAAATTGCGGGCTTTTTACTAGTAGTTAAAAAAATCAGTTTTTATGACTGAAGAAATCACAACAGGATGTTACGCCTCTGGCTTTCAACTATTAAATTGTAGAATTGTTTATGTCAAATGTGTACAAAGTGTACAATTTGCTATGCCATTTTGAACACAGGATGGCAATGTTAGTGAGTAGTACACATGAATCTCATGAAATGTAAACCCCTGGTCAAGCCTTTGGGCGAATTCAGTGATCGTTATCACAACAGAATTCACTGTGCATAATATTGTATTGTAAAACATCAAAATGTTCACTCGTGCTAGACCCTTCATTTTTTATATAGATAGAATGCGCTTGGCCAAGGAGTTCACAACATTGCCATCCGGAAGAAAAACGGACCAACACACAAACTCTGTGTAACCATGAACTTTTATAGTCTGGTTAATACAGTTTAGTGAGAACAACTCACAAACGCGGATGGCAAAAACAAAAACAAAGGCCTGAGTGACGTCATCTTCGAACTATCTATACCGTAAAGAAAAAAAATTCCTAAAGTATGGTACTGTAACCGATGACAAAAAAAATCAACTTAATGTCAGGTACTCACTGTACACATGAGTACGGTGAGAGAATGTGAGTAAAGAGCCTTCTCCAAGGACTACACTATGCGCCGAGCAAGGCTCTAACCCAGGACCTTCCTATCCGAAAGCGAGCGTCATACCACTAGACCACATTATAGCCACACGAAGAACACGCGTCTTGATACTTACGTTTGAATATTCGATCATCTTGGATACAGGGTCAGATTCATTGTGCCAGGGTGTGTAGATGTATTTAACCATGTCTGAAATAATGGAAAGAACCGATTATTTATTGGCTGAAACAATAAAAAAGACAGAACCGCCACCCACTCCCCACACACACACACAAAAAACCCAACCAACCCAACAAAACAAAACAAAACCAACCAAAAAAAAAAAAAAGATAAAATTCCATTTATTCATTCCATAGGGGAAAAGTGTGTCTAGGGTCTATTCCAAGGTAAGACTGGAATAACTCAGGCATCAGCCTCAGTCCACATATTTTCACGTCTGCCAATCGATCATCATCATCATCATCATTATCATCATCATCATCATGATCATCATCATCATCATCATCATCATCATCATCACCACTACCACCACCACCACCATCATCATCATCATCATCATCACCACCACCATCACATCATCATCATCATCATCATCATCATCATCATCATCATCATCATCATCATCATCATCATCACCACCACCACCACCACCATTATCATCGTCATCATCACCACCACCATCACCATCATCATCACCACAACCACCATCATCATCATCACCACCACCACCAACACCACCATCATCATTATCATCATCACCACCACCACCTCCACCACCATCATCACACCACCACCATCATCATCATAATCATCATCATCATCACCACCACCACCAACACCACCATCATCATTATCATCATCACCATCACCACCACCACCACCACCACCACCACCACCACCACCACCACCATCACCACCTCCACCACCATCATCACACCACCACCACCATCATCATCATAATCATCATCATCATCACCATCACCACCACCACCACCTCCACCACCATCATCACACCACCACCATCATCATCATCATCATCACCATCACCACCACCACCACCTCCACCACCATCATCACACCACCACCATCATCATCATCATCACCACCATCACCACCACCACCACCACCATCATCACACCACCACCATCATCATCATAATCATCATCATCATCACCATCACCACCACCACCACCTCCACCACCATCATCACACCACCACCACCACCATCATCATCATCATCATCATCATCACCATCACCACCACCACCACCTCCACCACCATCATCACACCACCACCATCATCATCATCATCATCACCACCATCACCACCACCACCTCCACCACCATCATCACACCACCACCATCATCATAATCATCATCATCATCATCACCACCACCACCACCACCACCACCATCACCACCAACACCACCATCATCATCATCATCATCACCATCACAACCACCATCATCATCATCACCACCACCACCACCATCATCATTATCATCATCACCATCACCACCACCACCACCACCACCATCACCACCTCCACCACCATCATCACACTACCACCATCATCATCATAATCCTCATCATCATCACCAGCAGCAACCGTGTTATATCTCAAACAAAAATCCAGTCTACAACACGTTACTTTTCAGTCCCTTGAATTCCGAGAAGATATGATCTGGCAGAGGTTTCCATAGATCCATACCAGCTGGGGGCATCACGTCTCCTTTCTTTTTGGTTCGGAGGGGAAGCTTCAGAATCTCCTTCACCGCCACGTCAGCTGGGAACAAGAAAAGAAACTTTTGGAACATTTCAAAACGCATTTTATTCCAGCCCTCTCATTGGAAAACCCTATCATTTCTTAGTAAATACGTAAACACGTTGAATATAAATTTTATTCAACGATTGCAGAATATTTTCGCGCATTTTATTGGTGTGAAATAAGATGTCAAAGACAGCTGATTGGTAATTATAATTTTTTTTTTGGTGTGCATGAATACAAATCCAACGTTTTTTAGATTTGGGTCAAATTGTCATTCAAGCAGAAGGAGTAAGATACAAATTATTGTGAAGAGAAGTATCTTACCATTTGGTTACAAAATATCTAATAATCTTACTTAGAGAGGTAGAATAAACGTATTCTTTCATTTCTTTGTATTTTATTAAACTCGTTATATTTTTATCGTGTCATAACACATACTCGCAAGCTCGTTGTGTTATTGGGCACTATAAAAATAATTCGTTTAATAAATACAAAGAGATGAAAGAATCATATGATAATACGTAGATGTCTGCCCCAGGGAACATACCTGTCAAGGAGCCTTCATCGTGTGTGACCCCTATCATGATAGTCTTACAGCTCGGTTGGATATCGACCTCCTTCACCATTCTAGACATCATCTTGTTTGGGTGGTCCACCACATACTTCCCTGCGACCACTGGCGAGACGTTGTAAATCTTTTTCTTGTACTGTCAAGGGTGAGAATTAAAAAAAATGATATGTGAAATTTGTAATAGTGTAGCCTTGTGTCATGTTATGTAACAAAAAAATAAGCGATTTTAAACTCAGATCAATGAGAATTATCGCAAAGCTTTGGCTATTAGGGTCCCGATAGCTCAGTTGGTAGAGCACTCTCCTCACACGCAAAGGGACCAAGATCGATCCCGGGTGCAGTCGAAATTTTATTGACCCTCCTGTTCACCCAAGCAGTGAATGCCTAGCTGAGTCTGTTAGATTTGGCGGAAAGTACTTTGCGATAGACTGGCGTCCTATCCAAAGGATAGCAAGCAATTGCTATTGTCCGTTTCACGCGATAGAAACCGGGATAAAGTCCGGCTCCATGGGCCTAATGGCTCTGAAGGACTACATTTAATTTGGCCATGGCGGTGTCTTCTTGGGTAAGGTATTTCACTGACGTGGAATGGCAGAATGTACAGATGACCTGCACTGCACTGTTGCAATGGACAGCTCGTTGCATATACCCTGAATAAATGAGGCATTATGTATCTGTAAAATTATAAATCGTGGTATATAGATAGTAGATATAGAACTGAACAAGTGTGTATGAAAGGTGCCAGACAATGCAAGAAAGAAAAATACAAGAAAAAAACCATCCCCAAAAAAACAGTCGACCTCGACTGAGGATCGAACCTCAGACTTTCTAATTACCGGTTAGACGTGCTACTATTACACGTATTGACGTAATGGTTTTTAGTAATATAATTATAAGTACGTCAAACAACGGAGATTGGATTGTTCTGGTTTTGTCCTAGCATCGGAGCAGATATGGGTCTCCGCTAGCAGACGGCAGACGGCAAACTTAGACAGAACACAATAGAATTTCCCATGATGCCTTTTATCTAATCAGAATTTGCCATTGATTGTAAAGAGTAACACTTTGCGTATCAATCCTGTTTCCTTATTTGTATCCCATCAGAGACAGCCTACAAGCGGAAATACGCCTTTTGTAAACTCTGATATTCTGTAAAATCAACATTATGAAGATTCCACAGTTTTGGCATTGTTCTTTAACTTCCAGAAGCTCCGGGTTTGAGAGAATTTGCAAGGTTAGGTCATATCTTAAATCCGTCTTTTTTTTTTGTACAGCGGCACACATGATTTCTAACCCATGCCAAACCTACCTCCAGTGTTGTGTTGGTGAGTTTTTCAGCAGCCATTGTGAGCAGACATTTAATCGTGTCTTCCTTGTTTCTGTCCGCACAGTCAAGGAGTCTGAGATTATTGCGACGCCGTCTTTCGTCTTGCTCCTCGTTGGAATCGAACGTGACAGCCCAGTCAGCAGTAGGAGATCCACTCATCAATATAGCACTTTGAAACAAACCTGAAAGTGTTCGAATTAACCATCTCCTTACCACCATAGGAAAATCGTCACACTCGTTACGATCCAACTTGCACTTTTATCATTCAGATTTATTTTGTAAATCACACAATTTAAAGAAAAAATGTTTTATTATAGCTATAAAAACGTGGCACTGTGTTGTAGAGTTCATTTTGCTGACCAATATTATGCAAAGAATGTATTTGTTGCTTTTCTGTTTGAGTAAGAAAAAACTATTTTTGTGTTGGGTAGGTGTGAAATTTTGCGGAAAATTCTGAAAATGGCTGGTAAGTAAAGGGTTAAAATGGTTTAGATAACTTAACGCCAGTCCCTTGATTGTAACACCTAAGGGACACAAAAGGGGGTTGGGTCCAAAATAAAAATGGAGGCGCTCACTGTTAGAAGAAATGAAAATGACCGGCCTCACCTGGGAAGCTACCACAAAGATCGTCAAGGACAGAAGAAGATGGCGGACGCTCGTAGAGGCCTCTATGTTCCACAAGGAGTGAAGAGGGGTGAAGTAAGTAAGTTGGAAAGTTAGTAAATAAGTAAGAAAGTAAGTAAGTAAGATATTTTAAACTCTCGCCGAAAAGAGCCAAGATTTTTTTACTTTCCACAAGTATCACTGTGGGGTGCTCAAAATATCAAGTTGGTCCAAGCCTACACCCATCATAACACAGACATTGCAATCTCATTGAGGTAGGTTATTCCTATGAACATGAATGTAAATTTTCTTCTACATAGATACTACTGATAGGCTAAACGTAAAAGAAGTCATCCAAACAATACCATGTCCCTTATTATTAAAAAACCCCACTAATTTGGGAACTGATCTTATGAGTACTTAAAGATTGTCACAAAGTAAAGACTGTTACTTCTTAGTGGTTGAAGCTATGGACTAAATAGAAGAACCCCCTCCGTAAAAAATCCCAACAAAAATACAAAGACAAAAACAAACAAATTTAAACAAGACAAAACTAACTAAAAAAACCCAACTAAACAAAACATTAAGATTAAAAGATGCATAACAACGAACTAGTATGTCACGCTCACCTTTAGCCATCGGGGACAGCACGTGGTGACCTACATCAACAGCGCCTGCGCTATGACCTTGAATTGTTACTCGGCCAGGGTCACCACCAAAGGCGGCGATGTTGTCCTTGACCCAATGAAAAACCAAGTTCTGATCGAAGAGTCCGTAATTTCCCATCAGACCCAGTTGTGGCATGTAGAGAAACCCTGAAAAAGTTTCCATAGGGAAGATAAATTGGCAGTTGGAAACGTATGGGGAAGTCCAAGGGACCATCAGAAACCAAGCAGGTCGTGGGAACATCGAACCCAAATGGTCGTGGTCGCATCCTCTTACTTCCATTTCAACAAATCCAAACTAAATGCTCCCTTTTGATAAGATTCGATTCGATGATGATGAGTATGGTGTTGATGGTGATGATGATGACGACGACGACGACGATGATGATGATGATGATGATGATGATGATGATGATGATGATGATGATGATGATGATGATGATGATGATGATGATAATGATGATGATGGCGATACTGATGATGGTGATGATTGATCTTTGAGCTCTTTTATATAGCGCAATATCTACGAGATGTGCTCAAAGCGATGTACAAGGGCTCCCTGGCCAACAGCAACATTTAACATTTAGGACGGGACAAGACGCTGTTAGGCAATGTTACAATCTATTCGGACAGACACAACGCTGTTAACGGCCAGGTACTCATTCTTGCACCCGAGTACGATGAGATATTGTGAGTAAAGAGCCTTCTCCAATGACTCAACTATGCGCTGAGCGAGGCTCAAACCCAGGACCTTCCGATTCGAAAGCGAGTGTCATACCACTAGAACACATAGCCGCCGCATGATGTTGATGATGAGCAAGAAGAGGTGGGTAATGAAGAGGAATTCTCATAGAATATATAACGATAAAGTGTAAAGTTGGTAGGGAAAATAAGAAAACCAAGCACGAACCAAAAGATCCCATTCTGTAGTTGAATGTAATGACAATGATGTTCCCCGTAGACGCCAAGACATCGCCATGGAACATGGCACCCATCCCCACCATATTGGACCCCCCGTGGACGTGTATCAACACGGGAAGGGGCGCCCTTTTCTGAAGAAAAACATTGGAAAGAAAGGGAAATAATTCACATCGATTGTCCTCCTAATAGGACAGAGAAGTTATGACGTCACACCTTCTTATCTTCCGGCTCTCAACTCCACCCTTTGAAAGTGCGTCACAAGTTCTGCAGTACAATGAATAAACAATGAATATGTTACGTATTGAATCATACTGTGGCATAACAATTTTACGAGCGGAATGTATAGATATAGTATGCGCTTGGCTGTGTAACATGAACATTTATAGTCTGGATAATACAGTTAAGTGAGAATTGCTCATAAACGTAGATGGCAAAAAAAAAAAAAACAAACAAAAAAAACAAAACAATAGCAAAGACCCGAGTGACGTCAACTTCATTCTATCTATAGACAGAATCTTTGGATTGTGAGGCGTGAAAGAACTAGTAAGGATGATCTTTATTGACGACTAACATTTATTAAGACGAGAAAATAAGATACAATCATTCTGAAATCAGAAGATCAGACGCACAAGGCAGACATCCATTCCTTTGGTGAACTGGTTTCACGCTTGACACACTAAGATGGCCAACACTCCAGTCTCGGAGAGAGAACGCGCGCATACATCTACTTCACAAAACAGTCAAAAGCAAACAATCAGTCATGATAAACATCATAATCTACATTAACAATTGGATTCAATAGTATGATGTCACGTCGCCCAGCAACGGCGGTCATCTTGGTTCTAAACAAAGAAAATCTGTATTTTTTATTCTTCATCCTGGCTAGTTTTCATATGTCTTGTGATCAAAATTTGTAAAAGTAAAACATGATCAGATTTATAATGTTTTTTTTTCCATCTGGATACGCTTTTATGCTCGTCGGAGAAACATTTCATATTTCATATCGCCATTGTTCCGATAGTTTAGAGCCAGTTACTAAGTTACCATGCGTCATTACGAGGGGAGTGACGTCATGACTGTTGAAGCGTATAAAAAACAGATACTCAACCAGACTTCATCACACCAACAAATTCCACCAGCCGTTTGCAAGAACAAAAACATACAAATGTAGCTTTTTTCTTCGAACAATGAACAATACTTGAATGGAACAAATTAACGCTTGACATTAATAGACATCACAGACCCAACCTTATTTCAGCACGTTTCCCACATATATATTGCATGAAGTTGACGTCACTCAGCTCTTTGTCATTGCTTTTTACCATATGCAAAAGTAGAGTTTAGAGAAATACGCTTCAACAATCATGACGTCACTTCCCTCGTAATGACGCATGGTAACTTAGTAACTGGCTCTAAACTATCGGAACAATGGCGGGCGCCCTTATGAAATATTTCTCCGACGAGCATATTATCCAGAGAAAAAAATAAACATTATAAATATGATCATGTTTTGACTTTTACACATTCTGATCACAAGACATATAAAAAGTTCTAGCCAGCATGAAAATAAAAAGTACCGATTTTCTTTGTTTAGAACCACGATGGCCGCCGTTGCTGGGCGACGTGACATCAGACTATTCAATCGAATCCTCATTAAACTGTATTAACCAGACTATAAACGTCCAAGGTTACACATAGTTTTGTGTGTTGGTCCGTTAAACTTCCGGATGGCAATGTTGTGAGCTTCTTAGCCAAGCGCATACTATCTAACACAAAAAACACCGGGAGGATTGATAGGTAACATTAATGTGTATAAGATTTGCGGTGATGGGCACAGTGTGCCTTTTGCATCTTATGGCCTTGAACTTCTTATGTGATTGGAACTAGTATTTTGACGTCATACTTTTGTTCCCTACTGTTATAAGAAAATTGTAAAAAACTGACGAAAACACATTTATTTGCATCCCACCACCTCCCATATGAATACTAAGCTTCTAGAAGCTGTTGTGTGTTTTTAAATAAGCATTGAACAAAAGTGAATATTATAGGTAGAATGAACTTGACATCACTCAGATCTTTGTTGTCATTTTTTGCCATCCACGTTTATGAGTAATTCTCACTAAACTGTATCTGTTAACCAGACTATAAACGTTCAAGTTTAAGCATAGTGTTGTGCGTTGGTCCGTTATACTTCCGGATGGCAATGTTTTGAGTTTCTAGGCAAAGCGCATACTATCTATAACAGCTTCAAAAGAGAACTTAATATCAAACACGGAACAACAAAAATAATACAAATTATGTCGACCAATAAGAATTCAAAAACGTGTGATTATTTTCTGGCAAGATGTGCATAATACAGTTCTGCAGTCAGTTCGTATTTAAAGTGATAAAATGAAGTCATGCTTGTATTATTGGTCGAAGAAGGCTGTTGAGACCGAAACGTTCCGTGTTTGGAATTTTATGTTCTTTATTTGAATCAACAACAACGCACAACAATGAGGTTGAGATATTATGGCGATATTACAATCTTTTTTTTCCCCCCCGACAGAGACAACGCAATTAATGGTCACGTACTGATTTTACACCCGAGTACGGTAACAGAACGTGAGTAAGTAGCCTTTCCCAAGGAATCAACTATGCGACGGCAGGATCCTAACCCTCGACCTACCATTCCAAAAACGAGTGTTATACCAAAAGACCAAATTATCGTCGCACATGGTTCTGATTCTTCCTTGTCCGAACTAGCGACCACCTGAGCTCTAGCCCTTCGGTTCATGGTTCTGACAGGGATGTCGGATAAAATTATATATTTGATGTAACAATCTTGCAGCCTACATAACAGTGATATCATAATGTTATACAGATAACGCCAAAAATGGATGGTTGGAGCGTAACTAATCATCGACCAATCAAACATTCACTGCCAATTAACCAGTAGATTTTTGACCAATCAAATCATGGAATTTGTGACACACTTTTAAACGATGTCGGACAAACATAGTTGATTGTTTATAAAAAATCACGTGAGTTAAATCGACCTCTCTCTGATCATTGTTATTGTTTCTTTTCAGTCAAATGGTTGACTAGTTATTACAATTTTCTCTATCAAATTATGAACGTTTAAATTTACACATTGTTTTCTGTGTTGGTTCTATTTATCAAGCGGTAGAACAGTGGGTATTTTTATCTAGACACGACGTGCCATCGAAAGTAAAACCAGTGTCGTTCGCTCTGTATACCAATCACTGTCATTGTTTACATTATTATACTTAGGATGGCTATGGGTCTTTGAGTCACGGTCGCCGTTTGATATCAAGAGCAAAATACTTGATCTTAAAATTTCGAGTAAAAAATAAAACCAATGAGAGGTCGAAATGTTAATTCAACTGTTTAAAATGCACGATAATTAGATTCAGTAGTCTGATGTCACGCCGCTCGGCAACGGCGGCCATCTTGGTTCTAAATAGAGAAAATTATGTCCTTTTATTCTTCATGCTGGCTAGAACTTTTCATATGCCTTGTGATCAGAATGTGTAAAAGTCAAAACATGATCAAATTTATGTTTTTTTCCCTCTGGATACGATGTTATGCTCGCCGGAGAAATATTTCATACGGGTGTCCGCAATTGTTCCTCTAGTTTAGAGCCAGTGTTACTAAGTTACCATGCGTCATTAGGAAGGAAGTGACGTCACGACTGTTGAAGAGTATTGACGTGATTTTCCAAAGATAGAACGAAGTTGACGTCACCCCGGCCTTTGTTATTGTTTTTTGTTTTTTGCCATCCGCGTTAATGAGTAGAAACTGTTTAAGGTTACACATAGTTTTCTGTGTTGGTCCGTTATACTTCCTGATTTCAATGTTTTGATCTTCTTAGCCAAGCGCACACTACCAAGAGTGTATGCACTGCATGTTGATTGAATAACTCGAGATTCACGCTATAGATAGAACAAAGTTGACGTCACTCAGGTCTTTGCTGCTTTTGTAGTCATGAGTAATTCTCACTAAACTGTATTAACCAGATATTCAATGTTACACATAGTTTTGTGTGTTGGTCCGTTTTTCTTCCGGATGGCAATGTTGTGTGCTTCATAGCCAAGCCCATACTATCTATAGATAGTATGCGCTTGGCTTAGGAGTTCACAACATTGCCATCCGGAAGTAAAACGGACAAAGACACAAAACTTTGTGTAACCTCGAATGTCTGGTTAATACAGTTTAGTGAAAATTACTCATAAACATGGATGGCAAAAAAAATAAATAAAAAATAGCAAAGACCCGAGTAGTGTCAACTTCGAACTATCTATAGCTTGCCAAGCACAGCAACACGAGGTCACGGAGGAACAACCAAAAGCTTGACAAGCATAGTTACAAAAGGTCACGGGGGAACCATCAATTGTGTACTTTAATCCTAATATTTATTGAATCATTCAGGAGTGAAAGCCTTGGGCAGGGAAGTGGTGGCAGCCGGCTTGCGTCATATCTTACCTTTGAGGTGTTATGAGGCACATAAATATTTAGATACAGACAGTCCTCACTCATCCGCCCGTCGTACTCAGGGTTGTGGGTCCGGATGTAAACGCTCTCCATCTTCTCTTGGATACAAGCAGGTGGGAGGGTGGTGGTGGGGAGGATGTTTTTCCACTTGGCAGGCGGGACTGGGTTCTGGTAACATTCAAAAGATATTAATATTGTTATTAATGGTTGTATCAGTTCTTATCTTTAAAAAAAACTCTGAATGATTGTTGATGACAGTTGTTGAATTTCAGTCCTGGTCAACCGATAAAAATATTGAATATAAAACTAATAGTGACGACAACTGCAATAATGATGATGATGATGATAATGATGATGATGATGATGATGATGATGATGATGATGATGATGATGATGATGATAATGATAATGATGATGATGATGATGATGATGGTGATTATGATGATGATGATGATGAAAATGATGATGATGATGAAAATAACATTGATAATAACAACAAATACGATGACAGCAATTATTATAGGTTTCTAGTATCAATCTTGTATCTGTATGTTTATGCATATGATTCATCTTTCTATCTATAAATCTATTTAATCTATTCCGCTGCCTTTGTCTTGATTTCAACAACCACAATATTTAACACATTATGTTTTCCTCCTAACGTTTGTAGGATTATGAGGAATCTGTACCGACGTGCACATGTTTGCAGGTCTGATAACCGAACATAATTTTATGGGCTTGATTTAACATTGTTGTAATGGACAGTATTTTGCGTTGATTTGAGACAACAATGGGCCCATAGCAATTTGGGTTATCAGACCTGCATAGAATTACACGTCGACCTTACCCTACAAGTTCTGTTTTTTTGTGGGAGGGGGCATTGCTTTTTAATCGTCATTTTACCTCCCCCTCCCCATCTTAAAAAACAGACATTGTTACCAACCAACGTTTACATGTACGCAGGTCTAACATCTGAACCCACTTATGGACCTAGTTTAACATTGTTGTAATGGACAATATTTTACGTAATTATTTGAGATGTCCATTACAATAATGGGCTCATATGGAGTTGGGTTATCAGACCTACAAATAAGTGCACGTCGTTACAACCCCAAGCCTCAGGGAATATCTAAATTAGATTTCATATGCCAGGTTCATATAGTAATTTTTGCCATGAAAACAACAAAAGAAAATGTCTTTGAAATAGACCAAATACGCTTTATATCACCACGAGGACAAGATAAATAATCGTTATAATATATAGAGGAAACGAAGATGACGTCACTCAGCTTTTTTGTATTATTTCTTGAACAACCGGCTATTGAATAGTTCTCACTAAATTTTATCAATCAATCTATAAACGTTAGAAGGTTACACATTGTTCCATGTGTTAATATAATTAATTTGTCTAGCGGATGCTGTGGGAATTTTCCCTAAACGCATAACATCAAATAATGCCATTGTTTACATTCTGACACAAACATTGCCACTTATGTTTATAAGATTTTTGTGGCTAAATACATAAAAACGTCATTTGGACAATCTGGCAACTTTCAGCTCTACAAAAATAAAGCGACTGTTGCATGATCTAAATCTTTTGTGCCTGAAGCTGTTTCTTCATCAGAATTCGAGTATCGATGCTCTATCGTCTGTAACTTGTTTTCTTATAAATATTTGCTTTAGATTTGAACGTTGTTTGTGTTGGAAATCGTCTATCTTGTCCTGACAGCAGGTGAGCTCGTACAATTAAATTGATTTACGATGAGCTTAGATTAGAATTGAATATCAGGTAAATTGAATACAGGTGAACGATTGTTATCGTTGCCAAGGACGAACCCCCCCCCCCCCCCTTCCCCCTTTTGCTGTCTATTGTAATCTACTGGTGATGTAACAAGAACACTGTCGTACTCTGGAAATATTAATAAAACGATAAGTATTGAAATGTAAGCTCCAATTATCTATTATACGAAGACGGATACTGTGGACGTTTGTGCGGCTATGTGGTCTAGTGGTATGACACTCGCTTTCGGATCTGAAGGTCCTGGGTTCGAGTCTCGCTTGGCGCATAGTTGAGTCCTTGAAGAAGGCTCTTTACTCACATTCTCTCACCGTACTCAGGTGTAAAATGAGTACCTGGCAGTTAACTGCGTTGTCTCTGTCCCAAAAATTGTAATATCGCCTGACAGGCTTCATGTCTCGTCCTAAATGTTATGTATTGCTGTTGGCCAGGGACCCCTTGTAAAGCGCTTTGAGCACGTTTAGTGGATATTGCACTATGTAAAAGCTCAAGTTTTTTATCAACAAAACACGATGAATGAAACACTAAGGACGAATGAGTTGTGTGTGAATGGCTT
>NC_088360.1:131131770-131134270 GCF_034508935.2 Berghia stephanieae | reverse complement strand
TTTTTTTGTTTTTTTTTATTCTTCTTTATCCGGGCCCAAGTTTGTCCGGCTGCTTTCAACTCTGTTTCAACTCTTCGTCGCCATGTCTGCTTTGATAGATCGACCAACCATCCTCTTTCACCGCCTTGATCCCTTGTGGACCAAAGAGGGGCCGCAACAGCACTTCTTCCACCTGACTCAGTTTTTGAAGGTTTTCTTTATCCGGGCCCAGGTTTGTCCGACTGCTGCCTTCAACTCAGTCTCAACGCTTTGTCGCCATGTTTGCTTTGGTCGACCAACCCTCCCCTTTCCTTGCGGGTTTCAGTCCAAAGCCTGCCTGGTGATGTTTCTAGCAGGACTCCTGAGGATATGGCCAATCCAGCCCCATGTCCTGTTTCATAACAACTATCATGTCTTTATCTTACACCAATGACAATTTGCTGTTTTTCTTTACGACATGTCATACAATAAAGTCAAATTATTATCTTCATCTATTCACGGAAACAGCTATATCTTTTTTCCGTCCAATCATTTTGCTATGCATAACGTAACATAATATAGCCCAGAACTTTCCCAGATCACCACCTGTTGAATTTCAACAACATCATCTGATCGAATTAACAAGAAAACATCCCATTGAACTGGTCTATAAATGATTGATCTGCCAAGAAAAACTATTAAATATCTGTCTTCGAGTAATGATTATTGACTTATCGGCGCTATACAAATATTATTATAATGATAACAAAAATAATGATTATGATGATGATGATGATGATGATGATGATGATGATGATGATAGTGCATACTTATATATATTGAGCTTTAATATAGTGTAATATCCACTAAACGTGCTCAAAGCGCTTTACAAGAGGTCCCAGGTCAACAACAACACTAAACAAGTAGGACCTGACACGACGCCTGTTAGGCGATTTTCGAGTCAACGCTGTATACGGCCAGATAGTCATTTTACTCCTGAGTACGATGAGATAATGTGAGTAAAGAGTCTTTTCCAAGGAGCCAACTATGCGCTGAGCAAAGCACGAACCCAGGACCCTCCGATTCGAACGCGAATGCCATACAACAAGTCCACATAGCCGCACGATATTGCACAGTATAATATAGCGCCAACATCTCATTCAATATGAGAAAAACATATTATGTATTATTTTCACAAACTACAAATTCGTCTAGAATTCCGTCTCAGACTTCAACTGACATATTATTTAATTGTATCAAATTTCATTTACATAGAGCGGTTTTTTTTCAGAATAAACAGGATTCTCTGAGAGCTTTGGTGTTATTTCTTGACATGTCATAGAGATATAACACCGTTGATTGAAAACACAGGGTGAGACTAGCAGGCGCTGGTAGATAATCAAAGATGAGATAGATATTTTTGTGTAATATTTTTAATCCCACTTTTGGATATAAAACTAAATAAAGGTTAAGTCAGTGCCGAACTCTAGAAAATGCGTAATTAAAAAAGTTGGCCATAAAACTCGTTCTTCTAATATCGATTGATTTAAATGACCTTCATCTTGAAAAAAACTCTCAAACCTGGGACTTCGAATATTTCCAGGTTTGAGAATGTTTGCCTCGATGAGTGTCATTTAAATCGATCGAGATTTGAAGGACGAGTTTTGTGGCCAACTTTCTAAATACGCGCTTTCCAGAGTGTGTGCAAATTCCATTTCCGAATAGAAGTAGTAGTAGTAGTAGTAGTAGTAGTAGTAGTAGTAGTAGTAGTAGTAGTAGTAGCAGCAGCAGCAGCAGTAGTAGTAGTAGTAGTAGTAGTAGTAGTAGTAGTAGTAGTAGAAGTAGCATTAGTAGAAGTAGTAGGAGTAGTAGTAGTAATGGTAGTAGTAGCAGCAATGGTAGTAGTCGTGGCAGTAGTGATTGTGGATAAATAGTTGTAGCCGTGGTTGTAATAGTAGTGGTGGTAGTAGTAGTAGTAGTAGTAGTAGTAGTAGTAGTAGTAGTAGTAGTAGTAGTAGTAGTAGTAGTAGTAGTTATATATATAATAATAATAATAATAATAATAATAATAATAATAGTAGTAGTAGTAGTAGTAGTAGTAGTAGTAGCAATAGTAGTAGTAGTAGTAGTAGTAGTAGTAGCAATAGTAGTAGTAGTAGTAGTAGTAGTAGTAGTAGTAGTAGTAGTAGTAGTAGTAGAAGTAGTAGTAGTAGTAGTAGTAGTAGTAGTTGAATTTGTTGTAAAAGCAATGCTAATGAAAATTCTCTGAAAACAATACCAAAAAAAAAAAGCTCGTAATGAGATTCATGCTGCGTAAATATATTTGGATTTGGTTATCAGCCAAATGCATTAACCTACAAATTGTCTGTAAACACACACTTACACACACACACACACACACACACACACACACACATAGGCGTGGAGCTCACCTAGAAAGATAATACAGTTAGTGTGATTTGTGAACGAATTATCTAATCTCGAATCAATCTTTTAAAAAAAGTTTACATTACAAGAATGTTAATTTACGTTTGTTCCCCAG
>NC_088360.1:131081770-131124270 GCF_034508935.2 Berghia stephanieae | reverse complement strand
CGCTGTCCCAATCAATCGATATTTGAAGGACGATTTTTCTGGCCAAACTGTTAAATTCGTGTGTTTTGAGGGGTTCATATTTCAGCAATTCTGTAGTTTATTGAATCAATAGTTCTGAGCTCAAGGTTTCAGTGTCACGTCGTTTTTGTTTTGTTTTGATTTGTCTTTTTGTTCTTGTTCCATTTTAGCGCCGCATAGTTGAGTCCTTGGACAAGATTCTTTGCTAACTTTATCTCACCGTCCTCAGGTGTAAAATAAGTAGACCTACCTGACTGTTAACAGACGTTGTCTATGTCGAAAAAAAGTGTAATATCGTCTAACAGGTATCATGTCTACTATATGTTAAATGTTGCTTTTGGCTTGGGGCCCCTTGTAAAGCGGTTTGATAAAGCACGTTTATTGCGCTATATAAATGCTTAACTTAAAAGCTCAAGTTTTTATCAATATTCATGTTTGTTCAATATTAATTCGATAGGCTATCACATCACTCTGATGATGAATACAAAAAAGGCCGGAGTGAAACAATCCTTAAACAAGAATATTAAATTATAATCCCTTAACACTGGAATTTTAACATAATCTTGGAAAAAATTATTGTGAGAGTTCCACTATTTAGCGAAATTTTGATAACATAAAAAACAAAAACAAACCCTGAATGAAAAGGGAGACGTTTATACTGAGAGAATCGAATTATTGTGACTGCATTGATGGAAACGAAAGAGGGATTAGAGATAATGCTTCTCTCCCCTTTTCCCCTCCATCCTCTTCCCTGAACACACGCCATAGATTCTTTCATTCTTAACGTGAACGTGGATGTTCGCACATACTCGGTGCCGTTAGCGGCTTAGCGGTATTCTATTTTATCTTATATATCTAAACTCTAGCTATGTTGAGCGTGGTCAATGCCAGATCGGTGACAATGATCTCTAAATTCTAGCCCAGGGATTTAAAAAAATGCGTTTAACCATTTTTTAAACACAAATTATCTCGCCTGACTCAGGTGTTAATCAGTACATGCATTTGGGCACTTGGAAAGACGGATTGTGTCAACAGCGGGGTCGTGACAGGCGATTAGAACTGTATGAAATGGACATTTGATTATACAAATTAACGAACAGTGGGAATAAATAAAACATTTATGAGGCAACATTCACCAAAGTGAAACTCTGTTTAAATGCATTAATTTTATTGTTAATGTAAGGGGGAAAAGTCCTTCAGAGCCAATAGGCCATGGAGCCCGAATTTCTCCCGATTTCTATAGTGTGAAAAGGCAATATAAAATGCTTGCTATCCTTCAGATAGGACGCTAGTCAATCGCAAAGTACTTTCCGACAAGTATAACAGAACCGGCTACTCAATTACTGCTGGGTGGTCAAGGGGTCAGAAAAAATCTCGACTGCATCCGGGATTGATCTCGGTCCCCCCCCCCCTGCGTGTTGAGTGAGTGCTCTACCAAATGAGCCATCGGGATATTTGTTAATTTAAAACTAAAGGGGATAGACTTAAAAGTGGTATAGGTTGATTAGAAACCTGAAAGGCTGAAATGATGATAGCGATAATGATGATTATGACGATGATGATGATGATGATGATGATGATGATGATGATGGTGATGATGATGATGATGATGACGATGATGATGATGATTACAGTGGTCTTTGTAGTCGTTTTAGTGGCGATAATCACCTTCATCTTTATGGAGACTAGGGGAAATGGACATTTCTTCATTTCGCTATTACCTCCAATATCTCTGGTATATCAATCACCCTAGGAATATAAAGAATGTTCTCCTAGGTTTTCTTCTTCTTCTTCTTCTTCTTCTTATTTTCTTCTTCTTCTTCTTTTCTTCTTTTTTATTATTATTATTATCTGATTACCAATATTCTATTCGTTATTTAATCAGTTTGCCGCCGTACTCTGGAAAGACATATATATTTAAAATTTTGACCTGAAAACTCGTTCTTCAAAGATATATATCGATCGAGTTAAAATGACCCTCATTTTGGCAAAACTCTCAAACTTGGGACTTCAAGGAACACCTCGGAAGCGCCACATTTTTATATATTCTTTTGCCAAGATGAGAGTCATTTAAATAAATCGATATATATAAATATATGATGTATATGATAATATATATATATATATATATATATATATATATATATATATATATATATATATATATATTTGAAGGACAAGTTTTCTGGCCAAATTTTTAAACAAGTGTCTCTCCAAAGTACGACAGTTGAATGGTTAATGACCAAAGTGTAAGCCAATAAAAATGTATGGCCAAACCATGAGTATGTATAGAAAACTTTTCTAGATATTTTTGATTGTTTACCAATATCATATTTGTCTTGTGTTTTTTAAAATTACCAATAGATGAGCCAATGTGTCGTATGGCTACACCTGATTACATGTTAAAATATTTTTATTTATACTACAAACCGTCGTCAAACGTATATCAAAATAGACCAGAGCCTTGTGCAGTTTTTTGTTTTTGTTTTTAAGGGTTTTACGGCGCTTGCAACACATTTAGGTTTTATCAGCGCCAATAAAAAGGAAGAAAATGGGATGATAAAAAGTTCTAGAATTACAATTAAAGCCACCAAGAGAAAGTAAGACATAGGGGAACTGGGAACAAATAAGGATCAGATGTAGATTCCAAGAGCAGACCACCAATGTACTTAGTTTGAGATCACCTATATGTCTCATCCGGACACAAGCACAAAATCCAACAAACAGGAATACACTCAAATGTTTACATTATACATTCAAAACAACAAATATAATAATACATAACAGAGTGATGATTTACAAGGAAAAAGATATCATCTCCCAAAAGCAGTTTGGATTTAAAACAAAAAATGCGACATGAGGAGCAATATTTTACCAAAATAATGCCACGTAAAAGCGCTTTGAGACACAGAAAGTAATATATGCGTGCTTTATAGATTATGCAAAAGAATTTAACATAGCTGTTTAAGGCCAGTTACTCATTTTACACATGAATATGATGAGGAAATGTGACTAAAAAGCCTTTTTCGATGACTCAACTTTGTGCCACACAGAGCAGCGGGGGTCTCAAACTCGTGATCTACACCGGTCCAACGGCAATTGTCATATCACTAGACCACAGGGAGAGAACGATAAAGGGAGTAAATGTGACTCCGATATAAGGGAACAACGCATAACAAACGACGTTTCGGCAAAATAAGACAGACAAAGGCCGAAACGTCGTATGTTTTGTGTTGTTGCCTTATAAATGAGTCACATTTACTCACTCAATCTTTCTCTCCATCTTATGGGCTCATCTAGGCACCTCTTGTTTTTAGGTTTTATCACAAGACCACACATCCGCATAAAGAGAAGGAGGCATGGGAAAGCAGGGACTGTCGGGAGGGTGGGGGAGGTTGGAGGGTGGAAAAAGGTGGGGGGGGGGGGGGGAAGGTTATTGGTCCCCATGTTCGATCACTTAGACAAATGGGGGATTCCTGTTTTTCACAGATCGATAAATCATCTCCATCCTAGCCTGGACTGCCCTGGCTGGCCACGACCATCTGATCATGTATTTGCTTTCACCACTATCTCTCATCGACGGGGCGAAGTGACCGATTGGTTAAGGCATTGCACTACTGTGACCCGGAAGGTCCCGGGTTTGAGCCCCGTTTATATAGGCACTTTCGTTTTATTTTCCTTGGGTAAGATTATTAACCCCCCAATTTGCTCACGTGGACAACATGGGTGATTCCTGTTGACATCAGACATCTTGTTTGATGAATTATCTATATTCCTTCGTGGAATAGCTAGGGGGAGGGGGTGGGGGGAGGAAGAGTAATATAATATTAATATCTTTCATCGGAGCGGCCAACTCGGATCTTCAAAAATTCGTAGTTCCCAAGGGAAACATAGATAAAGTCACTTTACAACTCAATATTTTGCCTTCTTCATGATCCAAAAATGATCCAAAGTCCTAAATATAGATTCTAAGAAACTAAACTTTTCTTTTCAACAAGATCTATTGAGTAAAAGAGACCTAAGTAGTTCTGAGGCTGGAACAAAAAAATTCGTATTTCTACGAATGTTTCTTGGTACTAGGCATCTCTGTCTACCGTAGATATCTCGACGCTTGGATGAGGGGACGAGTTAGTGATAGCATAAATTGAGCTTTAAAGTGAGCTTTTATATAGAGCAATATCCAATAAATGTGCTCAAAGATCGAGACATGAAGCCTGTTAAGCGATAATATATTTTTTTTTGGTAAGGAAAGGGTTAAGGTGAGATCCCAATACGCTTCAACAGTCGTAATGTCACTTCCCTCGTAATGACGCATTGTAACTTAGTAACTGGCTCTAAACTATCGGAACAATGGCGGACGCCCTTATGAAATATTTCTCCGATGAGCATAAAAGCGTATCCAGAGGAAAAAAAAAACCATTATAAACCTGATCATGTTTTGACTTTTACACATTCTGATCACAAGACATATGAAAAAATCTAGCCAGCATGAAGAATAAAAAGTACAGATTTCCTTTGTTTAGAACCACGATGGCCGCCGTTGCTGGGCGACGTGACATCAGACTATTTTGAATCCAATTGCAGACATGCTATCTATTTCGAACAATTCGTAGAATTACGAAATTTTGCTCCAATTTCAGAATTTTATGAGCATCTCTAAGTCATTAAAACTTATTGAAAATGAAAGTTGATGTCAGAATACATAAATGTCAGGATTTTGAAGTGTTATTTAATCCCTGTGAGGGTGAATTGTTGATTATGGAAGCTACAATTTTTATCTCCTAAAAATTACGAATTTATTAATTTTCAATCAGACAGGTCTGTGCAATTATCTTGAAGGTCTCAGACCTGAGATTTCAAAGTTATCAAATTCAAGACATTTTGGCAAGTTGGGGAGTCAACTTACTCTGTCCTAAATCTCGCTAGAACTAGCTGGCTTATAATAGGGTTCAACAGTCGTGACGTCACTTCCATCGTAATGGCGCATAGTAACTGGGTTTAAACTATCGGAACAATGGCGGACGCCATTACCTCTATCACCGCCCTTATGAAATAGTTCTCCGACGAGCATAAAAATGTATCCAGAGGAGAAAAACATGATAAATCTGATCATGTTTTGACTTTGAAATATTCTGATCACATGACATCTGAAAAAGTTCTAGCCAGCATGAAGAATAAAAAGTACCGATTTTCTTTGTTTAGAACCAAGCTGCTGGTTGCTGGGGCGTACGTGAGATCAGACTATTGTATCCTATTGCCAAATGAAAAAAAAAAACAACAACTTTGCCGTACAATGATAAAACACTTTATTTCAATTTGGCCAGAAAAAAGTTTTATTTATACTTAGAGAAAGATTAATCCCCCTTTGTCGAAAAGTCCAACACCCCCTTCAAGTCTCCACTTTTAGACTTTTTGACTTCTTTAAATCTATAAATGAGTGAAATAAAAATGAGTGTGCGGCTGTGAGGTCTTGTGGTATGACACTCGCTTTTGGATCGGAAGGTCTTGGGTTCGAGCCTCGCTCGGCGCATAGTTGAGTCCTTGGAACAGTCTCTTTACTCAAGGTCTCTCACCGTACTCAGGTGTAAAATGAGTACCTGGCCATGAAAGTGTTGTATCTCTCGGGAAAAAAATTGTAATATCACCTAACAGGCGTCATGTCATGTTGTACATGTTGCGTTTGATGTCACGGTCCCTTTGTAAATTGCTTTGAGCAAGTTTAGTGGATATTGCCCTATATAAAAGCTCATGTTTTAAAAAAACTCAATTTTCTTCAACTAGTTTATCCCGACATGACACCAGATTGACTTGGTGGGACACAAAATAAAAGAAATGAAAGTTTAAGATACTTCACTTCATTGCAAATGAAATTTTTAAAATAAATAAACGAATGCTTAATTAATGACAGATAGCGTGTTTATTCATTAGTTTCTATTAAATTGTTTTGCATTTCTACGTCACTGTCAGTCTGGGTTTTAATTGGCTGTCAGTCAAATCCAGACACAAAATGAATAATTGTCTTATAAATGATTTGACGTAGTCCAGACTACAGCGGTTACGCATATCACTCAGCAGCTTTTGTAGCCGTACACTGACAAATCGCCTTTTCAACATTTTGTCCATAAATATAAACTCTAGATACATCAAAAATGTAATACTCTTACAAAACACATGAAAAAAATGTTGGTTAAAATATCGATCTTCATATATCGATTGATTAAAATGACCTTCACCTTGCCAAAGAAATATCGAACCTGGGACTTCTTACGTCACTGTCAGTCTGGGTTTTAATTGACTGTCAGTTAATTCTAGACACGAAATTGTGAATAATTGTCTTATAAAATGATTTGACGTAGTCCAGGCTACGAAGGTTAAGCACATCATTTTAGCAGGTTTTGTAGCCGTACTCTGACAAATCGCTTTTTCAACATTGTGTCCATCCACCAAAGACCTCGAAAAATTCTCATTTTACCCCAGAACCATCACAGATTGGAACAATTTACCAACGGGAAGTTACATCTACACCCACTTTAGATTTATTTACAGAGCTTCTAGATTACTGCTGAATTTTCAATTTAATGTTTTTGTTCATGTCATTAAAGGAAGATTCAGAATAATGCTAGTTACATCAAAACTGTATTACTATGAAAAAACGCATTTTAAAACTTTAGTTTTTTTTTAGTAATGTGTTTATGTTTTCATAGTTTTTTGTTGTTGGCTGAAGAAGGGTTTTGAGCCCGAAACATTCCATGTTTGGTGTTTTGTCATTTTTCTGAAGCTGTTTATATTCATTTTTGTTTATATTTGGAGTTGGAGTTTTCTGGCGAAAATGTTAAAAACTTGCTTTTTCAGAATACACCAGAGTTTGGATAAAGTCAACGTGTACATATATGCAGGTCTGCCATCCGAACCCGCTTATGGGCCAAGTCTAACATTGTTGTAATGGACAATATTTTTGTCCTTTTTTGAGATTTTCATTACAACAATGAGCCCATTCGGAATTGGGTTATCAGACCTGCAAATAAGTGCACGTCGGATAAAGCCAATCAGCTTGTAATTGATGGAATGAAAATTATTTCCTGGCAGATTTAAAGCGAATGCATTGAATTTGGGATTAGTTTTTCTACAAAACTTATTTCAATTGGTTTTCCTTCATGATTCCAAATTGGCTTAATGAGATGTCTAGTAATATTTCCACCCTGATTCCAAACTCAAACACACACACACACACACACACACACACACACACGACCACACAAACACATACAAAAACACAATATATTTTACATGTACATTGTAACATAAATTAGAGAAAAGTAGTCGTAGTAGTAGTAGTAATAGTAGAACGAGTCGTAGTAGTAGTAGTAGTAGTAGTAGTAGTAGTAGTAGTAGTAGTAGTAGTAGTAGTAGTAGTAGTAGTAGTAGTAGTAGTAGTAGTAGTAGTAGTAGTAGTAGTAGTATAGTAGTAATAGTAGCAGTAGCAGTAGTAGTAGAAGTAGTTAGTAGTAGTAGTGGTAGTAGTAGTAGTAGTAGTAGTAGTAGTAGTAGTAGTAGTAGTAGTAGTAGTAGTAGTAGTAGTAGTAGTAATAGTAGCATATTTGCGTGATGATCATAGCAACATCATTTTTCTTTCTTGCCCTTATCCAAAACGATTTTAATCGTGAAGACACCAGCATCTATTTCCAACTCCCCTTGTAATGTCTCTATCCTTTACAGAATCAGCTTTATTTTGTACCGTGACAAAAAAACTTTATATCTATTTTGTCCACGATTTGCTTCACATATTGATAAATTATAAAGGTCCAAAACTTGTCCAAAAAAGATCAAAACTCGAATTTTCAAAGATGGACGCAGGTTTAGATTTTAAAAAATGAGTTGGGAGTCATCTTAATTCATTGATATAACACAAAGAAAATGTTTTCTGGTCAAAATCTGAAAAAAAAACCCCACAAAAGTTTTCGCCAAAGTTCAGAACTATTATCCAAATAGCTGGGCGTCTATCGTACACTGAATCATTGTTTTGTCTACAATGTTAACTGGTGGTGGGAGGAAACTGGTTGGGGGGGGGGGGGGGGGGGGGGGGCAAGGGGTTAATAAAAACAAAGTCAAAGAATCTACCAGCGATCCCTGGCAATTCCGTAATGTTGATAAACTCCGGATTTTTAAGGGTACAGTGCAATCTTGTTACATGTATACAAATCATTTTTGATATGCAATGAATTATTAATATTGCTGTTGTTGTTTTTATTATTATTATTTATTATTATATTATTATTATTATTATTATTATTATTATTATTATTATTATTATTATTATTATATTATTATTATTATTATTATTATTATTATTTATTATTATTATTATTATTATTATTATTATTATTATTATTATATTATTATTATTATATTATTATTATTATTATTATATTATTATTATTATTATTATTATTATTATTATTATTATTATAATTATCATTATTATTATTATTATTATTATTATTATTTTATATTATTATTATTATTATTATTATTATTATTATTTATTATTATATTATTATTATTATTATTATTATTATTATTATTATTATTATTATTATTATTATTATTATTATTATTATCATTATTATTATTATTATTATTATTATTATTATTATTATTATTATTATTATTATTATTATTATCATTCATAATGTTCACCCAAGTTACATGGGTAAAGTCTTTAAACACTGACACATCAAAAAAGAATATATAGGGTTTTTTCTCGACTGTACTTATATACCGGTCTGATAACCCAGATTGCCATGGGTATTCATTGTTGTGAAGGAAATACATTCAAGCAAACGCAAAAGAAGTTTCAACAATTTTAAACAAGTTCACAATACGCTTCAACAGTCGTAACGTCACTTCCCAGGTAATGACGCATGGTAACTAAGTAACTAACTCTAAACTATCGGAACAATGGCGGACGCCCTTATAAAATATTTCTCCGACGAGCATAAAAGCGAATCCAGAGGAAAAAAAACATTGTAAATCTTATCATGTTTTGACTTATACACATTATACAAAATATATGAAAAATTCTAGCCATCATGAAGAATAAAAAGTACAAATTTTCTTTGTTTAGAACCACGATGGCCGCCGTTGCTGGGCGACTTGACATCAGACTATTGAATCCAATTACGTTCTGTTATAAGACCTGCAAATATGTGCTATCCAATTTTTCCTCATAGAGAAAGAAATTCAAAATGGTATCTCTCCCCTTTTCACGTGTTTTTTTTCCAATACTTGACTGATATTTTGAAAGAATGTCAATGATAACGATAAAGTATTTTTCCACTCTCTGATTGTCTGTCTCGTTTTTATTGTTACAATAAATGTGCGGTTAAGTAGTCTTGTGGTATGGCACTCGCTTTCGGATTGGAAAGTCCTGGGTTCGAGCCTCGCTGGACGCATAGTTGAGTCCTTGGAAAAGACTCTTTACTTACATTCTTTCATCGTATTCAGATATAAAATGAGTACATGGTCGTTAACAATGTTGTCTCTGTCCGAAAAAAAATTGTAATATCGTCTAACTAGCGGCATGTCCCATACTCCATATTGATTGTAGCTCTTGGTCAATATCCCCTTGTAAAGCGCTTTGAGCGCATTTAGTGGATATTGCACAATATAAAGTCTAATTTTCTTTTTAATTTTTTTTTTTTTGCAATTTGAAAGAAAACGTATTGTTTTCACGAACAGTCGTCAGGAAATTTGTCATGGTAGGATTATCTGATATTAAAGGGAGGAAATTCAATTTCAATCTTAATCGTTTTTATATTGAGAATTATATCGCGTTGTGTGGCCCTTGAGCAAGTCACCTCGCCCTAGCTCACTTTGCGGCGCTGCACTACGGCTGATGCCTGGGTTATTCCATTCTTCCCTTGGAGTAGACCCTAATGACAAATTTCCCCTTAGGGATAAATAGAGGGAATTTTATTTACTATTTATTTATTTATTTATCCATAATTTATATAGCGCAATCTCAAATAAATGTGCTCAAAGCGCTTACCAAAGGAGAAATCCCAGGTTTGAAATTTTTGCAAAGACGAGAGTCATTTAAATCGATCGATATTTGAAGGACGAGTTTTCTGGCCACATTTCTAAAATGTGTTTTTCAAGAGTACGGCAGTGTAGGGTAGGATAAAATAATTTCATTAAATAAAAGTAAAGAATTGAAATCAACATGTTTACACATCGAATGCCAAAATGTCACACTATGTTTACCATTTGACAGATCGAAAGTACCCAGTGTTACATTGAATGACTCCTTTCTTTGGGCGACTTCACTCTCCATTCTACGGCTTGAATAGATAATCCATTCTGCCTTTCAAAGTCGAGTAATCAGAAGACGAGAAACACCGCCGTGTTTAACTATGGGATTTGTTTTAGATTAAGTCGTTACAGGCCGGCTTCGATTCTACAACACCAGTCTATTTCTTTTTTTTTTCTATATGTTCTTGTTCTTCTTGTTCTTCTTCGATCTTGTTCTTGTTCTTCTTCTTGTTGTTGTTCTTCTTCTTGTTCTTGTTCTTCTTCTTGTTGTTGTTCTTCTTCTTGTTCTTGTTCTTCTTCTTGTTGTTGTTCTTCTTCTTGTTCTTGTTCTTCTTCTTGTTGTTGTTCTTCTTCTTGTTCTTGTTCTTCTTCTTGTTGTTGTTGTTCTTCTTGTTCTTGTTCTTCTTCTTGTTGTTGTTCTTCTTCTTGTTCTTGTTCTTCTTCTCCCCGTCCTCGTCCTCCCTTTTCATCCTCCTCCTCCTCGTCCCCCCTTCTCATCCTCCTCCTCCTCGTCCCCCCTTCTCATCCTCCTCCTCCTCCTCTTTCTCTTCGTCCTCCTCCTCTTGTTTTTACTACTACTACTACTACTACTACTACTACTACTACTACTACTACTACTACTACTACTACTACTACTACTACCACTACTACTACTACTACTACTACTACTACTACTACTACTACTACTACTACTACTTACTACTACTACTACTACTACTACTACTACTACTACTACTACTACCACTACTACTCTACTACTACTACTACTACTACTACTACTACTACTACTACTACTACTACCACCACTACTACTACTACTACTACTACTACTACTACTACTACTACTACTACTACTACTACTACTACTACTACTACTTAGTATTAACCAACTGACTACAATCAGATCTAGCATTGATTTCAATATTCCAAAGACCCCCCCCCCCCCCCCTTCCAAAAAACAAACAAAACGTAAGTAGAGTACCGAATATAATGCCTATTTTCACCAAAAGGAAATAACAGCGATGCTACTTATGCCTCATTGAAAATCCTCAATCGCATAGTTGTTACTGCTCTCTTTATGAAAACGATTAAGTCTACAGTTTCAACTCAACCAGATTAAAAAGTTGTAGACAGAATGATCTGAAAAAAAGTTTTGACTCGCTCTCAGAGGGTTAATATTTCGAGAAATCTTGATCCACCCCAAGGCCCAGTGTAAGGTGCTGGTCTGGTATTCTAATAATATTATTATGTTCCCCAATATTCCGGAGTCTAGACGCTCAAACGATATTTAAGATTGACAGTCTTAATAAGGGATCATTGCCAAGTTGTGGTTCAGATCATTTTCACTAGACGTCTAGATTCAGGTAAATTTGTATCGTTGTAATTTTATTATTGAAATTATATATTTAAAAAAAAGCGTACTTTATAATTAATTGTACCTACCATATGCCTTATAAAGTAGTCCTTCAAAGCCATTAGGCCCATGGAGCCGGAGTTTATCCCGGATTCTATAGCGTGAAACGGACAATAGCAATTGCTTGCTATCTTTTGGATAGGACGCTAGTCTATCGCGAAGTATTTTCCGCCAAATCTAACAGCAGACTCAGCTACCCATTCATTGCTGGGTGGACAGGGGGGTCAGAAAAAATCTCGACTGCTTCCGGGATTGATCTTGTTCCCTGTGCATGTGAAGTGAGTGCTCTACCAACTGAGCTATCGGGACTTCCAATGCTTATCAAGGGTTCGTTACTATTCTCAACACGCTTCATATTTCTCATTGTAATTGGCAAAAGCTTGAATTTAGTATTATTTATCATCATTCTCCTACTGAACGTATGAAAAATGAAAATGTTGCTGCTTCGAATCTCAAAATAATTGTAAGCTTCAATTTATTGGACGAAGACAGAAACTGTGGACGTTTCGGGTTTCCCCTTTATGAACAAAACACGATGAATAAAACACTGAGGACGAATGAGATAATGCGTGTGAATGACGTAGTTAAGGTGAATAAATAAAAACAATGATTGGACAGGAAATAGAATGCCTCTTTGAATGTTTTGTTTTTGTTTATTCACCTCAACTACGCCATTCACACATATCTCATTCGTGTTTTATTCATCGTGTTATGTTGATAAAGGGGAAACCCGAAACGGTCACAGTATGTCTTCGTCTAATAAATTAAAGCTTACAATTCTACACTTATCATTATTTTTTTCTACTGAACGTAGATTTTTTTAAATTCAATAATTTTTTCTCAAATTTTCTCACCGCACTCAGGTGTAAAATGAGTATCTGGGCTATAACACTGTTGTTACTGTCGAATATAAAATATGAATAGATAATATAGATAATATAGATCTATAGCGCAATAGATAATATAGTCTAGTCTAGTTTTGCTGTAAAGCGCCCTGAGCACGTCTAGTGTATATTGGGTTATAATATGTTCTTCTTGTTCTTCTTCTTGTTCTTGGTCTACTTGTTGTTGTTGTTGTTGTTGTTGTTGTTGTTGTTGTTGTTCTTCTTCTTCTTCTTCTTCTTCTTCTACTTCTTCTTCTTCTTCTCCTCCTCCTCCTCCTCCTCCTCCTCCTCCTCCTCCTCCTCCTTCTCCTCCTTCTCCACCTCCTCCTCCTTCTCCACCTCCTCCTCCTCCTCCACGTCCTCCTCCTCCTCCACCTCCTCCTCCTCCTCCTCCTCCTACTCCTACTCAAGTTTTTAGTTTCTTACAATGAATTGGAATAGCGCTATGTCAACACTGGAGTTTACTATTATTTTTATTTAATCGTAAGGGATCCAATAGCTCAGTTGGTAGAGCACTCGATTCACACGCGAAGAGACCGAGATCGAAGTTTTTCTTACCTCCCCTCCCCATCCCTGTTCACCGCTCAGCAGTGATAGGGTTGCTGGGTCTGTTAGATGTAAGATTTGGCGGAGAGTTCTTTGGGATAGACTTGCCTCGTATCCAAAGGGTAGCAAGCAATTGTTATTGTATGTGTCACGCTATAGAAACCGATATATACTCCAGCTTCATGGGCCTATTTATTCTTAAAGACTATTTTTCATTAACTCTTTAACAAGTTAACTGCAGTCCTGGGGGAAAAAAAAGGGTTACAAAATTTGGCCAGAAAACTCACCTTCAAATATCGATTGATTTAAATGACCCTCATTATGGAAAAAAACACTCTCAAACACAGGACTACGCGAAGTCCCAGGTTTGAGAGTCTTTGCCAAGATGGTCATTTAAATCGATGAGTATTTGAAGGGAGAGTTTTCTGGCTAAAATTTCGAATATCCACGAGTTTTTTTTCTCCATAATACGCAAGTTAACTGGTAAATTGTTTACTTCTCCATTCAGCCTAGATGTAGTGACGGGTGGACATCGAGCCATGAATAGACGGGCTTTCGACACGGACGTTTGTTTACCAAAACATACAATATGATATCACACTGTCTCCTTTCTTCTCGTATCGATTTCTTTCATATCAGTCTGATAGGAATCAACATAATCAATACAAAAAGACAACCCTTAAACTTAACTGCCGTACGAGGAAAAAAACTCGTATTTTTTTTTTTCTAATTGGCCAGAAAACTTGTCCTTCAAATATCAATCGATTTAAATGACCCTCATCTTGGTAAAAACCTTCAAACCTGGGAATTGATGGAAGACTTTACGAAGCCCCAGGTTTGAGACTGGCCACATTTTTAAATACTGGGTTTTTCTAGAGTTAAAAAATAAAAAAAATAAAAAATTGAGCTATATATAGCGCAATTACCACTAATGTGCTCAAAGCGCTTTACAAGGGGTCCCTGGTCAACAGCATTATTTAACATGTAGGACAGGACATGATAACCTGTTTGGTGATATTACAATTTTTCGGACAAAGACAACGCTTTTGAGTACTTAACGGTTGAGAGAATTAGAGTAAAGAGCCTTTCCCAAGGAGACAACTATGCGCCGAGCGCGATGCTCGAAACCAGGACCTTCCGATCCGAAAGCGAGTGTCATACCACAAGATCACATCGCCGCAGTACGGCGGATAAACTGGTTTAATAGGAATTTTCTTCTTGCCCTCCTTTTACACACGAGTAATCATAACATCCGCCTAATATATATAACATTTCATTCCCATGTACCGTAAACCATCTTTATGATGCCACCGTATCCCGTTCTTCCAAATGAAATAGGTGCCAAAATGAGCCAATAAAATGGAGAGAAAAATATAGATAGAACGAAGATGACGTCACTCAGGTCTTTGTTATTGTTTTTTGGCAACCATATTTATGAGTAATTCTTACTAAACTGTATTAACCAGACTATAATCGTTCAAGGTTACACATAGTTTTGTCTTATATTTCCGAGTGGCAATGTTGTGAGTTTCTTAGCCAAGCGCACTCCAAATGCAATACGCTTCAACAGTCCTAAGGTCACTTCACTTGTAATGACGCATGGTAACTTAATAACTGGCTCTAAACTATCGGAACAATGGCGGACGCCCTTATGAAATATTTCTCCGACGAGCATAAAAGCGAATCCAGAGGGGGAAAAAAAAACCCATTATAAATCTGATCATGTTTTGACTTTTACACATTCTGATCACAATACATGAAAAGTTCTAGCCAGCTTGAAGTATCGATTTTCTTTGTTTAGAACCACGATGGCCGCCGTTGCTTGGGCGACGTGACATCAGACTATTGAATCCAATTGGCATATTCAAGGATACTTCTCTCCTTACTTCCAACACAATTTCAAATACACCAGTAAACTGATTCAGTATCGTACTTTCATATAGGCAATATTATATATATATATATATTATATATATATATATATATATATATATATATATAATAGAGAGAGAGAGAGAGAGAGAGAGAGAGAAAGAGAGAGAGAGAGAGGAGAGAGTGAGAGAGAGAGGGAGAGAGAGAGTAGAGAGATGACGGGCGTAATACGGCCAATGGAAAACGGCTCTAAGTCTATTTACGATTGTATGTGTGTTTATAAATTAGCGTGGCATTGATAACAAAAGTGTAACAGCCTTTTAAGTGATAGATACAGAAACCCTTCACCGCTCGTAAAATTCCCTTGGGATATTCACGCCACTTAGGTCTTGGAATAACGTATATCTATTCTTAGTCACACAGATCAAGTACTCAAATACTTCTACAGACAAAATGTCACACAAACACACATACACACACAAATACACACATACACAAACACACACACACACACACACATATATATACAAACATGCAAGCACTCTGAACAACATGACAGTGAAAGTGATAGAAGCCTTTGGAATTCGTTCAATCCTAAGGTCTCTAAATTCGCAAGAAAGACTTTCACACCTATCGCCACCCCTTGGCATTTCTACAATGTCAAACACTGACAAAACAATTATTCATTATATTTTTTTAATGTCCAGAAAACTTCTAATAAGTCTAATAATTTTGCGGCTATGTGGTCTTGTGGTAAGACACTCGCTTTCGGATCGGAAAGTCTGGGTTCGAGCCTTGCTCGGCGCTTAGTTAAGTCCTTGGAAAAGGCTCTTTACTCACATCTCTCATCGTACTCAGGTGTAAAATGAGTACCTGACCGTTAACAGCGTTGTCTCTGTTCGAAATATAATTGTAAAATCGCCGAACAGGCGTCATGTCCCGTCCTACATGTTAAATGTTGCTGATGGCCAGGACCCATTGTAAAGCGCTTTGAGCACGTTTATTGGATATTCCGCTAGTTAAAATCTCAAATTAAAAAAAAAAAATCAAATGTCGATCAATCAAGATGACAAAAGAATTGTCAAAAAGTCTCAAACTTGACAATTCTATTGAAATGTCAAGTCGAAGACTTTTCAACAAGTATTGAGTCATCTTGATCGATCGTTATTTGACAACGTGCACGTTTTAGCAGGTCTGATAACCGAGCACAATTGCAATTATGGGCTTGATTTAACATTGTTGAAAATTGATTTTTATGTGTGTTGGTTTGAGATGAAATATTTTTTCCTTTCCAACAATGAGTCCATGACAATTTGGTTTGGATGATCAGACCTGCAAATTAGTATACGTTGGTATTTGAAGTAAAGGTTTTCTGGCCAAAATAGAGTAAATGCGTTTTACAAGAGCACGATAGATTCGACACCTTCTGCCCATTGAAACGAGGGTGACGGGAATTTGGCCCGCCATAAACTAGGGAATGATCATTCTGCAATGCTCTGGAAAAACATATTTAGAAATTTGGTCAGAAAACTCGTCCTTCAAAAATCGATCGATTTTTGAAGGACGAGTTTTCTGGCCAAATTTCTAAATATGTGTTTTTCAAGAGTAGGGCAGTTATATTTATTGTCCTCTGCCTTCTCACCTCTTATTGACAAATCAGATATCCCAGAGTGCACTTGGCTATTCACGTTCATTCATTCTTTATTGAGGAAAATTAAAACGCAATTAATTATGAATGATTGAGAATTGTCAATAGATAAATATAAATATGACCATTTATATAACACATATATACAAGAATTGTCTATGCTTAATGTAATGTGCTTCATACTATACGATTTTTAGACTCTTGCTTTATGAAATTACGTACGTATTCCCAACCGCTGCACGAACTTGCGAGTGCGCGTTGGGAATAAAGTTCGAATTCCAAAAAGCAAGGATGTAAGAAATCTTGTATGCTACCCCTCAATGAATGTTTATTTCGTCATTTTTTAATAAAAGACATCTTCAAAAATACTTGAATGATAGATTCTACTTCCGTTTTAATGAATCACATCTACAGTGAAATTTAACGGTTTATAATCTGACGTCACAAATTATTATTGTAAAGATGATACCATTACGCGTTACTATTTAAGGAGAGGGGTGGAATAATAATTTCATTCATTATTGAGGAAAATTGAAATATAGGTATTAATGATTGTGATTAATGTTAATAGATAGAGATAAACATAGACATTTATATAGCACCGTTCTAATAAATTATCATGCTTGGTGCACTTAACTATGGTTGTTTATTCCTCCAACGTGCCGAATGTAACCCAAATTTCTATTTCATGTTGTACAAGTCGCCTGTCAGACGCCCTTTTTGTGCTAAAACGCTAATAATATCTGTTCATTTCTGAGTCGATTTAGGTAATAGGTATAAAGTGCACTGCATCATAAACTTTCCTCTTACTGCCACCCATACATCAGTAACAACGGTCAAAATCGTTTGACATTGTTAAAATTCATGACAAACTTACTCCTGAGACACCGCTACCATAGTTGTTGACATTAAAATCTTTTGCCTTTCATTTAAATAACGTTAAGTCGCTAATCGGTACGATTGTCATAACATGGAACAGGTAAATGATATCAAATGATTAATAACTATGTTTTATTTAACCCTTCACTAGAGGGGTTAGGATTCGTTCTAATATTTATGAGATTATAACTTAAAAGTTTTGACCAAAACAGCAGTGAAAAGCAATGCGATTCAGATGTAAATGACACCTTGGTCACAGCTCTCCACGATTCCATTACTAAAAAAAAAAAATCTTAGGCTTAATAGTTAAATTAAATTGAGCTTTTATATATAGCAATATCCATTAAATGTGTTCAAAGCGCTTTACAAGTGGACCCTGACCAACAGTAATACGTAACATGTAGAACGAAACATGAAGCCTGTTAGGCGATATTACAACTCTTTTGTGACAGAGACAACGCTGTTAACGGCCATGTACTCATTTTACACCTGAGTACGGTGGGAGAATGTGAGTGAAGCGCCTTTTCCAAGGACTCGACTATGTGCCGAGCGAGACTCGAACCCAGGGCTTCCGATCCAAAAGCTAGTGTCATACCACAAGGCCACGTAGCGCAGGTTTGCTAGATATTATAAATCGATCAACCATCGACATTATGATTCTTAAGGAATTCACTCTTAATCAAAGATTAAAAAGTTCTTGTTACAGATATCATTATTTATTTTATTAATTTGCAATACATGACTTCCTTATCATGACAAATTGTCTTTCTATACATTATTCAGTTTACACAGTTTCTAAGTCATTTCCTAGTAGAGAGCTCTGCCGTAATCTGGAAAAACCCATTAAAAAATTGGCCAGAAAACTCGTCCTTCAAATATCGATCGATTTATATGACCCTCGTCTTGGCAAAAACTCTCAAACTTGGGTCTTTGCGACGTCCCAGGTTTGAGAGTTTCTGCCAAGGTCAGGGTCATTTAATTTGTTCAATATTTGAAGGACGAGTTTTCTGGCCAAACTTTTAAATATTTTTTTCAGAACATGTCATTATTCAAACCATGGTTTATCCCATTATTTAGGTGAATAAACCACATAGATTAATTTTACACCAAAAAGCGTCTGAAACCTGAGTGGTGATAGATTCAGATGCTTTATAAATATCACTGTTATTATCTTTATCATCATCATCATCATCATCATCATCATCATCATCATCATCATCATCATCATCATCATCATTATCTTCATTATTATTATTATTATTATTATTATTATTATTATTATTATTATTATTATTATTATTATTATTATTATTTATTATTATTATTATTATTATATATCATCATCATCATTATCATCATCATCATCATCATCATCATCATCATCATCATCATCATCATCATCATCACGTATTACAATTATCCAATATTATCATTATTACTATAATCATCAAAATCACCTCTATGCTTAGAATCGTTACTATCGATATATTTATTACTACCATTTTAAAATTATAGTTTTTACCATATATCTTCCTTTTCATTACAGCTCCAGTCATGGAGACCGACGTAGAAATGAACTGTCTTCGTCTTAGTGGCTCCAAGGCTCCACAGACACATAGACCAAAGAACCACACTCTCACACCAAGACTGAGACAAACGGATAGGAATTCTGAAAACAAAAATCTGAACTTCTACCTATCAACGCGCGTGATGGAGCATCCTACTACTCCCCCAAACTCACCCCTTGTCATGCAGATGTACAATCACAAAAAGTCAAGGGAATCCGTGACCAAAAAAATCCAAGAACAGACAGAAAGTGTTAAAAAGAAGCGACTAGTTTATCTTAAAACATCGTCGAGCCTGGAGCCAATTCCAAGCTGTGCCCATAAAACTACCGGAAGTAAAAATTTATCTCCAAGGCATTCTTACTGTTCTGATTCCTTTGGGAAATCTTCGGTGCAAACCCTTCCTCCCATTAATGCCAAAAACAACAACAGCAACACTCTAACTAGTGACTCTAGATCACACAACGGCAGTGAAAGTTCTGTGATGGAAAGATTACACAGTAAAGATAAAAGCAGACAAAATAAACGGCAACCCTACCAGGAAAATGACGCATTTTTGAATAAATCTAATCGTAAAATTAAATTTGATGCAATTACAATAGATACCAACAGAGATTATTACGATGATGATGACAACGACGATGTCTATGATAATGATTATAATGATAACGATGATAATGATGATAATTATGATGACAATGATGATAGCCGAAGTTTCGACTCCATGGCAATTCAATCCATCTCCGTCAGCAATTGTAACCATTACAACTCAGCCCAACATTTCAACCCGTGGAGACATCACAAAATCCCGAAGAATATATCATGGTGTCCATTGCAAGAGTCGTATAAGGGATATTTATACAAGGCAAACGGAGATATTGTCCTGACGAAAAAATACCAACCTCCGTATCAATCGAATCTCTCTACAAAGAGGCGAACTGACGCCATTGGAAAATACAAGACTTACAACAAAATGTATCGTTGGGGTCACATGGAACCTGGCAGAATTTCAAATCAGAAAATCTCCACGCTGTCCATCTCAGGAACTCATGCTTAGCCCTCTACAGGGAGTCCATAAAGTCTGGGCGCAAAAACATCACTATCAATTTTGATTCATCCATTTAAGTTGTACTTTGTGAAAAAATGGCTGAACGTCACATTTCATTATTGAAAAGAGGTCACGTGATGTGAAAATGCTATTCATTTAAATTCTAACTGAATGGAATCGCTGTGTGAAGGAGGTCGGTATTATCACCAAGTACCCAGACTTTGTGGTCACTCTGTATACAACCGTGCTCTGAAATAACAAACACGTATATTCAAAAATTTGGCCATGAAACTCGTCCTTCAAATATCAATGGATTGAAATGACCTTTGTCTTAGCAAACACTCCCAAAGTGGAACTTCGAGATGTTCTATGTTTTAGAGTTTGTACCAAGATGAGGGTCATTTGATCGATCAATATTGAAAGGACGAGTTTTCTGGCCAAAATTTTAAATACACTTCGTTTCAGAGAACGGCAGTGCAGCCCATGAGAGAGAAATTAATATTAATTTCTAACCCACATCCTCAAAACGGTACTATGTCGGGATGATTTCAAGCTCCTCTGTTCACCCAGCAGTGATTTGGTAGCTGGGTGTCTGTAAGACACGACGGGAAGTACGTTGCGATAGACTCGTGTCCTATCAAAAGGGCAGCAATTAATTACTGTTGTCCGTTTCACGCTGCATATAGAAACGGGGATAAACTCCAGCTCCATGAGCCCAATGGCTCTGAAGGACTATATTTTCTTAAAGACAAGGGCGTAGTTACTTTAAGTTCGATAAACTAAATCCCATTTTTCTGGTCATTTTCACTGAAATTTTGGCATCACAGTACAATACCGTTTTGACACGAAAGGTCACATTAAAAAAAACATTAAACATTTCACGGCGAGCATCTAAAATTTCACCGAAATCATACCGACTTGAGTCTGTGGATCACTTGTTGTATCGATGGTCGGCGGTTCAAACCTCTGAAGGCTCGATTTTTTACGATCGGCGGATCAAAACTCCAAAGTCTGCATACGATTGCGTACTATGTTTTACTTAACTTTGGGCGAATGACTTGATCCATCGATCGGGAAAATTGGGATTTCACAGGTTTGATCCTCCGACCACTGGTACTGTTTGTATTGTTTTAAAATGCAACGGTCATTTCGAGGACTATAAGAATGTGCTGTTGATGTATACGCTTGTAGTCATTTTTATTTATTTATTTATTTATTTATCTATTTATTGACGATAGAGTTAACAACATTGTGACCAGTCTTTGCAATGTTGAGATGATTACTAAGTTAATAATACATAATTATCTAAAATATCATACTCGTAATTGGATAAAGTAAAAAATAAACAAACAAACAGAAAACAAAAAGACAAAATTTAAAAAAAAATACAAAAAATACTAGACGTCTCGTGGTGGACAGCCCAGAATTCCGGTCGTGAGAATCCCGAATATTTTCTGTCATTGTGACATTGGGGGGGGGGGGGGGGGAGGGAGTAAACTCTAAAGGAATGTCTTCTTCTTCTTCGTGCGTAAAATAAATTTTAAGCTAAACTTATAAATAAATTATACTAACGTCCTTCAATGAGTACAGCCAGTGTTGTTTTTTTAAAGATATTTTTTCAGAAAAAAAAAAACAAGCAAGCAAGCAAACGAACAAATAACAACAACAAAAAAAAAAACAATTGAAACTTTCTTATGGTCTATTCCAAGGGAAGACTGGAATAACCCAGGCGTTAGCCGCAGTGCAGCACCGCAAATTGAGCTAGTGCGAAGTGACTTGCTCATGACCACACAGCGCAGCGGGTATTCGAACTCGGTACCTTTCGGGCTCCCAAAATTCTAACTATACATTTGACTGTTTCCCTCGCAGTCAGGGCATCAGACCAGGGTCAGGACAAAACCAAGTAATCCCATTCCAAGACAAAAAGAGGAAGCTTGTTGGAAAACAGATAATATAGGGGGATAGAAGACACAGTAAGTACCTCCCGGTCCATTGTGGGATATCAAGAACCCCATCCATTATTACCTTTTTTGCGGTGGTGAGAAACATTTATTTGCTCTCATTAAACTAACAGGCGTCGATCATTCCCTATACTGGAGCAACAAACAGTTCCTTTTCCCATCCCATTCTAATATAAACTGACATTAACTCAGGCTTAGACCCAGGGGGTCATTTCTCCATAGAACTACAATGGGCCTAGACCACCCTTGTGTACAATGATAAACAGGTGATGCCAGCTTACTTCATCATCGGCAACACATGCTAAATCCCAGTAAAACAGGTGGTGGGACCTTTAATTGTGTTATAAATTCATTTATTTCTACTTGTATCTTTCTATTCCTCTTTCACACACACACACACACACACACACACACACACACACAGAGATAAGGAGAAAAGAGAGAGAGAGGGGGGGGGAGAGATAGATAGATAGATAGATAGAGAGAGAGAGAGAGAGAGAGAGAGAGAGAGAGAGAGAGAGAGAGAGAGAGAGAGCAGTTCTGTGCAATTACAAACCTTATTCTCATTCATAACAGGAATACTATTCAATAATAATATTTGATAAAGAGATAAAATAAAAAAGATGCACGGCTATTGATTCACGAGAATTAATATGATGAACTTCATTTCACGAAATCCACGAGAGACACGCAGTTTGTTCAAAAGTCAATGACATCGTTTGAGAAAGAAATTAAATTCCATTCAATCTTTATCTCATTACATCGTCTCCCTAAGTGAGTGAACTCATAACTAGGCTTCTTCTTCTTCTTCTTCTTCTTCTTCTTCTTCTTCTTCTTCTTCTTCTTCTTCTTCTTCTTCTTCTTCTTCTTCTTCTTCGCTTCCTCTTCTTTCTTCTTCTTCTTCTTCTTCTTCTTCTTCTTCTTCTTCTTCTTCTTCTTCTTCTTCTTCTTCTTCTTCTTCTTCTTCTTCTTCTTCTTCTTCTTCTTCTTCTTTTCTTCTTCTTCTTCTTCTTCTTCTTCTTTCTTCTTCTTCTTCTTCTTCTTCTTCTTCTTCTTCTTCTCTTCTTCTTCTTCTTCTTCTTCTTCTTCTTCTTCTTCTTCTTCTTCTTCTTCTTCTTCTTCTTCTTCTTCTTCTTCTTCTTCTTTTCTTCTTCTTCTTCTTCTTCTTCTTCTTCTTCTTCTTCTTTCTTCTTCTTCTTCTTCTTCTTCTTCTTCTTTCTTCTTCTTCTTCTTCTCTTCTTCTTCTTCTTCTTCTTTCTTCTTCTTCTTCTTTCTTCTTCTTCTTCTTCTTCTTCTTCTTCTTCTTCTTTCTTCTTCTTCTTCTTCTTCTTCTTTTCTTCTTCTTCTTATTTTTTATTTATTATTATTATTATTATTATTATTCTATTCATTATTTTTTTCTCCTCCTCCTCCTCCTCCTCCTCCTCCTCCTCCTCCTCCTCCTCCTCCTCCGGCTCTCCTCCTTTATCTCCTCGTCCTCCTAATTTTGCTCTTCAATGAAAGTAAAGAAATTAATTTATATTAATAAATAGGGCTATACATTTTAATTGTAACATTTTGTCATTTGAACAATATAAATTACAATAACTTTTAACAATTGTGTTTCAAAATTACAATATCTGTTAAAATACACAGTTTATTATTATGTCGTCTAGTGGTATGACACTTGCTTTCGGATCGGAATGTCCTGCGTTCGCTCGGCGCATAGTTGGGTCTTTGGAAAAAACTCTTTATTCACATTCTCTCACCGTACTCGGGTATAAAATGAGTACACGGCCGTTAACAGCGTTGTATCTGTCCAAAAATAAAAAAGTAATATCGCCTAACAGGCGTAGTGTCTCGTTCTTCATGCTAAGTGTTGCTGTTGGCTTGGGACCCTTTATAAGACGCTTTGAGCACGTTTAGTGGATATTGGGCTATATATATTTTTTTAAAAAGCTCAATGTTTACGCGCCCAGAGCCTGCATTATATTAAGCTGCGCTTAATAAATGCGCACTATTATTATTATTAATAATTTAGTAAAACATGTCAAAATCTATAAGATCATGTTATAAACTATGAGTAACAAGACCCCAACGTTCGAGCCCTCGCCTTTTGTTCACTGGTAATAGTCCTTCAGAGCCACTAGGCCCATGGAGCCGGAGTTTATCCCGGTTTCTATAGTGTGAAATGGACAATAGCAATTGGAACCGGAGTTTATCCCGGTTTCTATAGCGTGAAATGGACAATAGCAATTGGAACCGGAGTTTATCCCGGTTTCTATAGTGTGAAATGGACAATAGCAATTGGAACCGGAGTTTATCCCGGTTTCTATAGTGTGAAATGGACAATAGCAATTGGAACCGGAGTTTATCCCGGTTTCTATAGCGTGAAATGGACAATAGCAATTGGAACCGGAGTCTACCCCGGTTTCTATAGCGTGAAATGGACAATAGCAATTGGAACCGGAGTTTATCCCGGTTTCTATAGTGTGAAATGGACAATAGCAATTGGAACCGGAGTTTATCCCGGTTTCTATAGTGTGAAATGGACAATAGCAATTGGAACCGGAGTTTATCCCGGTTTCTATAGTGTGAAATGGACAATAGCAATTGGAACCGGAGTTTATCCCGGTTTCTATAGCGTGAAATGGACAATAGCAATTGGAACCGGAGTTTATCCCGGTTTCTATAGCGTGAAATGGACAATAGCAATTGGAACCGGAGTTTATCCCGGTTTCTATAGCGTGAAATGGACAATAGCAATTGGAACCGGAGTTTATCCCGGTTTCTATAGCGTGAAATGGACAATAGCAATTGCTTACCACCTTTCGATAGGACGCCAGTCTATCGCAAAGTACTTTCCGCCAGATCTAAGAGACCCAACTACCCAATCACTGCTGGCTGGACAGGGGGTAAGAAAAAAAAATCTACTGCACCCGGAATCGATCTTGGTCCTTTTGCGTGTGAAGGGAGTGCTCTACCCAGTGAACTATTGGGATCTCCTGTTTTGTTGACTCGATAGTAGCAAAGCGCCATACTTTCCTGTTATGGATGTTTTTTTTCCTTGTGAAAGGAAATGCAATCCAGCTCGACTCATCCAGTCATACACATAATTATTTTCTGTAGGGGACAGAGTGGCTCAGTGGTACGGTCTTTGCTTCGTACCCGAAAGGTACCGAGTTCGATCACCCGCCGCTGCACTTTGTGGCCCTGAGCACGTCACATCGCCCCAGCTCAATTTGCGGCACTGCACTGCGGCTGACGCCTGGGTTATTCCTGTCTTACCATATTGGATGAATTTTATTTTATTATTTTCGACGGAGAGAACTAGAAAACAAAAGAAAACTAGAACATTATATAGAGCAATATCCACTAAATGTAGGCTACTGAAAACGCTTTACAAGGGGTCCCTAACAACAGCAACACTGTACATGTTGGACGAGACATGTCACCTTTTAGGCCATATCACAATTTTGTTTTCAACAGAGACGACGCTGCTAACAGACAGGCACTCCTTTTATACCTGAGTACGGTCAGAGAATGTGAATTTTGATTTTGGGAAAGATTCAAGCGATGAAGTAAGAAATAAATGCTATGATCAAACGAATCTGTCCCACTAAAAAAAAATAAAGAAAATAAATAATTAAATAAATAAATAAATAAATAAATAAATAAATAAATAAATAATTAAATAAATAAATAAATAAATAAATAAATAAATAAATAAGGCACAGTTTTAATTAACGTTAACCAGAAAACGTTCAATTCAAATAGCATTGAATCAAAATGTCCCTCGATTTGTCAACGAGTCGGGAACTTGACACTTCAAAAACGTCTCAGGTTAAACATTGAAAGTCATCGAGACCTATCGATATTTTGAAGTAAAGGTTCTTTGATCAAAATGAAATGAAAGTTTAGTCAGAGAATGCCAGTTATTGGAAACAATGCTTATTTCCCCCCGGGGAGGTTGGTAGCGGGTGGTTGGATGGGAGCATCACCCTTGAATCATATACCTATGATGTTCGCATGGGTGTACGATCCGATAGTGTTGTCGTTTCTTCTTCTCTTTACTAGCCTATCCTGCTTCTTTGGTTTGTGATTGTATTTTTGACAGGGGATATTTTTTTTTTCCTGTAAATCCTCTGCCTGTTTGTTCTTGGTTATTTATAATTTAGCTTATGATATCTTTAGGTTATGATTTTGATTGACATTTGTACTATTTTTGTTAGATGCTTGTTTCTTTTTTGTTTCAGCGGTCTCTCATATAACCTCAATTGTGTTGGAAGAGACCTAAAGCAACAAACAAACAAACAAACAGAGGTTGGGGTGTGTGTGTGTGGGGGGGGGGGTGATAATTGGACCAAGGGAGATAACTAAATTTATATACACTTGACAATAGAACACATAAAAAAGCATAATTAATTCCCTTTATTCATAAAAAAATTATACCAGATGGATGGACAGTCGAGGCAGGTTATATGTTTATTCGAGGTAGGGAGATTTTTTTCTTGTATTTTTCTTCCTACTTTGTCATACACACTTTTTAGATCTTTATCTCACACCAATGCCTGCTCCCTAATTTGTTATTTCAAGTTTAGTTTAAAATTCCAGGTTCACTCAACTTAATACCCTTTGTGTCGGTAACATGAAGAACGAGATTCGAAGCCTGTTGCTGTTAGGCGAGATTACAATTTTTTTCGGACAGAGGTAACGCTTTTAACGGCCAGGTACTCATTTTACACCTGAGTACGGTGAGAGAATGTGAACAAAGAGCCTTTACCAAGGTCTCAACCATACGCCGAACTAGGCTCGAACCAAAGACGTTCCGATCCGAAAGCGAGTGTTATATAACACAAGACCAAATAGCCGCATGGGATTTTTTTTTTCTCCTATTATTTTTTCTTGCTTTGTCTGTCACCTTTTTATACACACTGGTTCAGATCTTTATCTTAGACCGATGCCTGCTCCCTAATTTCTCAATTTGATTATTATCACCCTAAAATATCGATAACTGCATTTAGCCAGGCACTCATTTACATCTGAATCAACAAATACAGACCATTTTGCTGAGTATGAGATTAGAAATCGGTAGATCTTTTTTACATTTTTGATTTTTTTTTCCCCATTGACATTGACATTTGTGACCCATCGTCTCAAAACGGTATTATGTCGGAACGAACCAGATGCTTAAAAGCCGAATTAAATGTTAAAATGGTCAAAAATATAAATTGTTGGCATTAGCACCCTAGAATATGGTGTCCATCCTCCTCAATAAAACATACAAACTCAACACAAGTATGATATTTCTTATTATAAATTCAATTTTCAACATCTTGACCAGCCCGACTTAATACCGTTTTGAGACGAAGGGTCACATTTTCACGTGTAGAAACCATCAAGCTTAGAGAGATGTAGATAGTTTACGTCTAAGTTGATATTGTAATAGGATAGACTGTCTTAGGTGCAAATAAGGGACAGAATAGGCAACAAACGCATTCCCCTAACAACTGTTAAGAAAATAAAACCACTAGAAAAAAAAACCCCAAACAAACATGTGCTTACCTCTCTTTTTATTGGAGGTTATTCAATCACAAATCAATCATTTTTTTACCCATTGACATGACATTGACATTTTCACGTGTAGAAACCGTCAAGCTCAGAGAGATGTAGATAGTTTCCGTCTAAGTTGTTATAATAGGATAGACTGTCTTAGGTGCAACTAAGGGACAGAATAGGCAACAAACGCATTCCTTTAACAACTGTTAAGAAAAAAAAACCACAAGAAAAAACCCCAAAACAAACATGTGCTTACCTCTCTTTTTATTGGAGGTTATTCAACCACATATCAATCATTTGCAGAGCGTACGAACCTAGCAGATACCCTACCACTGCTGGATAGACTGAAGTTTTCAGATCTCGATTAAACCCTTGGATCAAACAACATTCCTCTGCTTCTATCTGAGACGAGCCCATTACCATTAAAATTTGAGTTATAGGGACTTCGTCACTCGAGGATATGTTGTTGTCTTAAAATAGAAAGAAAAATACAAGTTAATCCATCCCAAAACCCCCAGCAGACAGCATGGCTCAAGTGTTACGGTCTTCGATTCGTACCCGAACGGTAGACTACCGAGTTCAGATCACGAGCCGCTGCGCTGTTTGGCCTTGAGCAAGTCACCTTCGAGCCTCGCGCTCGGCGCATAGTTGAGTCCTTGGAAAAGGCACTTTACACACATTCTCTCACCGTACTCAGGTGTAAAATAAGTACCTGGCCGTAAACAGCGTTCTCTTTCTTTGTCCGAAAAACTGTAATATCGCCTAACAGGCGTCATTTCCCGTCCTAGATGTTAAATATTGCTGTTGACCAGGACCCCCTTGTAAAGCGCTTTGAGCACATTTAGTGGATATTGCGCTATATAAAGCTCAATATAAAGCTAAAAAAAACTCAACATTATCCAAAAATGTTCCAAAGTCCTGATTATAGATTCTAAAGAACTAAACTTTCCTTTTCAACAAGATTTTATTGAGTCAAAGAGGAGAATCTAGTTCTGTTGCTGGAGCCAAAAATTCGTGTTTCTTCGAATTTTTCGTAGTACTTGACAGGTCCGCTTTAGAGTAGCTCCATTTTTATGTTAAAAACATCGACGTGACATATACGGGAGCAGGAACTGGTGTAAGATAAAAAAAAACCAATTTGAGCAAACATTTTATTATCTAGAATTAAATTTCCTGGAAATTATTTAGAAAAAAACATCTCCACGGTTCCTGATTCTTAAGACAGGAATAAACATTTAAAAATAGATCTCAATGTACGTTAAAAGGCGTTTTTATTTTCTTTATTATCACCCTAAAGATCTGAACATGTGTGTATGAAACGATGTCAGACAAAGCAAGAAAGAATAATACAGAGGGAAAAAATCCCCAAAACCATTTTTTTTCCAGGAAGGGTTGGGATTTTTCTTCTTCTTGTATTGCATGTTTTCTTTTGTGTTTTGGCTGTCACCGTTTCATACACTTTCAGATCTTATTCTTAGGCCGATGCCTACTCCCGAAGCTCTCAATTTGATTATTATCACCCTAAAATGTCGATAACTGCATTTAGCCAGGCACTCATTTGCATCTGAATCAACAAAAAGCAGACAATTTTACATAATATAAGATAAGAACTCCATAGATCTTTTGACATTTTTGAATATTTTTTCCCCATTGCCATTAACATCTTTTCATTTCTTTTCCTAAAATCCACTTGAGAACTGAACGCCACAGGGTTATTTCTACATTCCACCCAAAGCATTCTCATCTTTTAAACTCCTCTTTAAAACTTGTTCAACAGGTTTGATTTCATCTATTTTTTCCAAGAAAATCATCAGAGCGAAGCATTGATTTTTAAACACAAATTCATCACTCCACAATGGTTTAGTTTTGAAAGAATAAACATTTTAAAATCTGCTCAGTTAATGGGAGCGATCTATAGTTAGTTCGAAGATGACGTCACTCAGGTCTTTGTAATTGATTTTTGCCATCCGCGTTTATGAGTAATGCTCACTGAACTGTATTAACCTGACTATAACCGTTCATGGGTACACACAGTTTTGTGTGTTGGTCCGTTATACTTCCGGATGGCAATGTTATGAGCTTCTTAACCAAGCGCATACGATCTATATTCGTGTTTTCGTCCAACCGAGTCATCGATCACATGATTTGTTGCTGTACAACGAGTGGTCATTTCTCAATGTATCTAAACACGCTGCTTTGTTCATGAAAGTTGTAAACATACCCAAGAGTCATGACCAATTAACCAGAACCAGTAGACTTTTGACCAATCAAAATATGGGATTTGTGACACACCCTCAAACATGCTCGGACAAACATAGTTGGTTGTTTATAAAAAATAACGTGAATGAAATCGACCTCTCTCTGATCATTGTTATTGTTTTTATACAGCCAACTGGGTGACTAGTTATCACATGATTTTCTCGATCAGATTATGAACGTTTAAATTTACACATAGTTTTCTGTGTTATATCTATTGATCAAGCGTAGAACAATGGGTATTTTACTTAGACACATACTATCGATAGTAAAGCCTGTGTAGTTTGCTGTGTCAACCAATCACTGCCATTGTTTACATTATGACGATTGTCCGAGAGGCGTGGTTATCTACCTGTCTATTGTAACGTTGGATATTTCTCAAACTGTGAACACTTTTCACTATGTGGGTCATTTTGAGCACACTATGCAATGTGACCAATGATTTCGAGCACATGGAAATGTAAGATAGATCATGCCCATATATTCTGGCCATGCTTATATTATATAATATAATTCACAACAAATGACTGATGGCTGACTTGTAGAGAGGTACAGTCTAAGAAAATTATAATTTTAAGTTAAACGTTTTCAATCCATAATGAATCAAAGGCATGAGTTTATCATTGAACCGCAATAAATCTTAACGGAATCGGCCTTTGTCGCCGTGCAGCTCATGGACATTTTTAAACTCGCAACGCGAACTGTTGATCCGTTATACTTCCGGATGACAATGTTGTGAGCTTCTTAGCCAAGCGCATACTATCTCGTCTATAGATAGTATGCACTTGGCTAAGAATCTCACAACATTGCCATCCGGAAGTATAACGAACCAACACACAAACTCTGTGTAACCATGAACTTTTATAGTCTGGTTAATACAGTTTAGTGAGAACAACTCACAAACGCGGATGGCAAAAACAATAACAAAGGCCTGAGTGACGTCATCTGCATACTATCTATAGATAGTATGCACTTGGCTAAGAATCTCACAACATTGCCATCCGGAAGTATAACGAACCAACAGACACAAGTATGTGTATCAATGAACGTTTATAGTCTGGTTAATACAGTTCAGTGATAATTACTCATAAACGCGGATGGCAAAAAACAATAACAAAGACCAAAGTGACGTCATCTTCATTCTATCTATATGAACTTGACTAAGAAGCTCACAACATTGCCATCTTAGATAGTATGCGCTTGGCTAAGAAGCTCACAACATTGCCATCCGGAAGTATTACAGACCAATACACAAAACTATGTGTAACCGTGAACGTTTATAGTTTGCTTAATACACTTTAGTTAGAATTACCCAATTAGAGCCTTTTCCAAGGACTCAACTATGCACCGAGCGAGGCTCGAACCCAAGACCTTCCGATCCTGAAGCGAGTGTCAAACCATAAGACCACAATAGCCTCACGAAAAAATCGACAGCAATTATGAATCATGATCTTACACAACAATTTAATTGGTTATTGTAAATTATCGATCTCTGTCGATCGCTGTATTGAAATGCACCTGGCTGTTACGTTCAAACTCATTCAACTATTTCGATTTATGAAAGTTTATTTCGTAGACAATGCACGGTTCTATTGTCAAATAATTTCATAACAAAATATTTATTTCTTCAATAACGCTTAGGCAGTAATAAAGTGAAATTAAATGACAATTAAAGTCTTATCAATATCTTATCGAATCGTTTCAGAAACCACGTTTAGATAATAAAATGTTTTAAAAATCCTCAGTGTTTATGGCTTTATACCGTCGCGTATTGGATTCAATAGTCTGATGTCACGCCGCCTGGCAACGGCGGCCATCTTGGTTCTAAACAAAGAAAATCATTACTTTTTATTCTTCATGCTGGCTAGAACTTTTCATATGCCTTGTGATCAGAATGTGTAAAAGTCAAAAAATGATTAAATTTATTTTTTTCCCCTCTGGAAACGCTTTTATGCTCGCCGGGGAAATATTTCATACGGCATCCGCCATTGTTCCGATAGTTTAGATCCAGTGTTACTAAGTTACCATGCGTCATTAGGAAGGAAGTGACGTTACGACTATTGAATCCTATTGGGGAGAGAAAATACAAACGCTTCTTCATTTCAACAAGAAAACTTTTACTTTATTTATCCGGCTATGTGGTCTAGTGGTATGATACTCGCTTTCGGAAAGTCTTGAGTTCGAGCATCGCTAGGCGCATAGTTGAGTCCTTGGAAAAGGCTCTTTACACACATTTTTTTCATCGTACTCAGGTGTAAAATGAATACCTGACAGTTAAGACCGTTGTCTCTGACGGAAAAAAAATATTAGTAAGATCGCCTATTAGGCGTCGTGTCTTTTTCTGTATGTTATGTGTTGCTGATCGTCAGGTACCCTTTGTAAAGCGCTTTGAGCATGTTTAGTGGATATAACGCTACATAAATTCTCTAGTTTAAGAGTTTAGATGCTAGTAATAATGATAATGATTATAATGCTAATAATGATAATAATGATAATAATGATAATAATAATAATAATAATAATAATAAATAATAATAATAATAATAATAATATATAATAATAATAATAATAATAATAATAATAATAATAATAATAATAATAATAATAATAATAATAATAATAATAATAATAATAATAATGATTATAACTTATAACAGTAAGACAAGTGTAGATGGAAAAGTGATACGAATTCAATAAACAACAACAAAACTTGAGAATAATATTGCAACTTATGACGTAAAAAGATAGATGGAGGTCATCCAAATTGATTGATATACAAAGTAAGCATTTTCAATTTGGTCAAAGAACTTTTACTTCATTCATCGACCTATTTGGGTGAACTCCTGATCGTCAAATACAAATCTTTAAAAAAGCCATTTACATAATCTTCTACAAAAGCTTGAAGTTAAAGACCTTTTAGCAAAGTTGTAGCCGGTTCATAGAGCCATAGGGTTAATGGAGTCGACACGTATTCCGGTTTCTATAGCGCTAAACAGGCATTAGTAGTTTCTTGATATCCTTTGGACAGGACACTAATCTATCGCAAAGTACTTTCGCCAGATCTAAAAGACCTAGCAACCCAATCACAGTGTTTGAAAAAAAAATCTCAACTACGCACGCGTAATAATTCCAGTCTATTTACTTGTGAATGGGAGTGCACTATCGACTAAGCCATCATCTTAATCTATCAAATAAACATTTTCTGGGGATTGACGAAAACCGTGTTTTGTCATTTTAGAGTGATGCAGAATAGCCTGGGGGGGGGGGGGGGGGAGGGGGGGGGGTGGTGAATGGTGTTGAAAAGGTGGAATTGAATGGGGGTGAAATCTGAACAAGATTGTTAAAGAAGATATGCCTAAAATAGATTGAACGCTTGAGGGGCAGCATTATTCGTCAAAAACTTTCTATTGTGTCTGGGTCGGTTCTTTACAATGCGATTGTAGAATATGAGAGAGTTATTGACACACCTTTTATAGTTAATTCAAAATGCCACTCAATTTTACCCCCGCCCATCCGGGTTTTTATTTTTTAAACAAAAGTTTCTTTATTATTGCATAGATTTCTTTTTAAAAAAGGACTTTGATTTTATTTAGGTAAAAAGAATATTAACAAAATAACAGTAATAATTATAACGATGATGATGATGATGATGATGATGATAATAATAATATTAATGATTATGATGGCAATAACAGTAATAATAATAATAAATATAATAATAATAATAATAATAATAATAATAATAATAATAATAATAATAATAATAATAATAATAATAATAATAATAATAGTTATCGTTAAACTAGTAATCATAATAATAGTAGTAGAAATAATAATAATAATGATAATAATAATAATAATAATAATAATAATAATAATAATAATAATAATAATAATAATAATAATAATAATAGTTATCATTAAACTAGTAATCATAATAATAGTAGTAGAAATAATAATAAAAATAATAATTATAATGATACAATGTGATGACATGATAAAAATAATTATGAAAATAATGATGGCGACTGCACCCGGGATCTATCGAGGTTCCTTTGAGTGTGAAGCGAGTGCTCTACCAACTGAGCTATCGGAAAACCCTTCATAGGAAGACAAAAGTTAATTGTTTTATATGCCATCCGGAAATATAACGAACAAAAACATAAAACTATATTATGTAACCTTAAACGTTTATAGTTTGGTTAATACAGTTTAGTGAGAATTACTCATAAACGCGGATGGCAAAAAACAATAACAAAGGCCTGGTGGGGTCAACTTCATTCTATCTATAGATAGTATGCGCCTGGCTAAGAAGTTCACAACATTGCCATCCGGAAATAAAACGAACAAACACACAAAACTGTGTGTAACTTTAAACGTTTATAGTCTGATTAATACTGTTTAGTGAGAAATACTCATAAACGTGGATGGCAAAAAAAAACAATAACAAAGACTTGAGTGACGTTAATTTCATTCTATCTCTCCTGCTGACATAATATTATAATCTTAGCCAGAAATTAACATTTCTTTTTTGAGAAAAAAACAAACAAACTGTAATAGCACCTAACAGGCGTCATGTCTCGTCACTCGTCTTAAGTGTTGTTGTTTTGTCAACCCTTGTAAAGAGCACACTAACTTCACACTGTGCTGTAATAGAATTTGGGACAGCGTGGCTCAGCGGTATGTTCTTTGCTTCGAACCCGGAAGGTACCGAGTTCGACTAGCCGTCGCGCTGTGTGGCCTTGAGCAAGTCATCTAACTTAGCTGCACTGCGGCTGACGCCTGGATTATTCCAGTTTTTCTTTAGAATAGATCCTATAGAAAAATGTTCCCTAAGGGATGAATAAAGGGAATTTTATTTATATTTTAAAAAAACATTTTAAAAAAAATCCTCAAAATTTTCTCTGGTGAGAGTTGGAGACAAAAACGAAGCAGTTTTAACCAAAAGAGCGGCGGTGTGACACCGATGCGATTAGCGGTTCATTGAATCCTGAATCGCATCGGCGTTACTTACCCTCCCGGTTAATGTGGCAAGATCTGGTGTCAGATAGGCGTATTATCAAACCCAACATGTAAAAGATTAAATATGCTGAATATTTTACAATCAAAGTTGTAATACAAATCTACCGACACGGCCGGCGGCCAAGAACTTTAAAAAGATTATCTTCCCATGCGTAACGGAGATGTGCGATAATTTTTTTAATATATTTTGTCTCGGTAATATCTAGATTTGATTATCAGATTCTGCTCCAACAAACTTTGCGTTTAACAGGACAAACAGGTATTCAAAAATTTGGCCAGAAAACTCGTCCTTCAAATATCGATCGATTTAAATGACGCTCATCTTGGCAAAAAAAAAACCTCTCAAATCTGGGACATGATGGAAAACTCGTAGTCCCAGGTTTGGGACTTTTTCCCAAGATGAAGGTCATTTAAATCGATCGATATTTGAATGATGATTTTTCTTGACAAAATTTTAAAATACGAGTCTTTCCAGCATACGATAGTTAACTGGTGAAATTGATGAATGGAAATTCCAAAGTAAAAACTTCCAACCCCGCCCCCCCCCCCCACCCCCCGCTTTCCACTCTCATATAGGTCTGTTTGTTTGTTTTTAAGGGTTTTACGGCGCTTGCAACACATTAAGAACATGTCAGCACCAGTAAAAAGGAAGAAAATGGGATAGTAAACATTTCTAGAAATACAATTAAAGCACCAAAGAAAAGGTAAGTTAAAGGGGAATTGGTTCAAATAGGAAACACCATCAAAGTACTTAGTTTGAGGTCACCTAAAAGTCGCATCCAGACACAGGCACAGGTCTCCGTTAAGAGGAATACACTCAAATGTTTACAAATGTGTTAACAATTTAAAAAAATAAAATGCATAAAAGAGAGATGATTTACAAGGAAAAAAATATCATCTCCCAAAACAATAACTAAACATTCGACTGTTTTCCTCCCAGCCAAGGATTCCGGCCAGGGCCAGGACAAAACTAAGTAATCTCACTCCAAGACAACGACAGGAAACAATTGGAAAATAGGTAGAGGTGATGGTGATACATCTTACATGACACCAATAATAAATCCTTTTATTCATTCACGATAGAATTTTTTTTCTTAGGGTCTATTTAAACTTGAGCATAAACTGTAGCATTTATATAGCGCAATATCCACTAAACGTGCTCAATGCCAACAGCGACGTTTAACATGTAGGACGTGACAAGACGCCAAATAAGCGATAATATTTTTGTAATTGTAAAACAGAGACAATGATGTTTATGGCCAGTACTCATTTTACACATCATAACGGTGAGAGACTGGGAGTAATGTATCCTTTTCCAATGACTCAACTATGCGGCGCCCGCTCAGAGCGGGACTCGAACCCTGTGCCTTCTAATCCGAAGGCAATTGTCATTTCACAAGACCGCATAGCTGCAATGTAAAATTCTGTATATAGATAGTATGCAGATGACGTCACTCAGGCCTTTGTTATTGTTTTTGCCATCCGCGTTTGTGAGTTGTTCTCACTAAACTGTGTTAACCAGACTATGAAAGTTCATGGTTACACAGAGTTTGTGTGTTGGTCCGTTATACTTCCGGATGGCAATGTTGTGAACTCCTTGGCCAAGCGCATTCTATCTCTAGATGGAATGAAGTTGACGTCAATCGAGCCTTTGTTATTGTTTTTTGCCATCCACGTTAATGAGTAATTCTCACTTGACTGTATTATCTAGACTATAAAAGTTCATGGTTACACATAGCTGTGTGTGTAGGTCCGTTATACGTCCGGATGGCAATGTTGTGAGCTTCTTAGCCAAGCGCATACTATCTATAGCAGCTCTCCAGATCGTTTTCACTTAGATGCACAATTTTTTTTAAATTCTTTAATTTCAAATGGTTTTATTTAAGAAAATTATATCTGCCCTTTTTTAAAAAGTGAACACTAACTCAAGTGAATACTTGAGCATTTATAAAGATAGAATGAAGTTGACGTCACTCTCATCTTTGTTATTGTTTTTTGCCATCCACGTTTATGAGGAATACTCACTAAACGGTATTATCCAGACTATAAACGTTCATGATTACACATAGTTTGTGTGTTGGTCCGTTATACTTCCGGATGGCAATGTTATGAACTTCTTAGCCAAGCGCATACTATCAATAGCGTAATATCCATTAAATGTACTCAAAGCGCTTTACAACGGGTCCCTAATCAACGGCGACACGTAACATGCAGGTCGAGATGTTTCGCCTGTTAGGCGATATTACAATTTTCTTAGTACAGAGGCAACGTTGTTAAATGTCCGGTACTTATTTTACACCCGAATAAGATGAGAAGAGGCTGTGAGGGGAAAGAGCCTTTTCCCATCAAGGACTCCACTATGCGCCTCTCAGAGCGAGACTCGAACACTGGACCCTCCGATCCGAAGGCGAGTTCAATACTACTAGATCACATGGCATGAGACAACACAGGTGTTTATTGATGATTTGCGTTTAGTTTTAAAAATTACAACATCCGCCAGCCGGAGATAACGAACAAACACACGACATTATATGTAATCATAAACGTTTGTAGATATTATGCGCTTGGCTCCGAAACTCACAACATTGCCGCCCGGAAGTATATCGGACCAACACACAAAACTATGTGTAACCTTAAACGTTTATAGCCTGGTTAATATAGTTTAGTGAGAATTATTCATAAACGCGGATGGCAAAAAGAAAAAACAAATAGCTGAGTGACGTCAACTTCATTCTATCTATAGTCTGAGTTATACAATTTAGTGAGAACTACTCATAAAAATGTCTGGATAAAAAATACCAAAGAGTGATGTCAATTTCGTTCCTTCCGTATAGATAGTATGCGCTTAGCTAAGAAGCTCATAACATTGCCATCCGGAAGTATAACGGACCAACACACAAAACTGTGTGTATCCATGAACGTTTATAGTCGGGTTCAGTGAGCATTACTCATAAACGCAGATGACAAAAAACAAAAACAAAGACCTCAATGACGTCAACTTCATTCTATCTATAGATAGAATTAAGTTGACGTCACTCAGGTCTTTGTTATTGCTTTTTGCCATCCGCGTTTGTGAGTAATTCTCACTAAACTGTATCATCTAGACTAAAAACATTCAGGATTACACATAGTTTTGTGTGTTGGTCCGTTATACTTCCGGATGGCAATGTTTTGAGCTTCTTAACCAAGCGCATACTAACCATTCACATGTCGATACTGGCGAAATGACCAAGAGGATAACGCATAACGACGCTATCACCTGAAAGTCAAGGGTTCAAGTTTCATAATATTTGACATTCCACCGATCACATGACAGTGCATGCAGTACATCTGACACCCAATTAATTTCGAGATAGACAAAAACAAAACCCCAGTAGGATATAATTGACTGGAATGTTACTGTCATGAAAAAACAAACAAACTGAGTATCTACACAAAAGTAAAATTTGAAGGTCATATCCGGCTGCATATGTTTATATTGATGAGTCATTTGACCTTTGCTTGCATTTCAAATTCGATTGTTACTTACACCTTTGCCAAACATCGACAGAACACATTGTTTCATTTATAGCAATACAAAAATAATAATCAAACTTTTTACCTAAAGATATCATAATATTGATCAATTTGGATGTCTGAAACACGTGCAAAAGTCGTGAAGGCTAGTATTGCAGTACTTTTATAAAAAAAAACAACAAAAAACAAAACAAAACAAAAACAAACAAAAAACAAACAACACATTTTTTAAAAAACAAACAAAACAAAAAAAAATAAAAATAAACAACATATATTTGAAATTTTGGCCAGAAAAATGGTCCTCCAGATTAAATACCGATTGATTTAAGTGGCCCTCGTCTTGTCAAAAACTTTCAAACCTGGGACTTTCCGAAATCGCAGGTTTGTGAGTTTTTGACAAGATTAAAGTCCTTTAAATCGATCGATATTTGAAGGACGAGTTTTCTGGCCAAATTTTAAAAGTACAGCGGTGCGACTTTCATTCTAGTTGTATGAAATTCGTCTTAGGACCTGTTGGTATCTGGTTTGAGTCCCGATCTGGGCCGTCAAAGTTGATTCCATGGAAAAAGGCTCTTTGGACACATTTCATCACCGTGCTCAGGTGTAAAATGAGTACCTGGCCGATGAAAGCGTTGTCTGTATCTATTTGCATTAATATCGCCATACACGAATGTGTCTATTTGTGCATGTTAATTATTGCTGCTGGCTTTGGACATCTGGATATTGTGCGACATTTTAAAAATTTAGGACAGAATGATTGTGTTGGCCAACGTTGGACTGATTGTCCAAATAGTTTTGGGCCCATTGTTGTCATGGAGTTACTCTCAAATCTACGCAAAATATTGTCCATTACAACAATTTAAAACCAAACCCATAACTGCCTATACTTGTCTATAATTACGTCCGGTTATCAGAACTGCAATTATGCGTACGTCGGTGTGGGCCAATCACTTTCCAGAAATTTATTATATGTATAGAAATGTAACGATGTATACGCTTGACATTTAAACTCGATACCTAACAGCTACAACACCGTGCAATGACAAAACACCTCTTTAAATTTTAACCAAAAAAAAAAAAAACGTTGTGAAAATATTGGAATTCCTTTTTTTCATTTTCATAAAGAATATGCTCCCCAGAGTATTTTAATCTTTATTTGAAGTAAATCGGGTGATTTTTCATGAAGTTATGGTCAGATGTTTGGGAAAGGTATCCAGCAACTTTTCTCAAATTTCATATATATTCAACTTGACTGGCTGTAAAAAAATATTTAGAAGTGATATTAAGCTTTGATATTTCCCGAAGATGATATTCCATGAAGCTGTACAAAAACGGTTGATTTAATCATTTATGACAAGAACTCATTTTTGATAAAATTTGACCTTCTAACTACACGGCAATATCTCAATTCGAAGTTTTCACCATCCTGACTTATTTTGTCATTCAATGTAAGGGCGTACATCGATAGATTTAAGTGACCCCTGACCTTTCAAACAGGCCAGGGGACCTATAACTGAAGCGACTGTTATTGAAGTAAATTAAATGAAAAGTACGGCGGGTGGGGGGGGGGGGGGGGAGGAACCACGAATATCCACTTTTTGAAGTGTTTGTGACTCCCCCTTCCCCCCCCCCGCCCCTTTTCCGCAAATGAGAGAAAAAAATTACAACCATTAAGAGTTATGATTGTAGTTTTCGCAGTTTTATTTATTGAGAGAACGCATTGACCCCTGAGTTCACTCAAAAGGGGGGAGTCACAAACCTTTCAAAAAATGGACATCTGTAGGTTAGATATATAAATATATTATTAAATTATAGTCGTTAGTTCAGAAAGGCCCCTAAGTGCCAAAAAGTTGTTTTGGAGATAAATACGAAAAACCATTTTTTGGTAATTCACAAATCCTCACAAAGCGGCACAACCTTGGATTCATTAAAATTTTTGAAGTATTTTGTGGTTGATGCTCACCTTGCCGAGACAGACATATACCCAATAGTTTAATCAGAAATGCTGTTTTTTTTTCACTTGCAAAACTTATGGGTTGGTGCATTGCCATCGTTAACTTATATACTGACACTGAGCAAAAAATGACATCAAAAGACAAGTCTTTGGCCACAAAAGAAAACAAATCGTGATTTGTATTCACTAGTTCAACCAATGGAATCATTTGTTTCTTTGAGTTAGTTCTACAAACTACAAACACTTTTTTCTTTTTTTTTTGTCGCCTTAGGAATTTAAGTATTTTGCCTTCAATAGAAAAAAAAAAAACTCTGTCTCCGTCACTGCATCATCAGAACCCGTCCATGAAGGAATATATAGATAATTCATCAAACAAGATGTCCGATGTCAACAGGAATCACCCATCTTGTCCAAAGTGAGCAAATTGGCCAAAGAAAAAAAAACACGAAACCCAGTGTAATGCCTTAACCACTGGACATTTTACCCCCTTCTTCCCCCCCCCCTCCCCCCTTTCAATAAAAGCTATAAATCTACTCAAATATCTGTTGTTTTTATCTTTTAAAAAACAAATTTGGCACCAAAACAATCCCGACGCAATACCGGAGTTTTTGTTGGCTTCTATCTTGCTGTTGTTTATTTCTATAGTCTGTGTGTTTACAAATATGTTGTGTTCGTGTTCTCAAGTATACGACTCCATCAAACACCAAACGATGTGTTGATTTGTTGTGTCGAAACAACCTGACGACCACGTATCATTCCAACTCGATGCGTAGTAATACAAATGTTTGGACCCCACTCATTATGTCATATCCGGCGGTGTCCTAGCAACAACGCGAGGGTCAAAGTGCAGGGTGGAGTGATTAGAACTGGATACGGAATGCGTTTTTATCTCTGGGTCCCGTGCATTGTGTCGCTGGTCATTATTCCCTCATTTACCAAGACGGGACACTGAAGGTTTGAAAGGGGTCACTAGCATTTACACTAACCTTGGTCACCTCAGCTGGTTTTGTAACAAAAGATAACGGTACAGAAAGGTTGCTAATTTCCATCCCACACTGACAAATAAACTTTATCTTCCATTTATGCTAACAATTTGACATCTTATTCTGATTGAGATACCCAGCTTGGCATAAAGAAATTTCAATTAAGTCCTGGGTTTAATACTTTTGTCAAGTTGGGGCCCATTTTGATTCATTGACAGTGAAGTATTTTTCCCGGGTGGGGGGGGGGGGGTGTTAAGGCTTATATCATTCATTTAAGGATAGTTGTAACTAAAAGGCTTTTTTTCAGGACTTTTTCTTGTCTTGCATACACTTATCGCGGGAATTTAGGAAACTGGTCAGGTAATGACGCGTGAAACGGTTTTAAGAAAAATAATATCATGTCTTATAATTTGATTTATATATATATATTATATATATATATATATATATATATATATATATATATAATATATATATGTATTTAAGAGTGTTGGTGGGTACTCGTAGGTACGAAAGTCCTCGATAATGATTGGTTAGAGCTAATATAAAATATAAATTGTATAACTCACTTATATGCGGCCAAAACAAATGTTTCTGTGGCTTTCATCCACGTCTTCAGTTGGCCTAATGTCCGCAGAAAAAATGTATTCCCTTTGAGATTGATGTTTACACAAGAGTGGACGTGGACGAAAGCCACGGAAACATATGTTTTTGGCCACATATAAGTGAGTAATACAATTTATATATATATATATATATATATATATATATATATATATATATATTTATATATATAACTTCCTGATGTGAGCGATTGCTCGAAACAATATTGAAGATACTTGAAATATTATATACATATATGGAACATGGAAAATAATATAAAGCATAATTTGATTCAGGTGTATTTGAAAAACAGTGTCTGTAATGTTGCTCTATCTTTGTATAAGCATTGCGGGTTTTTTAAATCTTACACTACTCAACGAGACAAAGAGAAATAATAGACGTCGACGTGTTGATTGAATAAATACAATTTACAATTGGTTTTACCAAAACAAATTGACGACACCCCCTCTCTTCCCTCGCAT